>NW_023425534.1:45000-407500 GCF_014108245.1 Pipistrellus kuhlii | reverse complement strand
AGGGCCTGTCTGCCCCCTCAGGGCCTGTCCGCCCCCTCAGGGCCTGTCCGCCCCCTCAGGGCCTGTTCCCCCCCTCAGGGCTGTTCCCCCCCTCAGGGCCTGTCCGCTCCCCTCAGGGCCTGTCCACCCCCCCCAGGGCCTGTCCGCCCCCCTCAGGGCTTGTCCTGTCTGCCCCCCTCAGGGCCTGGCCGCCCCCCTCAGGGCCTGTTCCCCCCCTCAGGGCCTATCCACCCCCCCTCAGGGCCTGTCCGCCCCCCTCAGGGCCTGTCCGCCCCCTCAGGGCCTGTCCACCCCCTCAGGGCCTTTCTGCTCCCCTCAGGGCCTGTCTGCCTGTCTGCCCCCTCAGGGCCTATCCACCCCCCTCAGGGCCTATCCTCCCCTCAGGGCCTGTCCTCCCCCTCAGGGCCTGTCCTCCCCCTCAGGGCCTATCCTTCCCTCAGGGCCTGTCCACCCCCCTCAGGGCCTATCCTCCCCTCAGGGCCTGTCCTCCCCCTCAGGGCCTGGCCTGTCCGCCCCCTCAGGGCCTGGCCTGTCCGCCCCCTCAGGGCCTATCCTTCCCTCAGGGCCTATCCCCGCCCCTCAGGGCCTGGCCTTCCCTCAGGGCCTATCCCCCCCCCTCAGGGCCTGGCCGTCCCCTCAGGGCCTGTCTGCTCCCCTCAGGGCCTGTCCGCCCCCTCAGGGCCTGTCCGCCCCCTCAGGGCCTGTCCCCCCCCTCAGGGCCTGTCCGCCCCCCTCAGGGCCTGTCCGCCCCCCCCAGGGCCTGTCCGCCCCCCTCAGGGCCTGTCCACCCCCTCAGGGCCTGTCTGCTCCCCTCAGGGCCTGTCCGCCCCCTCAGGGCCTGTCCTGTCTGCTCCCCTCAGGGCCTGTCTGCTCCCCTCAGGGCCTGTCTGCTCCCCTCAGGGCCTGTCTGCTCCCCTCAGGGCCTGTCCCCCCCCTCAGGGCCTGTCCGCCCCCCCCAGGGCCTGTCCGCCCCCCTCAGGGCCTGTCCGCTCCCCTCAGGGCCTGTCTGCTCCCCTCAGGGCCTGTCCTGTCCACCCCTCAGGGCCTGTCCCCCCCCTCAGGGCCTGTCTGCCCCCTCAGGGCCTGTCCCCCCCCTCAGGGCCTGGCCTGTCCCCCCCCTCAGGGCCTGTCCGCCCCCCTCAGGGCTTGTCCTGTCCGCTCCCCTCAGGACCTGTCCACCCCTCAGGGCCTGTCTGCCCCCTCAGGGCCTGTCCGCCCCCTCAGGGCCTGTTCCCCCCTCAGGGCCTGTCTGCTCCCCTCAGGGCCTGTCTGCTCCCCTCAGGGCCTGTCTGCCTGTCTGCCCTCTCAGGGCCTATCCACCCCCCCTCAGGGCCTATCCTCCCCTCAGGGCCTGTCCTCCCCCTCAGGGCCTGTCCTCCCCCTCAGGGCCTATCCTTCCCTCAGGGCCTGTCCACCCCCTCAGGGCCTGGCCTGTCCGCCCCCTCAGGGCCTATCCTTCCCTCAGGGCCTATCCCCGCCCCTCAGGGCCTGGCCGTCCCCTCAGGGCCTGGCCCCTCCCCTCAGGCACACAGCGGCGTCAGGGGCTCGGCGCGCTTTTGCTGATTCCTGAGCAACCCGAGTTTCCGGAAAAATTGCAAGTTGACCCCAAAAGTTGGGATCGTTTCCGGCAGCGGCTGGGAACCCAGTGCCCTGACACCGGGAGCCGCTCCCCGCCTGACGGAGTGACCCCTGGCTGACCTTTGCCTGAAGCGTTGGGTCCGTTTCTAAGCAACATGCCCGGCAGCCCGGTTACACTTCCCACCCAGCACAGCCTGTTTGTGACTTTAAAATTTTTTTTTTGTGACTGGTTTTTAGTCCAGTTTGGTGAGATGCTTGTCTTCAGCTTTTACTCTATTCGTGTTTTATTCTATTTTATTAGTTATTTTTGCTAGCAGGGTTCTTTTCTTGGAAAGTACACTTTTATTTATTTATTTTTTAATTTTTAATGATTTTAAAGAGGAAGAGAGAGGGTGAGAGAGGGAGAAACATCAGTGATGACAGAATCATGGACCGGCTGCCTCCTGCACGCCCCACACTGCGGATGCAGCCGCACCCCGGGCGTGTGCCCTGACCAGAATCGAACCCTGACCTCCTGGTTCATAGGTCAACGATCAGCCACGGAGCCATGCTGGTATTTGGACTGTCTTGTTGAAGTTTAGGAACTCTTTTTAAAAAGTATATATTTTATTGATTTTTTACAGAGAGGAAGAGAGAGGGAGAGAGTTAGAAACATGGATGAGAAACATCAATCAGCTGCCTCCTGCACATTCCTACCGGGGATGTGCCCACAACATGCCCCTGACCAGAATCGAATCCGGGACCCTTCGGTCTGCAGGCCTACACTCTAGCCACTGAGCCACACTAACTGGGGCCCTCTTCATCTTCTTTTTAAATAATCTGCTGTTATTTTATTATTCTTTTTTTCTTCTTCACCTTCTTAACGTCTTCTTACAGGAAAGAAGTTGTTAGTTCTTAGGAAACCCAACTCGAGGTCACGCTTAGAAACCTGCCCTCGTGCGCGTCTGTGTTCTGGGACGTGTTTTGCAGCCGACGCCGGCCCGCGATGGCGAGCGCTGCCAGCGTGTCCCCCGAGGTGGAGGCTCTGGACGCCCCGCGCGTGGAGGACGGTGAGGAAGCGCCCAGCGGCCGCAGACACCGCCCCTTCCGTTCTGTGGTTCTTTCCTGAGGGCGTCCTCGTTCTTTCTGTTAATCCTCACCTGAGGATATTTTTCCCATTGATTTTTAGAGAGACTGGAAGGGAGGGAGAGGAGACAGAGAGACTCATGGATGGATTGCCTCTCACACGCGTGCCCCCACCTGGGCGGGGTCGAGCCGTGTTCCTCGGGGTGCAGGCCGCCGAGCCCACCGCCAGGCCAGATGTGAGTCTCCTAAACGCGGTTTTTCTTTCCAAGCGGGAGCTCATGTTATTCTGTCTTAAGTCGAAACAGAGAGAAGCTGCGTCTGCGAGTTTTGAAAGGGGCAGGCGTCCGAGTTTTCGCTTCCGAGGCCTTCACTGAGAAACCCCAGGCCCTTCTACCCCAGGCCTGGGTGTGGCCAAGATGTTTCTGTGGTTGTTGGTTTTGTTTTGTTTTTCTCTGGAGACTTTTACATTGCTTTTCTGGTGGGCTGAAGTCGGGGGCACTGCCGGGCCCCAGGAAGAACATTGGTTCTTGGTCTGCCCCCCGCCGGCCCGCTGGGCGCTGAGCTGGGCTGACCCTCCCTGACCCCCCCACCCCCCAGCCAGTTCCCTCCCCGTCAGTCTGTGGAGCTTCTGGAAGAAGCGAAGACCTCTCCATGCTCTGCCCGGACCCTGCAACGACTCCCTGCTGCTCCTGTCAGAGCCCCCGCCCGCTGAGTCCCCCCCAGGGCTTCTGCTGAGGCCGGTTAGGACCGCCTTAGCTCCTGCTAAAAACTAGGGTTGAGAGCCACTCAGAATAACAGCACTGACGAGCCACGGGCGCGTGGAGAGCGGAGGCAGCTGGGCCCCTCGCCTGCTGCAAACGGCCCGCACACTCGGACGGCAGGGAAGGGCTGGCCGGGCCCCTCGGTCCCAGCTCCACCCCCCAACCCCCCGGCCCTGGTGGGAAGCGTGTGGAAGGCAGTCCATCCATGTGTCTCTCCACATGGATGTTTGTCTCCCCCCCTCCCTTCCGCTCTCTAAAATCAATGGGAAAACATCTCAGGTGAGGACGAACAACAGCAACACAAAGTGTGGGGAAGACCAATGTGTGTGGTGTTATGGAAACAGTCCTGACTCTGCAGACCTCGCCCCCAGGGGTTCAGGGTGCCCCCTGGGTTCCTGGGAACACGCTTTGAGAACCATCGCCACGGTGTCCGGGTTGAGCTTTGTCCAGATTTGTCCCAGAACTTCCGACTCGAACATCCGCATCTGCTTTTCTCCATCTTGACTCTCACCCCGATTTCCAGAGCGAGATGACCTGGAGGGCCCCGAGTTCGAGGTGGAGCCCCTGCCTCCGGGGGCTGAGGGTGGCGTTTGCTTGGGGAGCCGGTAGGTGCTGGGGGGGCACCCCGGCCCTTGGGGTGGGGGCTCAGGCCTGGGCTGCGTCTGAGCGGTGCTGTCTGTGTCAGCACCGGGGCAGGGCCGAAGGCCGAGGCCAGGGAGCTGAGGCCCGTCCCCATCCGGGACCGGCAGCACAGAGAGAAGGACCTGCTGCAGAGGACGCGGTGAGCCCGGTGGGCGGGGGAGGGGGAGGGAGGGTGGAGGGGGCGGGCGGGGTCCTGTGGGCCGGGCTGGGCCTCGGCCACCCCATCCTGCCCTGCGTCCTGTGGGCTCAGCCTCCCTGCCCCCGGCTGCCCCCAGCTTAGCAGCAGAGCCGGGGCCACCACCGCGTGTTCCCCCTGCATGTCCCCACCCGTGTCCCCACTGCGTGTCCCCACTGCGTGTCCCCCCACGCGTGTCCCCACCCTGTGTTCCCCCGCATGTCCCCACCCCGTGTCCCCACCATGTGTCCCCACTGCGTGTCCCCCCACGTGTGTCCCCACCCCATGTTCCCCCGCATGTCCCCCCCCCCGTCTCCCCACCCCATGTTCCCCCGCCTGTCCCTACCCCATGTCCCCCCCGCGTGTTCCCCAGCGCCCACGGGGACACATCTCAACCGCATGAACATTGGAGACGCTTGCACAGCCGTCCCCGCCCTCAGCCCCGGCTGCTCGTCCCGGTCGGGTGTCCTGTCTGGTGCTTCCTGCCGAGAGGAGCCTGCAGCCTGGGCCTGTGCCCTGGACCAGAATGGAACCCGGGACGCCCGGTCCGCGGGCTGGTGCTCTAGCCACTGAGCCACACCGGCTTTGGCCACACGGTGTTCCTCTGTGCGACCTCAGTCCCTGCTTCCCCTGAGAAAACCGAGACCCCTGGCCCCTTGTGGGGCGGGCTCCGTGTCTCAGTGTGAGAGCTGGTGCCCGGGGTTTGGCGTGTTAGCGGAGGCGACCTGCACGCCACAGAGCGGCGCTGGAGCCGGGCTCAGCAGCCCGTCGGCGTGCTGTCCGGCGGTCCGAGGCCTGTGCCCTGTGCCCCATGGCCCTTCCCACTCAAGGTCACCCCTGTGGGCGCAGGTCACACGGGCTCCTGGCAGGGCTTTCCGGAAACGGGAGCAGCCCGGGCAGACACAGCACCGAGACCCTGGGCATGCGGCACGCCCTGGCCTGGCCCCTCTGGAGGCGGTGGCGGTGCCGGGAGGAGGCCAGGCCGCGCCCCAGACCGTGACAGGCTCCGCCCCCCATTGCAGAGGGGAGCTGCACGCCACCCGCCTGCGGATAGACCACCTCACCCGGCAGCAGAGGGGGAAGCCCAGAGCCGCGGCGGAGGGAGAGGCCAGCCACGCGTACGTCCGGGGCCCCGGGGCAGACAAGCCGCCAGTCAGTGACGTGGCCTGGCTAGGGTGGCTCAGTGGACAGAGTGCCAGCCCTCAGAGGGAAGGGTCCCAGCTCGATTCTGGTCCAGGGCACGGACCTCGGGGCAGGCTTGGTCCCTGGCCCTGGTCAGGGCATGTGCAGGAGGCACGTGTCGATGTGTTTCTTGTGTCAATGTCTCTCTGCCTCTTCCCCCTCCTTCCACTCTCTCTAAATCACTGGTGAGTGGGGATGGACAGCAAAGCCAGGTGAGAAGCGGCGACCGATGGACTCACAGGGCAGGAAGCCAGTGGCCAGAAGGCCCAGCGAGGGTCATCGGGAGCGTCCCCAAGGCTGGGACCCCAGAGACTGGAAGGAGCGCTGGGCGGAGAGGGGCGGCCCTCGGGGCTGGGCTTGCCCAGGGGAGAGGCCACTCGGGGGTCCCGGCCGCCCACCCTGCCTCATCCCTCCCCCTTGTCCCCACCCCGCAGCGGGGCCGGGTCTGAGACCAGGGCTGGGCTCTGGGTCGGCCGGAGCGCGGGGAAGAGCGGCCATGCCCCGCTCAGCGGCTGACATTCCGAGTGTCCAGGTCCTGCCCAGCCTGTGAGCGCCGCCTGAGGGCTGGCAGCAGGACGGCCCCCCCGGAGAAGCGGGGCCACGGGGAGCGGGGCTGGGGTCTCAGGGGATGGGGGTCATGGGGAGCGGGGCTGGGGTCTCAGTGGGATGGGGGCCACGGGGAGCAGAGCTGGGGTCTCAGAGGGATGGGGGTCACGGGGAGCGGGGCTGGGGTCTCAGTGGGATGGGGGCCACGGGGAGCGGGGCTGGGGTCTCAGAGGGATGGGGCCCACGGGGAGCGGGGCTGGGGTCTCAGTGGGATGGGGGCCACGGGGAGCAGGGCTGGGGTCTCGGTGGGATGGGGGCCACGGGGAGCGGGGCTGGGGTATCGGTGGGATGGGGGCCAGGGGAGCGGGGCTGGGATATCAGAGGGATGGGGGTCACGGGGAGCGGGGCTGGGGTCTCAGTGGGATGGGGCCCACGGGGAGCAGAGCTGGGGTCTCAGTGGGATGGGGGTCACGGGGAGCTGGGCTGGGGTCTCAGAGGGATGGGGCCACGGGGAGCAGAGCTGGGGTCTCAGTGGGATGGGGGCCACGGGGAGCGGGGCTGGGGTCTCAGAGGGGATGGGGGTCACGGGGAGCGGGGCTGGGGTCTCAGAGGGGATGGGGGTCACGGGGAGCGGGGCTGGGGTCTCAGTGGGATGGGGCCCACGGGGAGCGGGGCTGGGGTCTCAGTGGGATGGGGGTCACGGGGAGCGGGGCTGGGGTCTCAGAGGGATGGGGGTCACGGGGAGCGGGGCTGGGGTCTCAGTGGGATGGGGCCCAGGGGGAGCAGAGCTGGGGTCTCAGTGGGATGGGGGCCACGGGGAGCGGGGCTGGGGTCTCAGAGGGATGGGGCCACGGGGAGCAGAGCTGGGGTCTCAGTGGGATGGGGCCCACGGGGAGCGGGGCTGGGGTCTCAGTGGGATGGGGCCCACGGGGAGCTGGGCTGGGGTCTCAGTGGGATGGGGGTCACGGGGAGCGGGGCTGGGGTCTCAGAGGGATGGGGGTCACGGGGAGCTGGGCTGGGGTCTCAGTGGGATGGGGCCCAGGGGGAGCGGGGCTGGGGTCTCAGGGGATGGGGGTCACGGGGAGCGGGGCTGGGGTCTCAGTGGGATGGGGGTCACGGGGAGCGGGGCTGGGGTCTCAGTGGGATGGGGGCCAGGGGAGCGGGGCTGGGGTATCAGTGGGATGGGGGTCACGGGGAGCGGGGCTGGGGTCTCAGAGGGATGGGGCCCACGGGGAGCGGGGCTGGGGTCTCAGTGGGATGGGGGCCACGGGGAGCGGGGCTGGGGTCTCAGTGGGATGGGGGCCACGGGGAGCGGGGCTGGGGTATCGGTGGGATGGGGGCCAGGGGAGCGGGGCTGGGGTATCGGTGGGATGGGGGCCAGGGGAGCGGGGCTGGGGTCTCAGAGGGATGGGGCCACGGGGAGCGGGGCTGGGGTATCGGTGGGATGGGGGCCCACTGGGAGCGGGGCTGGGGTCTCAGAGGGATGGGGCCACGGGGAGCGGGGCTGGGGTATCGGTGGGATGGGGGCCAGGGGAGCGGGGCTGGGGTCTCAGAGGGATGGGGCCACGGGGAGCGGGGCTGGGGTATCGGTGGGATGGGGGCCCACTGGGAGCGGGGCTGGGGTCTCAGAGGGATGGGGCCACGGGGAGCGGGGCTGGGGTATCGGTGGGATGGGGGTCACGGGGAGCGGGGCTGGGATATCAGAGGGATGGGGGTCACGGGGAGCGGGGCTGGGGTCTCAGTGGGATGGGGCCCAGGGGGAGCAGAGCTGGGGTCTCAGTGGGATGGGGGTCACGGGGAGCTGGGCTGGGGTCTCAGAGGGATGGGGCCACGGGGAGCAGAGCTGGGGTCTCAGTGGGATGGGGGCCACGGGGAGCGGGGCTGGGGTCTCAGAGGGGATGGGGGTCACGGGGAGCGGGGCTGGGGTCTCAGAGGGGAGGGGGGCCACGGGGAGCGGGGCTGGGGTCTCAGTGGGATGGGGCCCACGGGGAGCGGGGCTGGGGTCTCAGTGGGATGGGGGTCACGGGGAGCGGGGCTGGGGTCTCAGAGGGATGGGGGTCACGGGGAGCGGGGCTGGGGTCTCAGTGGGATGGGGCCCAGGGGGAGCAGAGCTGGGGTCTCAGTGGGATGGGGGCCACGGGGAGCTGGGCTGGGGTCTCAGAGGGATGGGGCCACGGGGAGCAGAGCTGGGGTCTCAGTGGGATGGGGCCCACGGGGAGCGGGGCTGGGGTCTCAGTGGGATGGGGCCCACGGGGAGCGGGGCTGGGGTCTCAGTGGGATGGGGGTCACGGGGAGCGGGGCTGGGGTCTCAGGGGGATGGGGGTCACGGGGAGCTGGGCTGGGGTCTCAGTGGGATGGGGCCCAGGGGGAGCAGAGCTGGGGTCTCAGGGGATGGGGGTCACGGGGAGCGGGGCTGGGGTCTCAGTGGGATGGGGGTCACGGGGAGCGGGGCTGGGGTCTCAGTGGGATGGGGGCCAGGGGAGCGGGGCTGGGGTATCAGTGGGATGGGGGTCACGGGGAGCAGAGCTGGGGTATCAGTGGGATGGGGGCCACGGGGAGCGGGGCTGGAGTCTCAGAGGGATGGGGGTCACGGGGAGCGGGGCTGGGGTCTCAGTGGGATGGGGGTCACGGGGAGCGGGGCTGGGATATCAGAGGGATGGGGGTCACGGGGAGCGGGGCTGGGGTCTCAGAGGGATGGGGGTCACGGGGAGCGGGGCTGGGATATCAGTGGGATGGGGGTCACGGGGAGCGGGGCTGGGGTCTCAGTGGGATGGGGGTCACGGGGAGCGGGGCTGGGGTCTCAGTGGGATGGGGGCCCGGGACCGGCTCTGAGGCACCTCCGTCCTCCCCTTCGCCGTGCGGTGCAGTGGGGGCCGCCTCCGGCCAGGTGCCCGCGCCTCCTCTGGGAGCCGGAGACCTGGAGGGACAGTCCCGGCCCGGCTGAGGGAGACGAGTGAGTGGGCGCCCCTGCCGGCCGGCGGCCGCCCCACACAGCCCCCCTCTTGCAGGAGCGCCCTGTACCACCCCTCCCTGCTGGAGGGCCCGTCGGAGGGCCTGCAGCCCATGCGGGAGGAGCTGGAGGCCAAGAGGAGGAGCCTGCTGGTGCAGGAGGCCCAGCAGCTCTCCAAGGAGAAGGAGGCCTGGGGCAAGTCGGAACGGAACCGGCTGCTACGGGTCAGGTGGGCCTGGCCTGTCCAAGTCCCTGCCGCCGCCCTTACGTCCACGTCCCCCCAGACCCCTCCCCTCAGCTCCCCGCCTCCCGAGGCCCCGCCCTGGCTGTGAGGAGAGAGAGCAGGTGTGTCCCAGCCAGGGACCCCCACCCCCCTGGAGGATGTGTGACCTCCTTGGCCCCTGTGCATGCACACGTGTGTGTGTGTGTGTGTGTGTGTGTGTGTGAGAGAGAGAGAGAGAGAGAGTGCATGTGTGTGAGAGTGTATGTGTGTGTGCACACGCGCCTATGTGTGAGTGCGTATGTATGTGGGTGTGTGTGAGTGTGTGAGTGTGTGGGTATGTGTGTGGGTGTGTGTGTGTGAGTGCATATGTGTGAGTGAGTGTGGGTGTGAGTGTGTGAATGCATATGTGTGAGTGAGTGTGAGTGTGGGTGTGTGTGAACCCCTCTTCACTCAGCGCTCTGTCTCCATCAGGGGCCCCCACTCTCTAAAAACCAACCCCAGGCCACACCTCTCTGCCGCCCGTGTGGTCTAAGTCCCAGGTCCTCACCCACCTGGTCCTGGTGTCGGGCTCCCCCCGCCGGACCCAGGCTCCCTGGGCTCCCGGACCTGCGTCCCGTCCGGCGGGGCGGGCGCAGGCGAGCCGTGCGTGTGTCCCGCAGGCGGTCCACGCACCTGCAGAAGGAGCACGGGCTGCGGCACCAGAAGCTGGTGGAGGACGCCCGGAAGAACCACCGGGTGGCGGTCATGTTCCTGAAGGCATCGCTGGGCAGGTGCCTCCTCTGGCGGGCAGGCAGGGGGGCGGGTGGGCAGGGGACGGGCAGGCGGGCGGGGGGAATCTGGGTGTGGGGCCGGCCTCCCTTTGTCGCCGAGTCTCGTCATCCTCATCCAACGGGAACGAGTGCGCGTTGCTGCGGGCTGCTGGCCCAAGTGTCCAGGGCAGGCCCTGTCCCCGCCCCCCGGTCCCATGGGCTCCCCTCCGTCCCCGCGGCTGCCGGTCACCGGCCGCCCCGTCCCCAGGGTGCAGGAGCAGGAGCGGCAGCGGGAGCGGGCGGCCATGGAGCACGTGCAGAGGCGCATGGACGCCGTGCTGGCCCTGAAGCACAGCATCACCGCCAACCGGGTAGGGCCTCCTGCTCCCGCCTTCCAGCCTCACCCCCTCTTGCCCCGGCCCCCCAGAGTGCCCCCCTCCTGCCCGGCCCCCCGAATGCCCCCACGTCCGCTCAGGACTCCGTACTCCTGGGGACACACCTGGCATCCGGCCAGCCTCCTGATCAGACCCAGGTCGGCCAGAGGACAGCATCATGGCCGCCCCCACGGCCTGGCCTGTGGGGGGCTGTGACGGGTTCCAATGTCGGGGCTCCCTGGAGGAGGGGACCCGGGCTCAGGAGGTGCCGTTAGGCCAGGGGAAGTGGGGGGAGGGGGACGGCCTCGGTGATGGTCAGAGGCAGGAGCGAGCATCCAGGGAGGCGGGCGGGCGGGCGGGCAGGCACACACCGTATGGACCAGGTCTGTAGGAGGGGCTCCGTGTGCATGTGCACGGGTGTGTGCAGGTGTGCGTGCCCTGCGAACGCTGTGCCCTCCGTGTACTCTGCTCCCAAGGAGACGCTGCGGAAGTTCCAGGCGTGGGGCCAGGCCAAGGCCAGGCAGGCTGCGCAGAGGGCCCAGGCGGAGAAGCAGGTGATCCAGGCCCGCGGCGGCGATGCCTTCAAGCAGCTGTACCACCATCGCCGGCGCCAGGAGCTGGAGGCCCAGAAACGGTGAGGCCGGAGGGGCCGGCCTGGTGGGGGGGGGTGAGAGGGGCCTCTGCTTCTGCCCCAGCCCGCCTTGGTCCTGCCAAGCCCTTCCTCCACCCCCTGCCCAGGTCCCTCCCCCACTACCCTGTGCCCTGTGCCGGGCACTGCCCTCAGCTTACTGCCTGGTTCCCAGGTGCTGCTCCCAGCACCAGCCTGCCCTCCCTGCCCCCCCACCCCCACCCCCCGTCTCTTCAGTGCTCAGCTTCCAGGGCATCCCTCTCCGGCCGCCCAGACCAGAGCTCGGCGTGCTGTCATTCACCCCGAGACAGCCCCTGCGCCCTGTCGGGTCCCCCCACAGCTCCCAGGCACCGGCCCCAGAGGTGGCCCCAGGAGCCGCCCACCCAGCACCCTGCCGGAGTGCTCGCTCGGGCCCAGGTTTCTGCCCGCCCCTCCAGCCTGTCCCCCTCTTCCCCCTCCCCACAGCTGCTAGCATCTGCCCAGGTGCCTGAGCATCACCCCTTCCTGGTGGGCCCGGAGCAGCTCTGCCCCACCCCCACCCCCCCCCCCCCCCCCCCCGCCAGTCCCTTCGTCGGGGCAGGAGGGGGGAGGGGGCAGGAGCAGCTGGAGAGAGAGAGAGCGCGAGGAGCTCAGGCCTGCGGCTGCCTCCTGTGTGGGCACTCCGTGGGGCACCCCGGTTGCTGCAGGAAGCTCGCGAGGGCTGAGGCCCTGTGTGCTGTGGGGCCGGACCGGGCGGAGGTTCGAGGCCTGGGCTCCCCGGAGCGGGGCCAGGCCTGGACGCCGGCGGGGCCTGTGCTCAGGAGGGCGGGAGGCCAGCCACAGGCCTGCTCTGAGCCGCCGCCGTCCCCAGCGCCTTCGAAGAGAAGCAGAGGCTCCGGAAGCACGAGATCGTGAGCCGGCTCCTGAAGGAGGAGGCCGAGGAGAGCAGGAGGCGGCCGCCATCCCCGCCCGCCGAGGCCCCCGCCCCGCCCTCCCTGCGGGCTAAGACCTGGGAGTACCTGGCCGACCTCAGCGAGGGGCGGACGCCCCAAGCCGTGGGCCCGGAGGTGAGCCCACGGGCACAGGGCCCTGGGGACATGGGTGGCCTCCCTGCGTGAACCAGGCCGAGGATTCCCGCCCCTTTGGCCCCCGTGGTCCCCTCGGGGCGGCTCTGGGTCACAGCAGGTGGGCGGCGGCCACGTGTGTTCACCTGGGGGCCGGCCTGTCTGGGCGACGCACAGGGGTGAGGGGCGGGACCTAGGACCGGCACTCAGCAGCCACGGGAGCTTCGGCTCAGGCCGCTCCCCTCCCCAGTTTACAGGTCAAGACAGAAGGTCTGTCACGGGCCAGGGCCGGCCGGTGCCTGTTCCCCCACAGGCAGGTTACAGCGGGGCCAGAGACGGCGCTTTCTTCTCCGCCCCCCCCCCCCACCCTGACCGGGGCTGTCTCTGCCCCTCCAGTGGGGCCGGGAGGCAGGAGCCCGCCCAAGCCTGGCGGGCACTTTCGATTTTGTGCTGTGACCGCTGTGACCCCAGCACCTGAAGGTCAGGTCACTGGCTTCAACCACCGGCTGCCAGCAGCACTCTCAGGCATTTCCGGTCTTTTCCTGTTTCCCAGGCCTGACTGGGTCCCCGGCACCTGCCCTCCTCCCCTCCCGAGCCACCCGGCCCTCTCTGGGCCCTGACCTCTGTCCGACATCCTGTCCGGCTTGGAGCCCCAGCTCCGTCCTGTTACCACCCGGCGCTTCCGGGAAAACCAGAGATGCGGGCAGCTCATGGTCGGGCCGGTCGGGCACAGCTACCAGGGAGAGCCTGCTCCGTGGGTGTGGGGGGGCAGGGGTGGGGGGACATAGAGCAGTGTGGACGCACACGCCCCTATACGTGGGAACACTGGCGGACGGGGCCCTGGCCGCCGGAATGGGAAGCGCCAGGCCCTGACCCCGTGTCCTCGCTGCCGCTGGTCCCATCCCTACACCGGCCCGTCTCCCCCGTCAGGAGGAGGACGACAGCTCCCCCCTCGAGCACACCCGACTGATAACGTCCACCTCCAGCGAGTCCATGCAGGGCGACCCCCGGACGCTGCGGAGCCCCAGCTGGGATCACCAGACGCTGGCGGAACCCGAGATCGCCGGGCTCTGGAACAAGGGCTACAAGTCCCAGCAGGTACCTGCTCTGCGGCGTGAGGTGCTCCCGGCCGGACACAGGCTGCGTCCTTCATCCCCTTCCTGCCCCCGTGCCCCTGCTTCCCCCAGCCCCCCGGCCGGCCCCCTGGGGCGAAGGTCACGCCAGGACCCGGACCTCCCCGGCCTCTGGGGGCTGCAGGGACGCGGTCAGGGCTCGCTGTGGGACGATCCCCACTTTGTCCCGCTTCGTCTTCGGGAGAGGATTTCCGGAAAAGGCATGAGCTGAGACTGCCCCTTGAGCACCGTTTTCAAGGAATGTGCTCTTGCCGAGCCCTAGCCTCCTGACCCTGAGGAGCAGGCGCCACTGGACAGGCCGCCCAGTGCGCTCCCAGGACCGTGGCCACCGCCGTGGCTCTGTCCCCGCTCCGGTGGCCACGGCCAGGCCACACGCAGACGCGTGCCGTGGCTGGGAAGGCAAAGCCTCTCCAGTCCCGGGGACGCTGGGCTGATGGACCCAGACAGGAGCCAGGCCCAGGGAGGTGGTGGCCGGCCGGGGCAGCGAGGGCAGCAGGACAGCCAGCTCCTCAGCTGGGACACACAGAACTTTCCAGAAGGCCACCCTGGGGCTGGCCTGGCTCCCGAGGCGGGAGGCCCGGAGGGGAGTTTGGTGAAAGAACCGCCGCTTTGCCGCTCTCCCCAGACCTGCCGGGACCCTGGCCGGTCTCGTCCTCTCTCCCTCTGAAGTGGGGCGCCCACCTGGCTCACGCCGGGCTCCCCAATGACCCTCGGCCCAGGCTCTGTCCCTGTGACCCTAAGGGGCCCAAGGAGGACGTGGACTGGAAGCCGGTGCGGGGGACCAAGATGGAGAAGGACATCCTGGCCCGCACCATGGAGCAGCTGCGGGAAGGCATCATTCACAAGCAGGTGGTCTCCGGCCGCGAGTTCAAGGGCTGCCCCTTCAACAGCAAGCCCAAGCTCATCCACTTCAAGGTGACCTGTCGGGGGCGGGGTACCCGCTGCGGGGAGGGTGCAGGGGTGACCGGCCAAGGGGGGTGCCCGGGGCCGGGTGCAGGGGTGACCTGGGGAGAGGAAGGCACCAGGAGCTGGAGCAGGGGTAACCGGCTCAGCCCGCCTTCAAAGGGCGTGGCTTCTGAGTGTCCTGTTGAGAAGGGAAAGGACAGGCCTGGTCCATCTCTGCGGGGGAGGGGCTGCGGGCGCCAGGACGTACCCAGCCTGGGCCCACACTGTCCAGCCCCCCCCCCCCCGAATCCCCCAGGGCCCCAGAAGCTGGCTCATGCGAGTCCGGCACCTCACCCTGCTCCGGGGCCACAGAGGGGCAGCCGTGACGGGGGGGCCTTCCCATGCCGGCCAGCTCGGCCTCCCGGCGAGGGTAACCGCAGTGCCCCTAGGACTTCGACATTGGCAAAGTGTACAAGAAGAAGATGACACTCATCAACGCCACCTACACCATCAACTACTGCAAGCTGGAGGGCGTGGACGAGCACCTGCGGGACTTCGTCAGCATCCTGTGAGGGCGGAGGGCCTGCCACTCAGGCCCCGGCTCCCGCCTCCCTCCCCGTCCCCCCTGTCTCCCCCTCTCCACCTCTACCATCTCCCCCACTCCCAGCCCCCGCCCTTCATGGTCTCAGACCCGCCCAGGGCTCCGGGCTCCGATCTGGGACAGCTGCTCCCCCGGGGCCGCCCGGCCCCACGCTCAGCCCCCCTCTGTGCCTTGCACAGCGGCTGCCACGCTCTCCCTGAGGCCCCCACTCACGCTCCTCGTTCCTCAAAGCTCAGCTCCGAGTCCTCCTCCAAACGGCCTCGTTCCTTCCCGGGCCGGACCCTGTGGGCTCTGACCCCACGCCGCGGCTCCTGTCTACCACGTCCTGCTGCCCCAGCCTCTGCTCAGCCTCCCGGGGCCTGTCCTCCCAGGGGGAGAGAGGGATGGACCCGCTGCCCAGGGCCCCTCGGTCAGACCCCACCCAGGACAGACTGCATCCCACCTCTAGGGAGACCTTTCTCACCGAGACCCAGGCCAGGGCGCCGACACGTCCCCTGGGCAGCTGCAGCCCTGTTTCTGGAAATTTCCCTGCCATGGGGCTCCCTGTCTGGCATCGCCCTAACCTGGGGCCAGCGGAGGCTGTGGTCCCCTGGGGCTTTTCTCCCCCCTTCTCCACCCACCTACCTACCCACTCATGCTGGGGCACCCTGTGGGCCAGTCCTGGGAGGTGTGGGCGCAGCTGGGGGGAGAGGCAGGCAGGAGGGCACGGTCCCCGCAGGGGCCGCCCTCAGGGAGCTAAGCTCTGCATGCCTTCCCCATGCATGCTGCGTGCCGTCCCGTGGGTGCTGCGTGTGGTCCCGTGGGTGCTGCATGTGGTCATGTGGGTGCTGCGTGCCATCCCGTGCGGGGAGATGATTCGGGACCTGCCTGTGTCTGCCCGCAGCTTCGACCCCCCCGGCCCCATGTCGGCCGGCATGTCCTGTGAAGTGCTGGTCACCTTCAAGCCCATGGTGAGTTCGGTTCTGGGCGAGGGTGAGGCGGGTGCTGCCGGTCCTCGGCTCCTCAGCTCCGGGCTCGGCCCCGTCGGCTCCCGCAGGCCCGCTGCCCCATTGGTTCCCAAAAGCCGATCTCGTTCCTCCGGGCAAGCCCTGCCTTCTGGGTCGGGGTCTGCTAGGGGCCCCGCGGCCGTACCACCCTCAGGGCCCGGCTGTGCGCGGCCGTCACGGAGGCTCACGCTGCCGCTCCGTCCTCAGGTGGAGAAGGACCTGGAGGGACACATCTGGTTTCTGGCGCAGACAGGCCGGTTCTCTGTCCCGCTGAAGTGCTCCATCAAGAAGTGCTCGGTGCGTCCGGCTGGGCGGGGGGCCCTGGGGGGGGGCACAGAGGGGACATGTGGGTCTCCGTCGCACCCCCCTCCCCTAAGACACACTCCCCAGGGTTGGGGAGCCCTCTGGCTGTCCGCTCTGCAGCCCTGCCCCCCTTCTTAGTCGCCAGCCCTGGGGGGCCCCCACTTATTCACCAACCCTGGGGCTCCCCATTTAGTAGTCACTGAGCCCCTGCTGTGTCCCCCATGTGTGCCTGGTCTTTCTCTCACCTTGGACCCGTTTCACCCGTTTTGCCACTCCCGCCTCCCCCGCCAGCCTGCTCCCCCAGGGCTGCTCCCCCCACAGGGCTGCTCCCCTCAGAGCTGCTCCCCCAGGGCTGCTCCCCCAGGCTTTGGACAACAGGTGGGTTCGGCGCGGGCTGCTGCCTGGCCCGGCCACCCTCCCCTGGTCTCTCGGCAGCTGTCCCTGGACAAGGAGCTCATCAACTTCGGCAGCTACGTGGTGGGCGAGACAGCGTCCCGGGTGATCACGCTGTCCAATGTCGGGGCCCTGGGCACCGGGTTCCGGGTGCAGCTGGCGTCCGAGCCCTGCGAGCTGGAGATGGGCCCATCGGTTTTGCAAGTGGTGAGTGCCCCTGCCCATTGCACGGGGGGAGGGGGTCAGGCGTCCTGCTCTGAGCAGGAGATGCCCCTGGAAGCAGTGAAGGATGAGTGTCGCAGGGCCAGTGCCGCTCCAGCAGGTGGCAGCACTGCGGTGGCCCCAGCCTCAGAGCCTGGCCTCATGTGCCTCCGAGTCCAGTGGGGCCTCCCCGCCCACAGGGCTGTGCAGATGGGCCCTCATGGGTGCCACAGACAGCTCCCCGCACCCAGCTCCCGGGCGCGTGGTGGGTGCTGATGGGGGAGGGAAACAACCTTTTAAGACACTCGTCAGAGTTTGTGACACTTTCCTCTGAGAAGCACCATGCGGGCCCCCGCAGACAGGCCACGGCCCGGCTCCAGCCGAGGGCACGGACAGGTCCCGGCCCGGCTCCGGCCGAGGCCATGGACAGGCCACGGCCCGGCTCCGGCCAAGGGCACGGACAGGCCACGGCCCGGCTCCGGCCGAGGGCACGGACAGGCCACGGCCCGGCTCCGGCCGAGGGCACGGACAGGCCACGGCCCGGCTCAGGCCGAGGGCATGGACAGGCCACGGCCTGGCTCCGGCCGAGGGCATGGGCCTGGGTTGCAGTTGGACCCGGCCCCGGTTGGGCGGGTGTGGGAGGCAGCCGATCGGTGTTTCACCTTGATGCTTCTCTCCCCTGTCCCTTCGCTCTTTGTAAGAAACCAGCGGGAGAAACACCCTCGTGTGAGGAGTGACAGAGACGAAAGGCAGTGGCAGCGTGAGCCCATGCAGCTCTGTCCACCAGGGTCCACGTCTCCGTGGAGTCTCCTGGCGGCGGGGATGGGGTCCAGGCAGCGGTGGGGCGGCTGGGGGCAGAGGTGGGAGGCCTGGGGCGTGATCCCCGCCCAGCAGGGCCTGGGATGGTGGGTGAGGAGGGCACAGGCCAGGCTAGCTGGATGGGCACCTGCCAGCCCTCGGGGTGCTCAGGGTGCCAGCTCTGCACTCTCTGAGGGGCATCTGCCTACCTGGCAGCAGCTCCCCAAGCGGTGCCTCTCTGTGGCTCTGTGGCCCCAGAGCCGCAACGGCAGGCATGGGGGGGCTCCGAGACGGTGGGGAGCCACTGCCCCGTCTGGGCCCCGGGCGGCACTGTCTCCCCACTGCACGCACAGCAGAGCGGGCGGGGCAGTGAGCTCAGGGTGGGAAGCAGGGGTGGGGCTGGGCCAGGAGAGGAGCCTCACATCCTGAGCGGGAGGCAGGGAGGGGGGCAGGGAGGGGGGGGGCAGGGGGCGAGAGGAGCACACAGTGGCTCCAGGGCGGGCACCAGCGCCTGTGGGCTCCGAGGAGGAGCCAGGACCAGCCTTGGGGGCTGGAGCTGGCACTAGCCGCACCATCAGATGGCAGGAGCCAGCAGCACCCGCCCAGGCCGGCGGGGCTCCCGTGTGAGGTGAGGCAGTGCACACGCCAGCTCAGGCCGGGCTGAGCTCCTGTGTGGGGCGAGGCGGTGCACACGCCAGCACAGTGTGCGCTCTCCGTAGAGCAGCATGTTCACCTACGATGAGCGGAGCATGTTGGAGAAGGTCTTCCCCGCCGACTCTGACCAGCGGGTGGTCGGCCCGGAGCCCTACCTGACGGAGCAGGACCAGATGCGCAGCCCAGGTGAGGGCACGGCCATGTGTGTGGTGTGGGCGTGTGCGGGGGGTGGACGTGAGCCGGCACGGGGGTGGTGAAGAGGGGGCAGGACCACGGAGCAGCCAGGTGAGCGGGCAGCATGGCGGCCGCCTCGGAGGAGCCGCCGGAGGCCCTGCGGTGCGGCCAGTGGGACGGAAAGGGCTCACTCTGGCACAGGAAGCGTCGGCGAAGGGCGGCGGACGTGGCTTAGCCACCGCCTCCCCTCGGGAAGGTCCGAACGGGACATGAGGTGCCGGCCTGGGGCGCAGCCGGACAGAGGCGGGGGGAGGCAGAGGGGAGGCCTGGGGCCCTGGCAGGGTCGCTGGAGGCACAGCCCTGGGCCCGGGCTCGGAGCAGAGAGCACATGGACGGGGCAACTGGCCCGGCCCAGCCCTGCGCTGAGGGGGACGGCCCAGCAGGCAGAGCGGCTCCTGCCTCCCTTCCCAATTCTTCCCACTCAGCCATCCCTCCCCGCCACAGGTCACCCGGTCACCCAGCAACGGCAGGCATGGGGGGATCCTCCGAGACGGTGGGGAGCCACTGCCCCGTCTGGGCCCTGGGCGGCACCCCGGCCCCAGCCCCTGCCCCTGCCCCTGCCCTGGCCGCAGCCCGCAGCCCGCAGCCCGCCCTCCCCTCACTAGGTCCCTCTCGCCGGCCATGCTCCTCAACACACACCTGCTGTTTGCTCATCTCAACACAAAACCTCCCAAGTCCTTGTCCCCCCTTCTGCCTGGAGTGAACCCCAAAGACTGGCTAAGTGCTCTCTCCTCTCAGACTGCTGCGCCCCCTCCCCCTCACCGGGGCTTTGGGCAGAGCACCCCGCCCCCTTCCTGTCCCAGGTGCCACCCTTCCTCTCCCAGGTGCCCCCTTCCTGTCCCAGGTGCCCCCATGCTCAGAGCAGCAGGGGATGCAGAGCAGGGAGGGTCTCCCCCCAGCACCAGCTCCCAGGCCCCTGGGTCAGTGGGAAGGGTCGGGGGCCGTGTCTTGGGGTGGGCACAGCTTCCCTCTGCGTGGCCAGTCCTCACCTCGAAGCGCCTCCTCTTCTAGAGTCAGAGGATGTGGTCACCATCCTGCACATGTTCTCCAACGAGGACCAGATGGAAATCATGCTGGGGGAGGTGAGCGAGGCCTCCCGGGCCGCGTGCCGTCGCGGCAGCGGCCTCCCCGGGTCCAGCCGACACGGCCGTGGGGGCAGCCTCTGGGCAGTGCTGTCTGCCAGCTCCGTCCCAAGTGGGTCCGGCAGAGCAAGGGCAGCGAGGCCGGGTGGTGGGTGCAGAGCCTGCTGAGCTGTGGCGGCGTGTGTGCATGAGTGTGTGGATGCGTGTGTTTGTGTACATGCACGTGTGTGCGTGTGTGCATGTGTGTGAGTACGTGCAAGGCCTGCAGTCATCGAGGAGAGCAGTGCTGGGCTGGGGGAGCATGTGGGGGTGGGGGCAGGACCAGGCCGAGCAGGCTTTGTGGCGCTGCCCCCACTGCCCTCCGGGACACGCAGGAGGCCTGGGGGCGCCGTGAAGCAGGAACCTGAGCCGCACCATCTCGTCAGGTCACAGAGGGCTACATCGGCCCCTTCAGCTCCATCAAAGTGCCCGTCATCTTCTCCCCGGTCACACCCGGCACTGTGCAGAGCCACTTCCAGGTCACCTTCAAGAACCAGCAGTGCCCGACAGTGAGTGTCCTCACCTGCACGCCTCCTGGCGCCCTTCCCCCGCCACATGGCACGCCTCCACGCTCGCACCCAGAGCCTCTGAGATAAACAGGCCACGGGAGAGCCACGGCTGCAGGAAGCACAGGGCATGGGGAGCTACAGGGCACCGCCCTGCTCTCCGCCTGGGACCCGCCCCGCCCCGCCCCGCGCTCACGGGGCCGGAATTTGAGCTGCACCGAGTAGGACGACAGGGCCTGGATGTAGCCCGAGCTGCAGCCCCAGGCCACAGCCTGGCCCCCAGGAGCTGGAGCGTCCCGCAGAGCCTGTGCCTGGGCAGGAGGGGGCAGAGGCTGGTCAGACAGGGTCCCCTGTCACCCCGACGCCTCCAGGCCCGGCACCAGCGCCTGCCTGCAGGGCCCTCCTGGGAAGCCTCAGGCTTCTCCCGACCCACACACATGCCCACGAGCATGTGCACACATGTGTCCACATGGGTGTGTGTCCACATGGGTGTGTGTCCACATGCATGTCTGTCCAGATACATATGGACACATCTGTGAGCACACCGTCACATGCATGTGTCCACATGTATGTGTGTCCATACACGTGCATAAACGTGTGCACACACGTGTGTTCATACACACAGCCTTTGCTCTAAATTGCTAGAAATGTCTTTTTTTAATTTCCAAGTAGTTGAAATTTTTTTTGTTACTTTTTATCATTTGCGTCTGGAATTCTGCTCAGATGATACACGTGCACTAGCTCTCTTTTTTAATTTGTTGAAGTTTTGTTTGTGGTGAGAGGTGAGGGTGACTGCAGATGATGAGCAGATCTGCTGGCCGTGACTCCCATCCCCCTCCCCTCCCTGCCCTTCCCCTGTTGGCCCTCCTCTCTGCAGGCGGCTCCCGGCTCCCAGCTCCCAGCTCCGTTAGGCCCCTGCTTACTGCCACGTGCTGTGCCTCTCCCAGGCCCTCCCACACCCTCTCACCGTGCTGTCAGAGAGGAAGGGAGGGAGGGAGGGAGAGAGAATCATCAATGACAAGAGAAAATCATGGACTCGCTGCCTCCTGCACGCCCCACGGTGGGGATCGAATCCGAGACTCAGGCCTGTGCCCCGACCGGGAATCGAACCCTGACCTCCTGGTTCAGAGGTCGACACTCAGCCCCTGAGCCCCGCCGGGCGGGCTGATTGGGAATTCTCACAGTAGAGAGACTTCTCTGAGTCACACGCTGAGAAGTCCCTGTCCCCGCGTGGCCAGTGCTGACCTCCGTCCCCTCCCCCCCAGCTGCACTTCCACGTCACCGGGGTGGCGGTCGACGTGCCGGTCTGGGTGCCCGAGTCCATCGTGGACCTGAAGATCTGCATGTTCGATCGGCTGTACCAGGACACCATCCAGGTCCACACGCGGTGAGCGCGCCGTGGGCTCAGCCGGCTGGGTCGGGAGAAGCCTGAGGCGCTTCTGGGAGCTCTTCCAGGGCCCAGGGGTCCCCGGCCTGAGTCCCAGGTCCCACCCACCGGGACAGCCCTTCTCCTGCAGCTGCGAGGCCTGTGGGGGAGCCGAGGAAGGGAGCCCGGAGACCAGGGACCAGCCGTGACGGGGAGCAGGCCACAGGGTGGGGTGGGCACGCTGGGTCCTCTGGCTGGACCTGAGCTGGGAGCTGGGAGCAGGGACAGAACTTCACGGGGCTGCAGCCCCAGGCCACAGCCTGGCCCCCAGGAGCTGGAGCGTCCCGCAGAGCCTGTGCCTGGGCAGGAGGGGGCAGAGGCTGGTCAGACAGGGTCCCCTGTCACCCCGACGCCTCCAGGCCCGGCACCAGCGCCTGCCTGCAGGGCCCTCCCGGGAAGCCTCAGGGTCCTGAGAACCTGCGAGGGCTGTGCCCCGGTCGTGGTGTTCTCGTTCACGAGACCTCTCGCCTGACTTCGGGTGGGCAGACCCTGGCAGTGAGGTCAAGGCGCAGCTTGGCGTGGGGGAGCCCGACCACCAGGCCGGGTGGTGAGAGCCGGCAGGCCCCGCAGGCGGTGAACCCCAGGTCAGGCTCCTCCCCGCCCCCCGGCCGCAGGTCAAAGGCAGCCCTGCGCCTGAAGTTCGAGGTGTGCAAGGAACTCCGGGGCCACATGGAGCTCCTGCCCGAGACAGGCTACATCCAGGCCCTGTCGTCCTACTCGGTGCAGCTCAAGTTCCTGCCCCGGTGAGCGCGGGGCGGGGCGGGGCGGGGCCCTGTAGCTCCCCATGCCCTGTGCTGCCTGCAGCCGTGGCTCTCCCGTGGCCTGTTTATCTCAGAGAGGGCAGGGCAGAGAGCGCTGCTGTCCACTTACTGCTGCCCTCACCGGCTGCTTCCTGTCCCTGCCCTGACCGGGCTCAAACCTGCAACCTCCGTGTATGGGACAATGCTCTAACCCAGGGGCCAGCAAACCTCGGCTCACGAGCCACATGCCGCTCTTTGGCCCCTTGAGTGTGGCTCTTCCACAAAACGTGCGTGTACACACATTCAGTGAGATTGGAACTCCATGGCCCGTGCACTGACGTCGGTTTTCGGCCTGGGCGAGTCTGTTTTGAAGAAATGGTTCTAACGCCAAGCCTCACTCAAGGGGCCAAAGAGCCGCATCTGGCTCTCAAGCCGAGGTTTGCTGACCACTGCCCTAACCAGCGGAGCTCCCCAGCCAGAGCTAATTGCAGGATTGAAAAACACCACTCAGGTTTTTTTAAATAGAAATATTTACATAAAAAATAAATCAGCCTGCCCACTGAAGGGTCCCGAGTTTTATTCTCAGTCAGGACACAGGCCCGGTTGTCAGAGCGTGCAGGCAGCAGCTAATTGTTGTTTCTCTCTCCCTCTCCCTCCCCCTTCCTCTCTGGAATCAATTATACACGTGTGTGTGTGTGCAAGTGTGTGTGTGTGTCCATGTGTGCTCGTGCATGTGTGTGTGTGTGTGTGTGTGCGCGCGCGTGCATGCGTGTGCATGTGTGCACCACTCAGGTCAGTGTCACTGTCGTTCCCCGAAATACAAGGGAGAAGAGCTGATGCCAGTGGCTTGGTCTCTTGCAGACACTCTCTCCCCGAGGACGCCGGCAAGTATTTCGACAGGGAGAGCCGGATCCTGGAGGCCCCGCTGACAATCCGCGTGGCTGACCAGGTCTGGGGGGCCTCCTTGGAAAGCCGGTGTTTGGGGGAGCCAGGGTGCTCTGGGAGCTGGGCCCCCTGCGGGTTCCCCGTCACCAGGCCAATGACGGCTTCGGGACAATCCTGCAGGGGAGGTGCAGGAAGCGGGTGTGTGTGGTCAGCGGGGCGAGGGGCTCCCCAGGCTGCGGCAGTCCCAGCACCCAGACCCCATGTACCACACCTCACACACCTGCTCACACTCACACCCGCGCTGACCTCACACTCAGACCACAGAGCACGGCATGCACATCCTCAGGACACACACACATTTGTGCCACGTGTGCTCAGTCCACGTCTCCCATTGGCACCTCGGTTACAGCTGCATCCACGCCCTGGCAGGTTAGATGGCAGAGAGGGGTTCCTAAAGGGGTTCAGCGTGAGGGATGCGCTGGCCCTTTGCCCGTTAGGTCAAGCCCGTGGAGTTCACTGTCCATGCCACCGTCACCACCTCGGACCTGGAGCTATGCCCCCTGGAGGTGGACTTTGGCTACTGCACCATCTACGAGGCCATCCGGACCCAGATCAGCGTCTGCAACCTGTCCCTCCTACCCCAGGAGTTTGGGTTCGTCGGGGTCCCCAAGGTGCGTCATGTGGGCAGGGAGGCATGGGGGCAGGGCTGAGTCAGGAAGCTTGGGGCCCGGGTCAGGTGACTGCTGATGGAAGTCCAAGCCGCCTCCCCCTCCCACTCCTCTGCCCTGCTCTCTCTCCGTCTTCTCTCCATCCCTCCTGCCCTGTCGCTGCCTCAGCCCGCCTTCCTCCACCCCTTCCTCTCTCCTTCTCTGGCCACTGCACCCACAGGCTCCAGACCTGCTGCCCCCTTCCTGCCCAGCTCTGGCCTGCCTGGTCCGCAGGGCAGCCAAGACGAGGCCCCTCCTGGCTGCCCGTCCCCTCCTGGAGCTGCTCCTCTGTAGACCTCACTGTCCACTGATAGCACACACATGTGCTCACAGGCACACAGGCGTGCTCACACACTAATATATACACCGACGTACACGTCACACACTGCCGCGCCAGCCCCCACACGTGCCCCGCACTCTCATGACGTGTGTGTGTGTGTGTGTGTGTGTGTGTGTGTGTGTGTTCTCTTGGTGCCATGATGCTGGGCAGTTTGTGGACATCCAGCCCAACGACGGCTTCGGGACGATCCTGCCCCTGGAGACCTTGGAGCTCGACCTGATCTTCCAGCCCACGAAGGCCAAGGAGTACAACTTCGAGCTCGTCTGCAAGTCGGAGATCAACCGGTGAGTCAGGGCGGGGCAGGGGCGGTGAGGGGCCGACGGGCTCCTCAGACCTGGCACAGACCCCTGAGGGTAGGTGTGTGTGCGCGTGTGTGGACATGTGTATGAGTGTTTGGTGTGCCTGTGTGCATGTGAGAGTAGACACATGTGTGAGTTTGTGTGAGTATGTGTACATGTGTGTGGTGGGCATGTGTGAGTGTGTGCATGTGTGTGGGCCCGTGTGGCGTGCTAGTGTGATCACATGTTGGTGAATGTGTGTGTGTGCTGTGTGTGAGTGCACATGAGGGCATGATGGAGGGCCTGAGTGCGTTGCCAGAGGCGGGGACCCAAATCCTGCCGGTAGACGTGCTGCATGTGAGCTCATGGCTAAAGAAAGGCATTCACGGGGTGAGAGGCGCGGGGGTGAGGGGGCACCTGTTCCCGCGGGAGGCATGAGGCCACACGTCCGTCCCTTCCTGAGAGGAGGACATGTCACACGTGGCTCTGACGCCTCACCCCGTTCCCAGCTGCCCATGCCCGAATGAGTGCCTCAGGGGGAGTGGAGGCCATGGGGGTGGCGGGCAGCACCACCCTGGCACGGGCATTGGGTGGAAGCCGGGCCGGCTGTGGCTCTGCGCTGAGGAGGTGCGGACGGAGCTCCGGGCTAAAACCCCGAGGGCAGGCCCACCACCAGGCTCCTGTGCTCACACCACGGAGCGGTCTCTCTGTCTTACTTAACGATAATAAACATGGAACCAGATAAGCTGGCAGCGGCTCCTTAGTGACCGGTGGCTGAAGTTTTAACTGTCCGTTAACATGTGCACAGAGCCCTGGCCACGTGCTCCGCTGTGAGAGCTTCTTCCAGAAATGCCACGGGGGGGCTCAGTCCCCGGTCGGGCACAGACGGGAACCCGCCCACGAGGCCCGAGCTGAGGGGAGCACAGGCGGAGGCCGGGGGGGGGGGCAGAGCTGCCCCACAGCCTCCACGGGCACGGAGTGGACGTCGGGGCCGTGCCAGCCGGTGGCCCTGCGTCCCTCCTTGGTGCCCCGCTCGAGCCGCCGGCTCAGAGCCACCCGGGCCGGTGCGGAGGGCCGACCCCGAGCCGGCACTCGCTGACCCCGAGCGCCCGGCCGCCCGCAGGTGCTTCAAGATGACGTGCCGGGCCGTGGCCGTGCACCCGCCCCTGCAGCTGTCCCACTATCAGGTGAAGTTCGCGGCCACGGCCCTGTACGACATGTCGGTGGCCTCGCTGTACGTCATCAACTCGCACCTGAGCATGAACTCGCTGACGCACTCGGTGCCACGCATCGGCTCGGAGGACACCTGCCCCGTGGGGCCCACGTCCTTCCAGTTCCTGCTGCCCCCCGACTCGCCCATCACCATCTCGCCCTCGGTGGGCACTGTGCTGCCGGGAAAGGTGGGTGTGGGCCGGGGGGCACCACGGCCCGGCTCTGCCCCCGACACGGCCGGTGGGGTCAGCTCGGCCCGCAGCCCGGGCAGCTCAGGGGCCGCCGTGGCCGCGAGCTCAGCCAGGAAGACGCCAGCCCCGCCTGGGGGTCCGGTCCCCGTGACTGACGTGTGGCTTCGTTCCGCCACGCTGTCTCCCAGGCTCGGGCCAGGCTCGGGCCGGGCAGCCAGGGGGGGTCAGAGGCCTGGTCTCCAGGAGCACAAGTGCCTGCCTGTCCACTGGGCTGCTCCAGGGTCCCCCCCACCCCCCAGGTCCTCACAGCCTCTCTGAGTTACTTCCTGACCTCAGAAAGGTGGGGGCTGCTGAGAGGACTGTGTGAAGGGCACATGGAGGTGGGGGTGCAGGGCCCCCTGGGTTCCAGAAAGGAGGGTTATGTAAACTCATGGCATTAACGGTACAATACGCTTAGGGACGTCAAGCCTGGGGTATTACAGGACACCGCTCCGCCTCCCTCCTCTCCTCCCCCCTCTCCCCTGCTCTTTCCCTTCTCCTCCTCCTTTTCTTTCCCCTCCCTGTCTCCCCTTCTCTCCCCGTCTCCCCCTCTCTCCTGTCTCCCCCTCTCTCTCCTGTCTCCCCCTCTCTCTCCGTCTCCCCCTCTCTCTCCTGTCTCCCCCTCTCTCTCCTGTCTCTCCCTCTCTCTCCGTCTCCCTCTCTCTCCTGTCTCCCCCTCTCTCTCCGTCTCCCTCTCTCTCCTGTCTCCCCCTCTCTCTCCTGTCTCTCCCTTTCTCTCTCATCCCCCCAACGTGGTCGAGCACCTTAGCATCACAGCCCAGGGAGCTGCTGAGCTTCGGGAAGCCGCTGTGCTGGTCATGGGCGGTCGAGGGGCAGGAACTCGCCCCACACCTCTGGGCTGAGAACAGTTTCCTTCCTTGTCCACATCGGGGCGGGTGGGTCCGACCCACATGGCAGAGTGGGCTTGGGATCGCCCAGCAGCCCCCCTGCCTCCCAGGAGGAGTGGTCAGGGAGGGCTTCCCGGAGGGGGCATGCCACCCTGAGCCCCCAGGGAGATAGGCGCTCACCAGGGAGCTCGCAGGACCTGGGGGGAGTCAGGGAGCTGGGGCAGCGGGTGCTGGGGCGGGCAGCGGGGGGCCAGGGCGGGAGGTGGGCACCAGGGTGGGCAGGGTGCCATCAGGGCAGCTCTGCCCTCGACCCTCTCCCCCAGAGATGCCTGGTACAGGTGGCCTTCCGGCCTGTGCTGTCCACCGAGGTGATCCGCCAGCAAGCCTTCCAGACCCAGAGCAAAGACAGGGATGTCAAAGTGGGGCGTGGCCACCCTGAGGTGGGGACAAGGCTCCGGAATGTTCCCCGCCCTCAAGACCCCGGGCGGGAGGGCTGACTTGTCCCAGGGAGGCCCCCCCTCCTCCCAAGAAAGCAGCCACCGAGGGGGGACCCCAGAGGTGGCTCCGGAGCAGGTGGGGCCTCCCGGTCTGAGCAAAGGGAGGACTGGACATAGCGGAGGAGCCAGGTCCATAGGAGGGGGCGCCGCTGAGAGTGGCTGTGCGAGAATGGCCCCAGGGCCCAACGCAGGGCCAGGCCGCCTCGACCTGCAGGGCGAGGAGGACCCTGCCGAGGGCTCTGGCTGGACCTGGATGGCGCTCCCGGTGCTGTTTGTGTCCTGAGCGCCACTCAGACCCCGCCCGGCGGCTCTGTGCCCTCTGGTGCCTCGGGCCCAGTGCTGGCCGGGGATGGTCAGGACGGGGCTCTGCCCGCTGCTTGCTCCAGCCCCTCCCGTCTTCCTGAGGGAGCCACTTAGAGTGAGGGCGCCCGCACACCCATCCCCCACCCCACCCCACCGGGTTCCAGCACTGGCAGCCTGGAGGCTGGGGCTGCCCTCAGCCGCCTCTCGCCTCCCAGTTGCACAGGGAGACGACCAACCCCCGGAGGGACCGGCGGCAGCTGTCCATGTCCCTGCTGCGCATGCACAGCCGGGAGCACCTGAGCCAGGAGCATCCGGCCCAGGACTCGGCCCACCCTGCCCACCCGCCGAAGCAGCAGGAGCTCAAGTTCAGGTGGGCGTGCTGCCCATCAGACTCCCCACGGACTCCCATGCTGGACATCTAGGCCCTGCCTCGGCCCCAGCACCCCTCCTGGCGTGTCCCCGCCCGCCCGGATAGAGGGAGCCCCAGAGAGCTTGGTGGGCCGGGTCACCCGCCAGCCTGGGCCCCGGAACCCACTCCCTAGCCGGGCGCCTGGGCGGGACAAGGGGTCTGGGAGGTGGGCAGTCAGCTGGCCGGTCGGCACTGGCACAGCCCATGTGCCCCTGTGACCCGAGCCTGACGAGCAGGTGCCCCGTGCGGGGAGGGGGCAGGGGCGTGGGGCACGGGTGCAGGCATGTTGGCTGCCTCGTTCCAGCCCCGAGGAGTACCAGGCAGCCCGGGCCACGCTGGCCAGGACGTTCCAGGGCCGGTTTGACAGGATCGTGGTCCCCTGCGTCGTGGCCAGTGGCGACATCCAGGACCAGAAGGGCACGGAGCCCCTGAGCTTCAGGTGCAGCTCGGCCTGGGCGGGTAGCCAGTTAGAGGTCCCTCTTCCTCCTCTGCTCCCAGCCCACACCCAGGGCGCAAGGCCAGGGCGAGGGGGTGGGGCCAGAGCAAAGGCCAGGATAAGGGGGTGGGGCCAGGGCGAGGGCAAGGGCGAGGGACTGGGGCCAGGGTGAGGGCCAGGGCAAGGGGCTGGGGCCAGGGTGAGGAGGACAGAGAGGAGGACAGAGAGGAGAACAGAGAGTAGGACAGGGTGAGAGGGTGGGGCCAGGGCGAGGGCCAGGGGTTGGGGTGGGAGTGGGGCCAGGGCCGGGCACAGGGCCATCAGTACCCGCCCGCCCACCCGCAGCCCCCACAACACCCTGTTCCTGGAGCTGTGGTGCCCGGCGGTGGCTCCGTCCATCATCGTGGCATCAGACAAAGGCAACACCATCTCTAACTTCGGCGACGTGGCTGTAGGTGAGTCCTCGTGGGGCCCAGCCCCCCACCCCCACCCCCACCGGAACCCAGCCCCGTACCCACCTGCCCCCACGACCCCGTTTCAGGTCACCGGGTATCCAAGAAGGTGTCCATCCAGAACATCTCCTCCGAGGACATGTCCGTATCCTTGTCCAGCTCAGGGCGGGCCTGCGGAGGGGGGCTCCGGGGGGGACTGCGCCCGCCTCTGGCCACCCTTGACTCCGGCCCTCAGCTGGACTTCTCTGTTCTAAATCCCAACGGCCCCTTCCACCTGCTGAACCCCATGGACATGCTACCTGCCGGGGAGACCCAGGACCTGGTGCTGTCCTTCGCTCCCCTCGAGAGCACCCTGGTGAGTCCTGACCGCCATCGCCGCCCTCCACACCCCATGCCCCTGCCCGCCCAGCCCCCTGTGCCGGTGGGCCGCTGCTTTACCGGGCGGGCAGAGCAGTCTCGGCTCCAGCACAGGCCGGCTGCCGCTCTGAGACGGAGCTCCGCCAGGGTCCTGGCCGGTGTCCGCCCTGTGCTGAGGGGCCCGTGTCCGCCCTGTGCTGAGGGGCCCGTGTCCGCGCTGAGGGATGTGGTGTCCGCGCTGAGGGGCCCGTGTCCGCGCTGAGGGGCCCGTGTCCGCGCTGAGGGGCCCGTGTCCGCGCTGAGGGACCCGTGTCTGCTCTGAGGGGCCCGTGTCGCCCTGAGGGATGTTGTGTCCGTGCTGAGGGGCCCGTGTCCGCGCTGAGGGATGTGGTGTCCGCGCTAAGGGGCCCGTGTCCACGCTGAGGGGCCCGTGTCCGCGCTGAGGGACCCGTGTCTGCTCTGAGGGGCCCGTGTCGCCCTGAGGGATGTTGTGTCCGTGCTGAGGGGCCCGTGTCCGCGCTGAGGGGCCCATGTCCGCGCTGAGGGGCCCGTGTCCGCGCTGAGGGGCCCGTGTCCGCCCTGAGGGGCCCGTGTCGCGCTGAGGGGCCCGTGTCCGCCCTGAGGGGCCCGTGTCCGCCCTGAGGGGCCTGTGTCCCCGCTGAGGGGCCCGTGTCCGCGCTGAGGGATGTGGTGTCCGTGCTGAGGGATGTGGTGTCCGCGCTGAGGGGCCCGTGTCTGCCCTGAGGGGCCTGTGTCCCCGCTGAGGGGCCCGTGTCCGCGCTGAGGGATGTGGTGTCCGCGCTGAGGGATGTGGTGTCCGCGCTGAGGGATGTGGTGTCCGCGCTGAGGGGCCCGTGTCCGCCCTGAGGGGCCCGTGTCCTCGCTGAGGGATGTGGTGTCCGCGCTGAGGGGCCTGTGTCCGCGCTGAGGGATGTGGTGTCCGCCCTGAGGGGCCCGTGTCCGCGCTGAGGGGCCCGTGTCCGCGCTGAGGGATGTGGTGTCCGCGCTGAGGGATGTGGTGTCCGCGCTGAGGGGCCCGTGTCCGCGCTAAGGGGCCCGTGTCCACACTGAGGGATGTGGTGTCCGCGCTGAGGGATGTGGTGTCCGCGCTGAGGGGCCCGTGTCCGCGCTGAGGGGCCCGTGTCCACACTGAGGGGCCCATGTCCGCAGGCCCAGGAGACGCTGGACATCATCACCAAGAGGGGCACCCTCACGCTGACCCTCGTGGGCACCGGCGTGGCCTCCATGATCACCTGCTCCATCGCGGGGGACGTGCTGAATATGGGCTACGTAATCGCCAGGGAGTCCGTCTCCTCCATCTTCAAGGTGCCGGCCCTGCCCTGCCCAGGCTGTGGGGGGGGCACCGCAGGGTCAGGGAGCCCCCCACCGGCAGGCAGCCCTCCCTCCACAGCCTCCAACCAGGACACCCAAAGGTCCTGCTGGGGGCCTGCCTGGGGGCACTGCCCAGGGGGGCACGGTCTGGGGGTGCTCACAGGCCCGGTCCCTGCAGCTGCAGAACAACTCCTCGCTGCCCATCCAGTTCTCCGTGCGCCTGGCCAGCCTGTCCAGCTCCCGCCAGGAGGAGCTGCAGCGGCTGCCACGGTTCCTCACCTCCAGGGCCCATAGGACCCAGATCGTGGGTGAGCAGCTGGGGGGCGGGGCCTGGGGGCGGGGCCCTATGGGGCTGTGGGCGGAGTCTGCAGGGCCTGGGGCGAGGCCTGATGGGGAGGGGCTGGGGCCTGGGGCGGGACCTTATGGGGAGGGGAGGGGCCCGGAGAGGAGGGGAGGGGACTATGGACGGGGCTTGTGACAGCCACGCCCCTGCAGGCACGCAGAACCACAACGGGCAGAGCGTGTTCAGCGTGGTCCCGGTGGCGGGCATCCTGGACCCGGGCGCCACGCAGGACTTCACCGTGACCTTCAGCCCCGACCATGAGAGCCTGTACTTCTCGGACCGCCTGCAGGTCCTGCTCTTCGACAAGGTGCTGCCGCCCGCGCTGCCGCCTGTGGAGGCGGGGCCTGAGCCAGGGCCCCCAGCCTGGGAGGTGGGGTGGGGACTAGCGGCCTGCCCCCCCGGCCCCACCGGCGAGCGGCGCTGTGCTCTGTCGCCCAGAAAGTGTCCCAGGACATGCTGCTGCGGGGCGCAGCCCGCGAGCACATGATGTTCGTGGAGGGCGGGGACCCCCTGGACGTGCCCGTGGAGTCGCTGACGACCATCCCCTCCTCCAGTCCAGAGCGCAGGGAGGGTGAGCCTCTGAGGTCCCCCCGCCCACCCCACGGGGGGCCGCTGTAGTGGGAAGGGCCTCCCTCCGCCCCCACCGGCCCCAACCAGCGCCCCCACCAACGCCAGAACCCGAGGAGCTGAAGCCCATCCTGGTGACCCTGGATTACCTTCAGCTGGACACGGACACGCCGCCGCCCCCTGCCACACGCGAGCTGCAAGTGGGCTGCATCAGGACCACTCAGCTGTCCGCCAAGAAGGTGACCACCCTGCGCCAGTCCTCTTGCTGGGCAGCCCAGCCCTGACCCAGCCCTGCTGGTCAGGCTGGGAGGGCGGGCGGAGCTGGGTGCCCTCGCCCTTGCCCGCGCCCTCACCCACCCGCCGGCCCAGCAGCTCTGTTCCGCTCCCGCAGACAGTGGAGTTCAGCCTGGACAGCCTGGCCGCCCTGCAGCACAAGGGCTTCACCATCGAGCCCTCCAAGGGCTCGGTGGAGCGCGGCCAGACCCGGACCCTCAACATCTCCTGGGTGCCGCCCGCCGACTTCGATGTAGGTGCTCTGGCCGCGGGAGCCGGGGTTGCAGGGGGCAGCGGACGGGGGAGCTGGTGGACAGGCCTCAGCTGGCTGTTTGTCCCCCTCCCCCTCGTTCCAGCCGGACCACCCGCTCATGACGTCCGCCCTGCTGCAGCTCCGGGGGGACGTGAAGGAGACCTACAAGGTCTTCTTCTTGGCCCAGGTGCTGGCCGGGCCCTGAGGCCGCAGGGCCTCTGCAGGGCCCTGGACCCTCCTGCCCACCCTCGCAGCCCCCATCTGTGGTCCAGACCAGACCTCTCATGGGCCTGGGACTGGCATTTCTGCTGGGCAGCCCTGTGTGACCCCATGTCCGGGGCCCCAGCCCCACAGCACAGCTGCTCCCTGTAGCCCACTTGGTCCCGCCCATGGCCAGCTCCTGCTCCTGCCTGAGCCCTCAGCTCCCAGCCCCCAGCCCGGCCCACACCTGCCCAGTGGGAGGCAGGTCTGTCAATAAACCCTCCGTGTGACCCATGTGCAGGTGTGTGTGCAGGGGACCGCGACGCACACGAGCACAGTGTGAGGGGGCAGTCCTGAGCTCTGGAGGGTGGTGCCTGGAGCACTTGGGGGACAAGTGGCCGGGCAGGGCTGGGGTGGGATGGGGGGTAGCTTAGCCCCCTCTGCTGCTCACCACATCCTGATCTCAGATAACCCCAAGCAGGGCGAGAGCTAATGTGTGAGCCCCCTGCCAGGCCGGGAGCCAACTTATGACTTGGTTCCCTTTTCTGAACTGGGTTCAGACAGCCTCCGGGACCACTGCCCTCAGAATGGAAGCCGCCCCCAGCCCCGGCCCAGGATGTGCCTGCAGCTCCCAACGGTGCCAGGCACCAGGAGGCACTGCAGCCTTCCCAGTCAGAGGCTCAGGGCACCAGGCACTCCCTCACCCTCACCCTCACCCTGCCCCCTCCCTCACCCTCACCCTCACCGTAACCCTGCCCCCTCCCTCACCCTCACCCTCACTGTAACCCTGCCCCTTCCCTCACCCTCACCCTCACCCTGCCCCCTCCCTCACCCTCACCCTCACTCTGCCCCCTCCCTCACCCTCACCCTCACTCTGCCCCCTCCCTCACCCTCACCCTCACCCTGCCACCTCCCTCACTCTCACCCTCACCCTGCCACCTCCCTCACCCTCACCCTGCCCCCTCCCTCACTCTCACCCTCACTGTAACCCTGCCCCCTCCCTCACCCTCACCCTAACTCTGCCCCCTCCCTCACCCTCACTCTCACCCTAACCCTGCCCTCACCCTCACCCTGCCCCCTCCCTCACCCTCACCCTCACTCTGCCACCTCCCTTACCCTCACCCTGCCCCCTCCCGCACCCTCACTCTCACCCTCACCCTAACCTGCCCCCTCACTCAAGCCTGAGACAGTGGCTGGACCATGCAGGACTCCTGTCCAGTGGGCACAGCCAGGCTTCTCCCTACCCGTCACGGGCTAACCAGCTGGAGCCCCAGCTGCCTCCTCCTCGGGGGCAGCCACAGGGGAAGCCGGGGTCCTCCAGGCCCAGCCCAGCCCCAGAAGGTTCTCCCTGCAGGGGCGTTCCCACCTCCTCCTAGGGTGCCCGCGAGAGGGGCAGGCCCCTCCTGAGCCTGGTGTGGCCTCCTGCTGGGCCTGGGACTCAGTGCCAAGGTCCTGTCTGACCCCAGGGGGCCTGGAAGGCAGTAAGGCTGGAGGGGGTGGCAGCCTGGCTGGGGGGGCCCTGGAGGCTGCATTGCAGCCGGGGTACAGGACAGCTTTGGGACAGCGGCAGAGGTCAGAGATCAAGGGGCAGGTGCCTGGCAGGTCCTGGCCGGAGGAGCCCGGCGAGACCTCCCAAGGGGGCCACACTGCACTGCAGCGGGAGGGACACCCATGGAGCGTGAGCTGAGTGCGGCATGGACGGCCCTGCCCGGCGGAGCTTGGTCGCCGGATGGGGGAGTAGGGGACATGGTGAGGCTGAGGGGCGGCACCTGGTGGGGGGTGAGAGCTAGGGGGACCTCCTGGAAGGAATGATCTGGCCTTCCCCAGCCCACTGGACGGCAGCCCTCCAGGCCCAGACTGAACCTGGCCTTCAGACAGAGCGCCCCCAGAAGATGGTCACCCACAGGACACAGCAGGCCCAGAGCCCAGCCGGACTCCCGAGGGCCTCCCCCACGCCGGCCTCATGCTCTGCCAGCGCTGTGCACTGTGCCAAGCCTGGCTTCACTGTCCTGGGTGCCACCCCGCTGGCCTCAACTTCCCAGCCCAGCAGCAGGACAGGCCGAAGGCAAGGCCACCCCAAGCCCTGAGGCCACCCCCAAGCCCTGCGGCCACCCCAAGCCCTGCGGCCACCCCAAGCCCTGAGGCCACCCCAAGCCCTGAGGCCACCCCCAACCCCTGCGGCCACCCCCAACCCCTGAGGCCACCCCCAGCCCTGCGGCCACAGGATGCCAGGCTGTCCAGGAGGGCAAGAACGCGCCGAGGGCGGTCCCTTGGGGCCGGAGCCGGGGCGTGGTCACGGGACCCTGGTGGAGCTGGGGCGGGGCCTGCGCGGCGCGGGGCCTGAGGGCGGGGCCTCATATAGCGGCGGCGGCCGGGCCTGAGCTCCGCGCCGCCCAACATGCTCGCCGGGGCGCCGGCCGCGCGCGGGCTCCTGCGGCTGCTGCTGCCGCTGCTGCCGCTGCCTCAGGTGGGTCCGGGCGCCCGACGGGCTCCGGGGCGTGTCTGCGGGCGGCGCGCCGAGCCCAGCTCCCCTGTCCCCGCAGGTGACGCCCGGTTCCGCGGCCGGCGGCTGTGAGCCCTCCGACCAGTAAGTGCGGGCGGGGCGGGGCGGGGCGGCGGGGAGGCTGGGCGCGCTAACCGCCCTGCCCGTGCCCGCCCGCAGGTGCCCGCCGCCCGCCCGCTGGAGCAGCCTGTGGCACGTGGGGTGAGTGAGGCCGGAGCCCGGCCCGCCCCGCCCGCGCCCCGGGCCCAGCGCGCCGGCCCCGCCGCCCCGGAGGCTGACAGCCCCCCGCCCAGCCCCCCCACCCCGCCCCGGCTCCGCGCGGACTGCCCCTTCCTGCCCGCTCGCCCGCGTCCCGCTCCCCGCCCTCCCGGGGAGGCCCTGGCCCGGGCACCGGATCGCGCCGCCGCCGGGACAGCGTGTCCTGGGAGCGAGCCCAAGGCTGCCGTGCAGCCCGGAGGCGGCCAGGCAGCCGGACGCAGGCCCAGCGCCCCGGCCTGCTCCCGCGGGAAGGAGGGGCTGGCCTGGAGGGCGGTCTCTGTGTGTGTTTTTAATGATAGATTTCTTAAATGCTTTTTAAAATACTTTCATTGACGAGAGGAAGGGAGAGCGAGAGAAACGTCAATGAGAATCACAGATCAGCTGCCTCCTGCTTGCCCCATACTGGGGATCTGGACCTCCTGGTTCATAGGTTGATGCCCAACCACTGAGCCACCCTGGCCAGGCTGTGGTTCCCTCCACCCCCAACTTTTCCGCCTACCTGGCTGGGCATCGGGGAGCGGGTGGTGGCGGGGTGCGTCCAGCGGTAGGTGGTCTCACTCCCCGCCCAGGCTCGTCCTGCTCGCCATCCTACTGCTGCTGCTGTGCGGGGTCACGGCCAGCTGCGTGCGCTTCTGCTGCCTCCGCAAGCGGGCCCGCCCCCGGCCCCTGCCCCCGGCGCCTCCGGCCTGCGACCTGGCCCTCTTCCCCGGGGACGGCGACAGCCCGGCGCACAGCACCGTGACCTGTGAGTGCCGCACACACACCCTCCCGGCCCCCACCCGCTGGAGAGCCGGCCCAGCCCACAGACGCTCTGCTCCCCGCAGCCTACAGCTCCGTGCAGCACCCGCTGGGCATGCGGCTGCCCCTGCCCTTCCCGGAGCTGGACCTGGACGCCATGACCCCGCCCGCCTACAGCCCCGTCTACACCCTGGAGCTGCCCCCCTCCTATGACGAGGCTGTGAGGATGGCCAAACCCGGACAGGAGGAGCCGCCGCCTCCGTAGCCTCGGCCCCTCCCCGCAGCTCGGCCCCGGGCCTCCCGGAGGGCGGGGGGGCGGAGTCTCCAAGCCCAGCACCCCCAGCCGTCACCCTGGTGTCTCTGAGGGGGTGGGGAAGGTCTCCCAACGCCACCAGCCACCCTGTGCTCCTGGGAGACCCCAGCCCCCTCCCCATCCTTCCCCCGGGAAGGCCTGCCATCCAGCACATTGCTGCAGCCCTGGCCCTGTTGCTATGCAACTCCAGGCAGACAGACACACATACACACACACACACACACACACACACACTACATTGCTACATCCGGCCCCAGCCCCTGGCCCAGGCCCAGCAGGCCCTCTGCCCACAGGGAGTCCCGCAGGTCTGAGCCTCTGCGGCTTTTTGGAGAGAATAAACTTTGTATCTAAGTGGCCTCTGCCTGCAGGAAAGGGCTTGCTTCGGGAGGGGCTCTCGGGGCTCTCGGGCCGCCACCGCCCCCCAGGGGGACAGGGTGAGTGCTTGGGCCCGCCCTGCACCCAGCCTCACCTCTGCTGTGGCTGTGGCTGTGGGTGGGGTCAGGTGTCACAGCCTGGGTGCCTCTGGAGAACCCCTCCCCTTTCCTGACCCACATCTGAGCCAAGCCAGGCGGCAGTGGAGCCACAGGAGTCCTGGGGGCACGTTTATTGGCTACTTGCTGGGGTAGGCGGGGCGGGGCGGGGCGGGTAGGAGGGTGGGGAAGGGTGGGGCAGGGCAGGTGAGTGGGGTGGGCTGGGCTGGGGCTCCCGGTCAGTCAGCCTCCCCAGGCCCAGCGGCGGCGGCTCCTACTGCACCAGCTTGAAGGACTCTCCGGTCATCATGGCCATGAACTCTGGCGGCAGAGGGACAGGTCAGCACCCGCCTGCCCGGCCGTGGGCTCCCAGGCCCCACCGCCCCCCTCACCCTCGTAGTCGATGGTGCCGTCCCCGTCCTTGTCGGCCTCCTTCATCATCTGCTCGGCCTCCACCTCGTTGAGGGGCTCGCCCGCACAGACGTGGTTGATGGCCGTGCTGGTCCCGGCCCCGCCGGCCCGCCACCTCCATGGCGGCTTTCCGAAAGGGTGGCTCGGTCTGGGCCCCCGACTGCCCTCTCCCAGCCTCACCGGCTTCTTCCTCCATCAGATTCCACCGACCCTGCGCCCGGGGGCTCGGTCCATCACTGCTCCCCACCCAGCAGCCCTGACTGCCCGACGGCCCTACCATGTCTGCAGCCGGCCCATTTATCTGGCCTGGCTGCCTGGGGGCCCTGGGGCCCAGGGTCCAGATGCTTTTATGGCCAGGAGGTCCTGCTGCCTATTTCGGGACGGGCTTGGCCCTTCCCTGCCTGGCCCCGTCCTGGCTCTCCTCGGCCCGGGGCATCCCCTCAGCCTGGAGCCCCCCTCAGACCCTGGGTCCCAGCCAAGGCCTCCCCCTCCGAGGCAGGACCCGCACAGTGGCTGTTGTCACCTATTTGTGAGGGTTCCTGTTGGGTGTCCACCCCGGTCAGCATCCCCCTCGTGCCCGGAGGGCCTACACCTGGGCCGTGCCAGCGCCTGGCAGGTGCTGTAAACATGGGGAAGGCAGGCAGGCCTCTCCCGCTCCCCCATTCCCTCCCTCCCACGCGCGTGCAGCAGGGCTGAGGCCCCCGCCCCGGAGGCTGCCTCCTGTGGCCGGGGGAAAGGGCCAGGGCACAGGACCGGGGCCAGCCTGGCCACCGCGAGGCCAGGCCAGGTCTCCGGGCACACGGGGCTATTCTGGGCTTTTCGTGAAACCTGACCTCCTTTCCACACAGAGCAGCAGAGCCGGCTCCCGAGGGAGCCAGGAGCCAGGCTACTCAGTGACGAGCTGTCACAGCTGCACACACACCTGCACACACGGGCTGAGCCTGAGACAGGCACCCACCTGCCCGCCTCCCAGCACCTCAGCCCTGTCCCCCCGGCCCCTGTCCCCCCTCAAATGAGCACAAGACCTGTGAAGGGGGCTCCTCCCACCTTCCAGCCCCTGCCCCCAGGGAGAGCCCCAGACAGCCCCCTTAGTTCCCCTCACTGTCCCCCATCCCACCTGGTGTGTGGTCCCCAGAGTCTCACATGCACGCCCATGCACACACACACACACTACACCTGCACACGCACACACGTGCACGCACGCACACGCACACACACCTGCCCCAGCCTGGAGCCGCCTGATGAGTCTGAGCAGGGGAGCCAGGCCCCGTCTTCCCTTCCCTCACGCTCCCTACGCTGGGTCCAGCCTCCAGCTTCCCGCTGAGTCCAGACCAACTGCTGAGGCCACAGGATTTGTGCTGACGGGACAGGACGGCCGTGGCGGGCACAGGTCCCGGGTGGGCAGGGCTGGGAGCGAGTCCCCGTGCTGAGAGGATGTCCCCCTCACTCCTGTGAGAACCCCAAACCACAGGAATCAGAACTCCGCATCCACATGTCCACACACTGCCTGTGGGCGCCGGGGCAGGGACGCAGCCTGGGGGCAGGGGTGCGGGCGAGGAGAAGACACGTGGGCCACATCACCTCACTCCAGCGGGGCCTGGGCCCGGACGTTGGTCCAGCTCCGTGCCTCTGGATCTCGCTGTGCAGGGCTTTCTCGCCTGTTCATTGGTTCCGTGGTGACGTTTCCATAAAACATCACCCCACACAGAGAAGGGACACTGAACGTAGTTACATGCCACGATATTTTTATTTTCTTTTCAGAGAGCAAGGAAGGGAGAAGAAAGAGAAACGTCCATGCAGGAGCATAACGTCGATTGGCTGCCTCCTGCACGCCCCCTGCTGGGGGTCATGCCTGCAACGTGGGCATGTGCCCTAACCAGGAATCGAACCAGTGACCTTTGGTGCACCAGACAAGGCCCAACCAACTGAGCTATACCAGCCAGGACAACAATCTTTATTATTATTATTATTATTGATTTTTAAAAAAACACACCACATAGCCCTGGCTGGTGTGCTCAGTGGTTAGAGCGACGGCCTGAGGACCAAAGGGTCTTAGGTTCCATTTCCAGTCAAGGGCATGCACCTGGGGAGCAGGCTCGATCCCAGGCCTGGAAGGCTCTAGGGGCCCATTTGGAAGGCAACCAAACGCTGTGTCTCACATGGGTGTCTCTCTCTCACCCTCTCCTCCTCCCCTCCCACTCTCTCTATAAAAATCAGTAAAAAATTATCCGGGGGTGAGGATTAAGGACCAAAGAACACGCCCTCTAACGTGTACCGTCCTGACCACTCCCGCATGCACAGCCCAGGGACTTGAAGCACCCTCTATCCACTGAGCCACACCGGCCAGGGCCACCAGATTTTTTTTATTATTATAGGGACTTGGCTCAGTGGCTGTGGCGTCTAAGAGATTCCAGGACCTGCGGCTGCGAGCAGGAGGCCCAGAGAGCAGGCCTGAGAGCCCAGAGCACACAGTCCGAAGGCAGGAGAGGGGCTCCGGGCTCAGCTGGAGGTGGGGGGGCCTCCAGAGTCGGCCGAGCTCCGCCCTCCGTCTGCAGAGGCAAAGGCGGGTGTCCTCACCCACACCCGCCGTCCTCCCTGGGCCTACCTTCACCGACACCTGCCCCTGACCTGCCCCTGCCCCTGGCCCTGGCCCTGCTCCTGGCCCTGCCCCCCTGCCCCTGCCCCTGGCCCTGGCCCTGCCCCTGGCCCTGCCCCTGACCTGCCCCTGCTCCTGGCCCTGCCCCTGACCTGCCCCTGCCCCTGCCCCTGCCCCTGCCCCTGGCCCTGGCCCTGCCCCTGACCTGCCCCTGCCCCTGGCCCTGCCCCTGACCTGCCCCTGCCCCTGCCCCTGCCCCTGCCCCTGACCCTGACCCAGACCCTGCCCCTGCCCCTGACCTGCCCCGGCCCTGGCCCTGGCCCTGCCCCTGCCCCTGCCCCGGCCCTGGCCCATCGCAGGGTCCTGCCCTGTCATCCCCAGTCATTAGGGCTCAGGTTTTGCCCGGCACTCGGCCCCGCCCCCACGCTTGCTAGACCCCGCCCCTCTCCCTATAAGCCCCGCCCTCTCCTCCCATTGGCCCCGCCCCACACCCGATAGACTCCGCCCCCTCCCTCTCTGTCCCCCCCTCCGTCTGTTGGCCCCGCCCCGTCAATCAACCCTAACCCGGAAGCGGCGCCGGGCGGCCACTCCGCGCGTGGGCACCAGGCGGCGCTCGCGGGCCGCGGGAGGCCGGCGGGCGGGCGGGCGGGCGGGCGGGCGGGCGGGCGGGGCCCGCGGTTCCGGTCTGCGGCGGGAGCTCGCCGCCGGCGGACGGAGCTGGCGGGGCTTCCGTCCGGAGTCCACCGCCCCGGCCTCGGCTCCGCGCCCGCCCTCCGAGCGGCGCTCCGGTCCCACCGCCCGCGGACCCGGAGCGGAGCCAGGCCCGCAGAGAAGCCCCGGGGCGACCCCGCTGTGCGGACCGGTGGGGGCAGGACCGGGCCGGCTGCCTTAGGCGGCTGCGCTGCCGGGGCCCCGCCGCCTGCCCGGGCCCTGGCCCCTTGCTCCCCCGCGGGCTCGGGCTTACTGTCCCCGGGGCTCTTCCTTGCCTTCCTGGATCTCCTGTGACTGTGGCCACAGCGAGGTGCTGGGTAGGAAGCTGAGATCCCAGATGCATCCAGAGCCTCCGGCCTGCCTGCCCCGCGGCCCAGGGGCAGGAGCCTGGAGGGCTGCCCCGCACAAAGGGGAGACAGGCTGTCCTGCCTGTGCGCAGAGCCTGGCCTCGGGCGGCACCCCCAGCCCGTGGCGGGCAGGGCCAGGAGGCAGGGGCGGGCACCATGGCCCCGGCCTCAGATCTGACACCTCCCCAACCCAGGCCCCAGCCCCAGGGGCCGCCCGAGGCCATGGGGCCAATCAGAAGTCTCACCTGGCAGGCTCAGCCGCCCCAGGGGGACCCTGGGCAGGTGAGCCCCGAGAATAGCAGACACAGACAGTCCCAGGCTGACGTCAGAGAGCTGCCGGCCTGGCTCCAGGCAGCACCCTTGGGCCCCAACATCGGTTTCCAAAACACCCTGCCCGCAGGCCCGGCCACCCGGGAGGGACCAGTGTGCTTCGAGCTCCACCAGCACCCGCTGCCTGGGGTTCCAGCCCACCTCGTCCTTCCCCTTCAGGCCTCCTGCCGGCAGAGTCTCTGGCTCCGAAACCGCCCCTCCCAGCAGCACCCTCTCAGGGTCCTCGGCCCCCTCCTGCCTGCTTGGGATGGCTCCTCCGGGCACACCTTGCATCACCTCCCCGGGGCGGGCGGCTGGGCCTCAGGGGCAGGATCCCAGGCAAACAGCCCTCGGACCCGGAGCACAGGGAGCTGAGGGCCAGAGGGAGGTCCCTGTGGAGGCCCCATGGGACCGAACCCCAGGACTGGGGACGGGCACGCTGCAGGGTGCACTGGGGTCTGGGGATTTGCTGTCTTCCCCAACCCCCAGCACTGCTGTGGCCCCCAGCTGACTCCCCTGGTGGCCTAGGGCAGAGGGGCAGGGAGCTGTCTCCCCCCTCCCCCCTGCCCACACCAGAACCCAGGCGCCCCCTCAGCCCCTGGCACCCACCTCCACTTCCTCCATTCCGAAGGTGGAAGGTGGGTGGAAGCGCTCAGCTGCCCGAGGTCCTGACAGGCTGCAGTCCGAATGGGCAAAGGGCAGAGGAAGGCGGCTCAGGAGGCAAGGGGGTCCCGGTCACCTGCCTGGCCCGGGGGGGGGGGGGGGACGCCAGGCTGAAGTGTTCCCGGGTGTTCAGCGGAAGTAAGGGCGCTCCGAGGGATGGGACCTCCGAGGGTGGGACTCGGGGGCCTCCAGGAGTGCGACCCCTTGCAACACCTGTGCCACCAGCAGCCGCACAGCCACCGTGCCCAGAGCCCTCCAGGCTGTGCCAGGGCGAGGGCGGCCTCTGCTCCGCAGACAAAACTGGCCCCGGTGCTAGGAAGGCTCTGGGTGGAAGGTGGCAGCATGTGGGTGAGCAGGGGCTTGGCGAGGGGCGCCTGGGGGAGGAGCACGGGGGCAGACCCCTCCTTCTTCCTTGCGAGGCACCCCCAGGCCCAGCACTCCAGGCCTAGCCCTGTCCTGCCTCCTGGCCCCGTTACGCGTGCCTCTCCGTCCAGCCCTGGACCTCGTGCTGGTCCCTGCAGCCCTGGCTGCGTGACCCTGTGGGGGTTCAGAACCAGCCACCCCAAGACGTGCCTCAGTGATGTGGACTTAGAAAACGTCCGTGCCTCGGCCCTGGCTGGGTAGCCAGCTGGTTAGAGCATCATCCCGCAGGCCAAGGCAGCTCTGGCTCGCCGGGCAGGCTGCCTGTGGGAATCAGCGAGCGACGGCCCAGTGAGTGGAACAAACATCATGTCTGTCTGTTTCCGTCTCCCCCCCCCCCCCCCCCCCGCTTTCCTTTCTCTCTAAAAATCAATCCATCAGTAAAAAATCTCCCCCCCAAAAAAAAGAAAAATGTTCAAGTCTCTAGATTAGGGATGTCGAACTCAATCAGAGAAGGGGCCAAAATCTAAAATCCAGCCTAAATCGCGGGCCGAATGGTTTACTGAACAGTCATAAACTGTCATTGAGATGGAAACGCAGCAGAGTGCAGTGATGACAGCGCGGTGCGGGCCACATTGCAAGGCCTGGCGGGACGGATTTGGCCCGCGGGCCTTGTGTTTGACACATGTGCTCTAGATAATCTTTATTTTTACTTTTAGTCCTCACCCAAAGATACACTTATTGATTTGAGAGAGAGAGGTTCCCTCCTGTTTGTACCTCAAACCCGCCCCCTCAAGGAGCCACACCAGCCAGGTGGGAGTTTTTATGAGTTTATTTGAACCCAACTGACAGCGATTGCCGGGGAAGCGAATTCTCAGAGGATGGAGAAAAAGCTCTGGAGTGTGAGTGCTCCGGCTTGTTTTCTACATCCCCGGGAATCTCCAGGGGCCCTGAACAGCCAAAACGACCTCGAAAAGGAACGCGGCTGGGGGCCCGATGCTTCCTGATTAAACGGGGCAGGGGCGGGGGGGGGGGGGGCTGCGGTCTGCTACGCACCCCACACAGATGTAACTGAAAATGGACCAGAGACCCAGAGGTGAGACCGGAGGCTATGAAACTCAGGAGAAAATAACGGAGCATGTCTCCACAGAATTAGATCTGACAACGGCTCTTTAGCTGTAACACCAAATCCATACGCAACACAGAAACGAAAAAGAGGTAAATGGGACTTCCTCCGAATTAAAGGTCTGTGCCCAAGGACACTATCAATGGATCGGGAAAAACAACGGGCAGAACAGGAGAAAAGTGTTTGCAAATCACGTATCTGACACCGGTCTAGTGCCCTGAATACGCAAGAGCCCTCACAGCCCCACAACCACCACAATCAAAAACAAACTCAGCCTCATCAGCGTGGCTCAGTGGCTGAGCCAGGAGGTCCGGGTTCGATTCCCAATTCCCAGTCAGGGCATGTGCCTGGGGTGTGAGCTTGAGGCCCAGTGGGCCGGGGTGGGGTGGGGCGCAGGTAGAAGAAGCAGCCGATCAATGATTCTCTCCCATCATTGATGTTTCTATCTCTCCCTTCCTCTCTGAAATAAAATATTTTTTTTATTTTTATATATTTTTAAAAATATATTTTATAGTTTTTTTACAGAGAGGAAGAGAGTGAGATAGAGAGTTAGAAACATCAATGATAGAGAATCATCGATCAGCTGCCTCTTGCACACCCCCTACTGGGGATGTGCCCACAACCAAGGTAAATACCCTTGACCGGAATTGAACCTGGGACCTTTCAGTCCGCAGACCGACGCTCTATCCACTGAGCCAAACCAGTTTTGGCTAAAATATTTTTTTAAAAGGCAGACAGTAATAAGTGCTGGGAAGAACCTGGAGCCATCAGACCTGTGCGTGGCTGCTGGGGGGTAAACCAGCAGGACTGCCTTGGAAGACGGTGTGGCAGTTCCTCGGGTCAGAGTCGTCCAAAGACCCCACCATCCCACCCCTGAACACATGCTCAAAAGGACGGAAAACAGATGTTCATTGTGGAGGGCGGCTACAGCGTTCAGACAGGTTCAGGCCCCGGACTGATGGCAGGACACGATCCTCTCATGGCAAAGCCATGTGCAAGTCCCAGCACAATTACAGGCAAAGGCTGTGGTCGTAAGCTTGCCCTTAAGGTCCGAACCTGTGGTCCCAGGAGGCTGAGTGATGTGGGCTCGATAGAGTTCAGGTGCATGTAACGGAGCGGATTGAAAACTCAGGAGAATTGGACCGTGCCCTTCTTTTGCCTCCTGGAATCTGGCTGTAAAATAAAGACTCAGCTTGCAGTCGCTGGTGCTGTCTCTTCATCAGAGAGCAGCGTCCCGCCAAAACCGATGTGGCTCAGTGGGTAGAGCGTCGGTCTGTGGACTGAAATATCCCGGGTTCCGGTCAAGGGCATGTACCTTGGTTGCGGGAACATCCCCAGTGTGGGGGGCGGGTGTGCAAGAGGCAGCTGATCAATGTTTCTCTCTCATTGATGTTTCTAACTTTCTGTCCCTCTCCTTTCCTCTCTGAAGAAAGTCAATAAAATATATATATTAAAAGAGAGAGAGAGAGAGAGAAAGAGAGAGAGAGAGAGAGAGGGAGTGCAGCGTCCCGCCTAGCCCCAGCTTTATTCTCTTGTCTGTCTTTTCTAATCCTTCTCACACACACACACACACACACACACACACACACACACACCCTGCCCTTCAGGGTCACCCCTGGCCTTGCTGGCTAGGCACAGTTCATAGCAGTTCTTTTTCTTTTTTCTTTTCTTTTTTTAAAATATATTTTATTGATTTTTCTACAGAGAGGAAGGAAGAGGGATAGAGAGCCAGAAATGTCGATGAGAGAGAGACATCGACCAGCTGCCTCTTGCACACCCTTTCCGGGGATGTGCCTGCAACCAACGTACATGCCCTTGACTGGAATCGAACCCGGGACCTTTCAGTCCGCAGACCGACGCTCTATCCACTGAGCCAAACCGGCTTAGGCAGTTCATAGCAGTTCTAATCACAGTGGCCGAAAGGTAGAACAGCTCACGTGTTCATCAGCGGGTGGCAGGTAAACAACCTTGCTAGGGGCGCCTGGGGGAGGAGCACTGGGGTGGAGGTGAGGGACAGAAACTCCTTTTTAAACAACGAGTGAAGGTTTATATATATATATATATATATATATATATATATACACACAATATATATATGAACAATATATATATATAGATTGATTTCAGAGAGGAAGGGAGAGGGAGAGAGAAACATCAATGATGGGAGAGGATCGTTGATTGCCTGCCTCCTGCACGCCCCACCCTGGGGACCGAGCTCACAACCCAGGTGTGTGCCCTGACCGGGAATCAAAACGTGACCTCCTGGTCCATAGGTCAACGCCCAACCAGTGAGCCGTGCTGGCCGGGCAGCTGGGTCTTCCTGTTGGAGGTGACAGTCCCTGCGGGTCTGGCAGTCGGGAGAGCACCCGGGATGAAGGCTCAGAGGAAAGGGCCGTTCCTTCGGGACGCCCAGGGCAGGGGCGACATGTGACAACACCCGGTGGTGGGTGTGGCCAGACAGATGTGACCTGGGGGTGTGAGATGGCCCCGCCCCCCTGCCCCTGCCCTACGGATGCTGCTCCCCTGCCCTCAGGGAAGGCTGCTCTGCCCGGGGCTGCGGGCTGGACACGGCTCCTGTAGGGTCTTTGCATCAGGAGACCTCGGGCCGCTTCCTGGGGTGGGAGGGCAGTTCCGGTGCAGCTCCGGGTCTGTCCTTGAGCTGTCACTGTCCTGGGGGCCTGCCCGCTGGTGCCACAGGTGCACGCTGTGTTCCTGGCAGGTGCTGGCCGTGGGAAACAGGAACCTGCGGACAGGAGGCTTGGGAGCAGCAGGGCCGGGCACCAGAGGGGTCTCCAGGGCTCAGAGCCCAAGGCCTGGCCTGCACAGTGACTGCCTCTCTCCTCCAGCCTCCTGGGACCCTCATTTCTCAGGTGCGTTGGTGAGGGTGTCTGTGTGTGCCCTTTCCTGCCCCCCCCCCCCCTGGCATCTGAGTGTCTGCATGCACTTCCAGGGGCCCAGCCACCCAGGCCCAGGCCCAGGCCCAGGCCCAGCCCAGGCCCAGGATGTGCCTCGGGCAGAGCCGCACTAGTCTGGGCTGGGGCTCTCCGGCCTGCAGGCAGCTGCGGGAAGCTCAGGAACAAAGCGCCGCCTGCGGACAGGAAATGGGGCTGGGTGGTGGGAGCACTGGCTGCCCCTGGGCACTCGGGATGCCCCCAGGCTGCGGTAAGGGTTGGGGCAGAGTGCAGGGCGCAGGCTGGAGCCTGCCCAGCCCTGTCCCTCCAGGCTCTGACCCAGCATCCGGTTTAGGGCCCAGAGGCCAGAGGCAGGGCGGGCCCGGAGGAGCCAGGAGCCTGGGGTGCGCTGCCATGGTCCTGCTTTTAGCCAACAGGCAGAGGGAAAGGCCTCGCTTCCCCGCCCCGCAGCCCAGGGACGGCATTTAGCTGTGGGAGCCGGGGTGTCCCGGGAGGGCCCTCCTCTGGCTCCTCCCTCCCCCGCCACCAGGACCGCACGGAGTCCGGCCTCCTGGGTCCACACGGCCACTCCGGAGCCTCTGGGGCCCGTGGCTTCCAGGCAGGGGGTGACAGGAGGCAGCCACCACCCGCCAGGCAGAGAGAGAGAGGAGGAAGCACCATGGGAGGGGGTGGGAGCAGAGCCAAGCGGGAAGCCACATGGCCTCAGGGAACGCCTGGATCCAGCCACGCCTGATTCCCAACGTCTCCCCCGACTCCTTCCCGGGTCAGCTGCTTTAAGCTCCTGTCGCTTGCAGCCCGGGGCTCTGCCGGGCCTCCCCCTCGTGGCTGCGTCCTTCTCCCTCAGAGGTTGGTGCTCTCAGCCCAAGGCGCCTCGCCCCTGAGCAGCCCTCGTGCACGTGTGTCTGCAGCTCCCAAACCCCCGATGGGGCCGGCCTCGCCTCTCCATCATGAGGGATGTCCGGCTCCTGAGCAAAGGGGGTGACCAGGAGGGTGCCAGGCTCAGAGGTCAGGTCACAAGAGGCATGGGTGGGACTTGGGACAGGGAGCAGGGAGAAGGGCTGCTTCTACTGCAGCGGGGGAGGGGGAACAGGGGTGAGGGTGCAGGGGTCCTTCTGGGTGCTGGCAGCAGAGGCAATGCCAGCATCGTCCCCAGGGCTGGCCAGGCCGTCTGCCCGGCACACCAGCTTCCTGGGCCTTGATGCCCAACCTTGCTGGCCACACCCATCTTGGGGCCTGGAACCCTCTGTGGGCTCTGGCTCTGAGGCCACCAGCCCCCATCCCCCCCCCCCCCCCCAGCACCCACATGGCTCCCCTCGCTCCCTCGCTGCCTGCTGCACCCGGGGCTCAGCTACGCCATCCTGACCCGGTTTGTCACCAGACCCTGCGCCTGGAAGCCGAGGGACTAATTATCGCGTCTGGATCACCTACATTCGCTCCCTCTCCCTCCTCCCTCTCCCTCCTCCCTGGTCCTCTGGGGCTCCAGGCAGGTCAGTCTCCTGCCTCACTTACTGGCAGCAGCGCCAGGCCCCACGTGACGGAGCCAGACCTGGCCCCGCGGGACCCACGGACCCTGCAGGAGCCCCCTCGGCTCCCAGACCCTTTAAAGCCGGGCCCGAGCGCCCAGGGAGGCGGGTGTCCTGCTTCTGTGCACAGATTGCTGGAGTGATTGGCGTCTGAAGAGACCCAGTTCCCTGTTAGGCCGAATCCTGCTGAGGAGCAGATGGGTTGGGGGTAGGGGGACGTCTGAATTATGCATTTGGGCCCCCCAGGTTTTCTGTGAAGGCCTGGCTCTCAGCCCGGCACCCGAGCAGCCCCCACCCCCCGCCCCGCCCAGGGCCCTGCTCCGCCCTGCAGCTGCCGGTCGGCCTGGCCCTGGGCTGGACCTTGCCGGCCGGTGCAGCGGTGGACTCGGGGCCACAGGCTGGTCTCTCAGCCACGTACGTCTCCAGAGGAATGGCCTGAGGCGGGCAATCAGGAGCCTGGGTTCCTGCCGCCCGGAGCGGGGGCTCACCCCCATCCACCACGGGCCTGGGTGTACGCCCCGTGGAGGTGGGGGCCGGGCAGCAGCTGCGGCCAAACTGCAGGAGGCCTGGGCGGGAGGGAGGGGAAGGGCAGGGAGAGCACAGGCCCCCACAAGTGGCCTTCAGGCCCGGAGGTCCTGTGGGTTCCTGAGAGCTGACCTCACCCCAGCCATGTGCCCCAGAGCCAGAGGCCTTGAGCCGGGAACTGGTGCGGGAAGGGGTGCCTGGGCCCTCAGAGCACAGCAGGGAAGGCTGAGGGCCTGGCTGCACAGGGAGGGGACCTGGGCCCCTGCTCCTTCCCTCACCTTTGCCCCTCACCCCCGTCCATAAACGCACGAAGGAGGACTTCCGTCCGAGGCCACAGGGCACGTCCAGGGAAGGTGCTGCCACACCCGGCCGACCTACAGACGAGCTGGGGTGCTAGGGCCGCCCCCCGAAACCCTGGAACCCCCAGGGTGGGCAGTGGTCCAGGGTCCCTGCCCTGCAGCCCTGGTGCAACTGGGAAGAGCTGGCGGGGAAAATGGTGGGGGCAGGAGAGCCTGGGCTGGCGAGCCTGTAAGGGGCCCTGATGCAGGCAGGCCTGCAGCCTGGTACCCACCACAGCCCTCGCGTGAGGGTTCTGAGGGTCCCCCCGGTGTCCTGCTGTCCTCACAGACCCCGCACCCCTCTGGCTCCCGGCCTGGTGGCCTCCACCCACATTCCCACTTGCTTCTCCTCCTCCTTCCTCCTCCTCCTCCTCTGCCATCCCTTCTGCTAAGCGTGGTGGCCTCCGTGTGCAGGGCGCAGAGAGGAGCCACTGCTCAGAGGGCACAGGGACCTGCAGGTTTGGGGGTGGTGATGGGAGGGCAGAGGCACCTGCAGGTTTGGGGGGGGGGGGGGCATAGGAACTGCCAGCTTTACCCAGAGGAGCGATCAGTTGGTTCGGTTCTTGCTAGGCTGACGAAGGTGAGCCCCTCTGCAGGGGTGGGGACCCCAAGCCAGAGGCCATGGGAAGTTGGCTACCTGGGGGTGGTGTGTGTGTGTGTGTGTGTGTGTGTGTGTACACACATGTGCTCCCCAGTTCTGTCCACCGGCAGGGACCACAGGCAATGACACCCCAGGAGCACCGAGCACTCCTGGAGCCCCGATCCGGCCCTGAAGCACCAGGAGGAATCAGGGTTCCTTGGGGGAAAGGGCTGACTTTAGGGCTGGAGCAGGGAAGGCCTGGGACGAGCCTGGAGCGTCCTGAGCCAGGAACCGAGGAAGGGCTGCAAGATGGAGGGGTTGGTGGGCGAGCAGAAGGGAAGGCCCAGGGGGCAGCCGCAGCCTGGAGAGCCGCCCCTATTGGGTGGGAAGGTCCAGGCTCCAGGCTGGATGGCAGGGCCACCCAGACACGGGCCCGGAGACAGGCGGGGAGCGGGGTGACGGCCGGAGGCTGTGGCCTGGGTGAGGGCCCCGCTGGGCTGAAGCCCGGCAGGGAAGGGTGGCGGGGCTGAGGCCTGGAGGTGGTGACGGGGCCGGGCTGCAGGCCTCGCGGTGCAGAGGCGGGTGGCGGGCACCGCTGGAACCGGGAGCCAGGAACCAGCCGAGGACGGGGGTGGCGGCGGTGGCTCCGGCCATGCCCACCCCGGCTGCCCGGCCCGCTGACTCTCAGCGCCAGTCCAGGCCGACCGCCCCGGCCCCCAGGTGGCCGCTCCCGCCGGCCCCGCCCCGGCCCCGGCCCCGGCCCCGCGGGGCCCGGGAGGCCGACCTCGGCCAGCTCCTGGGACCCACGGGCTGGGGGCGGCCGGGGCTGGGGCGTACGGGGCAGGGTGCTGCGGGCGCCTGTGCGGTTGGGGGTTCGGGTGCTGGGGCGGGGCGGGCGGGGCGGGGCGGGGCGGGGCGGGGCGGGCCCAGACCCCCGCCCTGCGGCCCCCACCACAGGCGGTCGGGGAGGGCGCGGCCCCTTTAACTGCCTCGCGCGCCGGGCCGGGCAGGAGGAAGCTCGCGTGCGTGCGTGCGCGCGCCAGGGAAGAGGCCGGGCCGTGCGTGCGCGCGGCGTGCGCGGTGACGCGGCCGTGGGGTTTCCCGGGGCTGCGGGCAGGGGCCGCCGCGCCCATCGATGGCTGGAGGCGTCTGAGGGCGGACGGAGGCGGCGGCGGCGGGCGCGGGCGCGGAGAGGAGCAGCCGCCCGGGGACGGACCGAACCTCGCCGCGCACCTGCCGCAGCGCCCGCGGGGCGGCTCGAGCGTGACCCTCCCGGAGCGGCGGCCGAGGCTGAGGCGCGGCGCGGGCGCAGCCGGCGGGACGAGCGCCGAGGTGAGCGCTGCGGCCCCCGCCCGGCCTGGCCCCGGCCCCGCGGCCCCTGCCCCGCGGCCCCTGTCCCGCGGCCCGACCCGGCCTCCCCGCGGCGCCCGGCCGCCGCCCGCAGGCCTGCCGCCCCCACCCGCCGCGGCCGCTCTTCCTGCCGCGCCCGGGCGGGTCCGTGGGGCGGGGGCGGGGGCCTGCGGGCGGCGGCCGGGTCGGGGCGGAGGCCCGTGTCCGGGGTCCCGGGGCCGGAGTTGGCCTCCGGGGCCGGGGTCTGGGCTCCAGGCCGGGGTTCGGGTCGGGGGAGCGGGGTCCAGGCTCGCGGTCCGGGTGCTGGGCTCCTGGGTCCCGGCGCCCGGGCCTGGCCGGCGGTCGGGGTCTGGGGTGGGTGCGGGGTCCCGTCAGGGTTCTGGGCGGGGCCGGGCCGGCACCGGGCCTCCCGCGGGGCCGGAGAACAAAGGCGGCGGCGGGGGTGCGGTGGGTGTGGGCGCCGGCCTCGGGGGCGTGGGCACCGGACGCCTCTTCCGGCGGCTCCGGACCGGACCGGGCTCGGTGACGGCGCGGTGAGGGGGCGATGGGGGAGGCGGCGCGGCCGCGGGGCTGTGCGGCCGGGGCTGTCGGTCGGCCCCGTCCACCGGGAAGCGGAGGCAGCCCGTGGCGAGCCCGTCCTCGCCGCGTCCTGCCTCGCGCGGTGCGGGGCCTGCGTGCGGGGCGGCGGCGGGCGGCGGGCCGGGGAGGGGCCGAGCGCGGGGCTGGCCGGGGTCCCCGCGGCCCCGCGCCCTCAGGAATGGCCGGGCGTCCAGGCCCCGCGACAAGATGGCGCGGCCGCCGCCGCCTTTGTCCGCGCCGCGCGCGCCCGGACCCTCCGCGCCGCGTGTGGGGCGCCGCGCGGGGCCGGCGCCGGGGCGGGAGCGGAGCCCGGGCCGGTGCCCCGCTGGCCCGGCGGGCCTCGCTGGCCGCGGGCGCGGTGGGGGAGGGGCTGCTGGCCGGCCCCCCGCGGAGGCCGAGCCCGGCCGGACCGGGCCGCCCCCAGAGGACCGCGGGGCGCGGGGCGCCTGTGGCTGTGGTTTGGGGTTTTTGTGTTTTTCACTTTGCTATCTGCCCGGTAGCCTGATCCCAAAGATTTGGTCCTCCAGAGTCTCTTCTGAGATGACTGTTAACTAAGAAGATACGCCCGTTATTTTTTAGGATTGATTGCTTTGTGGGACATTCCAGGTCCTGGATAAGGTCTGCAGAGCATTCTCCTCGGTCCCATTTCTGTTAAGACTCTGTTTCCTAATTGGAAGCTGTCGCCTTTTTGGGGGGTGGGGATGGGAAGGTTTTTGTTTGAATTTCACTAAGATCGATAGGGTCTATTCCGGGTCCTTCCGGAAGGTGCATACTGCCAAAGCCAAAGCGGACAGGCACTTCCCTTTTTGCTTCCTTACTTGTGGCCAGGGACGGAGCCCGTGCCACCGACATGGAGATCGTGTGAGACCTCCCCCCGGGAGCTGGTGGCCGCCTGGCTGGATTTCACGGGAACACACAGAGCTGCCCGTGTGGGGGTCGCTGGGCGGGCGGGTGAGGCCACCCCGCTGGGCAGCCAGGCCCCTGTCCTTTGAGCCTCGCACCCTTAGTGCTGCTGGTTTCACCGCCTTTGCTGCCACCTCTTTCTTAGGAGGTGAGAGTTAGGAAAGCAAGGTGTGACCTGCCTGGCTCACTCGCAGTCCTCCCTGCGCTCAGGCGCCATGTCATCTGCTGGGATTGTCCGCACAGCCATGGACAGCCGTCCCTCTGTGTGACACCTGGTTTACGCAGACACCAGAGTGTCTGGCTTCCGGCTCAGTGGTTAGAGCATTGGCCCACCCACGGAAGGGTCTCAGGTTCAATTGCTGGTCAGGGGCATGGGCTGAATTTCAGGTTTTGATCCCTGGCCCTGATGGGCACCTGTGGGAGGCAACCAATCTATGTGTCTCTCGCATGTCTCTCTGTCTCTCTTCCCCTCATTTCCACTTTCTTTTAAAACCTGTGGTACATATTGTATATCCTCGGGCTGTGGCTCAGTAGTTGGACAGTGACCTGTGAGCCAGAAGGTCCCGGTTTGGTTCCAGGTCAGGGGCATGCCGATGCATGATTCTTGTCAGTGATGTTTCTCTCCCTCTCCCTTCCTCTCTGAAGTCAATATATATATATATATATATATATATATATATATATATATGAAAACATTAAAGAAGAAATAACCTCGGTTGAGGATTAACAAAACAAAAAAGCAAAAACAAAAAGTGTGCCTACAGAGGAAATTGTTCAGTCTGCACTTCTGCCTCAGAATTGACACATTCTTAAATGAACACAGCCACCAGACCAAAACCATCCCTCTTGTACGATATCTGAGTTTACAGCAGACAAGTACTGAACAGAATGAACTTGAATGACTCCTTAATAAATATTTCTCTTTGTTTCATATCTTGAATTATTTCTGATTTTGATGGGAGTTGGAAGTAAGTTTCCTCAGATTTAATTAATCTCCGAAGAGATTCAAAAGATTGCCAAAGGCTGTAGAATATGGATCGAAATTTTTAAGAAATAAAACCTCTTCAAGGAAATCTTTTTCACGCCTAGTCACTGTGATTATCTTTTACTCACTGATTTGATTGGAAAAGTTGTATTTCCTCCAGTATCTTGGGGAAGGTCTTCAGACTATCTTGGACTTACCCACTATTGTTGGCTCTGCAGCTAATACTTCAGTGACTGACGCTGATTTTACTTAGTGTGCAGCATCGGCATTTATACTGTTTTTTCATCGAATTGTTTTTTCTCTGGCCAAAGGGTTTGGCTCCTGTGGGTCTCTGAATTGGATTAAATTCTTACTGGGTACACTCTCTGGCTTTTAGCATTAGTGGATTGGTAATAGATAGTCTCAATTTTATTATCTGGGCTTGCCCATATGGCATGCCCTATTATTCTGAAACCCCTATTTAGTGTAAGTCTGGTAAGGCATTGAGCCCAAGGTTGTAGAATTTTTTAGCCCTGGTGTAAATTCTGAGTTCAGGTTTAATTTTTTTTTTAAATATATTTTTATTGATTTTTTACAGAGAGGAAGGGAGAGAGATAGAGAGCTAGAAACGTCGATGAGAGAGAAAGACAGCTGCCTCTTGCACACCCCCTACTGGGGATGTGCCCGCAACTAGTGTACATGCCCCTGACCGGAATCGAACCTGGGACCCTTCAGTCCGCAGACCGACGCTCTACCGCTGAGCCAAACCGGTTTCGGCTAAAGCAATTCTTATTTAATTAATTTATTTATTTGAGAAAGAGAAACCTTGATTTGTTGTTCCACCCATTTATGCATTCATTGGTTGATGCCTGAGTGTGCCCTGACCTGAGGTTGAAACTGAAAGTTTGGTGTATTGGGAGGACGCTCCAAACCACTGAACTCCCCAGCCAGGGCTAAGGTAATTCTCTTTTATTTTTTAGTGTTTTTATTTATTGATTTCAGAGAGGAAGGAAGAGGGAGATTGAGCCTGCAACCTGGGTATATGCCCTACCCAGGAATCGAACAGTGACCTCTGGTTCAGAGGTTGACACTCAACCACTGAGACACGCGGCTAGGCTAAGGTAATTCTTAAGATATTATCCAGCTGAAACCGGTTTGGCTCTGGATAGAGCATTGGCCTGCGGACTGAAAGGTCCCAGGTACGATTCCTGGCAAAGACATGTACCTTGGTTGCAGGCACATCCCCAGTGGGGGGGTGTGCAGGAGGCGGCTGATTGATGTTTCTCTCTCATTGATGTTTCTAGCTCTATCCCTTTCCCTTCCTCTCTGTAAAAAAATCAATAAAATTAAAAAAAAGAGATATTATCCAGCTAAACCTATATTGCCTTTGATAAAAGGTTATTATGGTTTAATAATTAGCTGCTCCAAGCCTAATGGTGCTTTAACCTGTCAGGACTGGAATACTAAGGGCATTGGTTGAACATATTCTTGTTTACTTCTGGGTAATTGTGTGTTTATGTGTATCTATGTGTCTCCTGTCTCAGTCCTGTAGCAATTATAAAATGTATTCCCAGTGAGGATTATAGACACTGTAGTTAATAAACTACACTTCCTAATTAGACAAGAGAGTACAAAGCCTCTCCATTAGGTTTCTAAATCATTCTGAATTCTAGGGAGGGAGGGAGCCACTCGTTTCTGCAAGGCCTGAGAGAGCCTGCGTTAGTACCCAGTTCTGTAACTTGCTGGTTTGGGTGTGTTTTTAAAAGACATCTTTGTCTCCTCATCTGTCAGTCAGGCATACTAGCACCTCCTTCCTGGGTGGGCGTCATGTGTGAGCACTCAGACCGTGCCCGGTCCACGGTGCCCTGTCCAGCTTTCACTGTGGTAATGGAGCTGATGCTGTGAGCAGACAGCTTCCTGGGAGACTGTGTTCTTTCTTCCTAAGGGCTCCGGCGGAGTGTTGTTTCACGGGTGGATATTTTCGGCAGCTGTGCAAACCTTCTCTTAGTGGCCTCCCTTTCTCCCGTCTTTGCTCACATCTTGTCTGAAAGGTTCCCTCCCTCCCTCCCTCGCTCCTTCCCTTTTTCTTTCCTTTCCTCCTTCCCTCCCTTCCTTCCCTTCTTTCCCTTCCTTCCTGTCTCTCTGTCTCTGTCTCTCTCTTTTTCTTCCATGCACAGCCACACTGCATTTTGTATGTGTTTTTTTAAATATGTATTTTTATTGATTTCAGAGTGGAAGGGAGAGGGAGAGAGAAACATCAGTGGTGAGAGAGAATCATTGATCGGCTGCCTCCTGCACGCCCCCTACTGGGGATGGAGCACACAACCCAGGCATGTGTCCTGACAGGAAATTGAACCTGGGACCCTTAAAGTTTGCAGGCTGACGCTTTATCCTCGAGCCAAAGCAACTAGTGCTTGAAAGGCTTTCTTTACATTCTTTATGATAATCTTGATCCTCTAATTCATTTTGAAAATTAGTAAAATTATTTATTTTTAGTGATTTCACTTCCCCCTGTATGATGCTGAATTTTTTTGATTTTACAAACTTTTATGCATCTTTCTTTTTACTGCCCTAAGTCTTCCTCCATCACCATTCATTCCCCCTTTACCCTCTCCTCCGCTACCGCTTTTCCTCTGGTCATCGCCGGTGTTTGTCTTTGTGAGTTGTTTTTTGCTTAATTCCTTCACCTTTGTCACCTAGCCCCCAAACCTCTGATGGCTGTCAGTCTGTTCTCTGTCTCTATGAGTCTGTTTCTGTTTTGTTAGTTTATTTTGTTCATTAGATTCCACATATACATGAAATCATATGGTACTTGTCTTTCTCTGACTGGCTTACTTAGCATAATACTTTCCAAGCTCATCCAAGCTGTCGAAAGGGTACGATTTCCCTTAGTTTTTATGACTGAGTAGTAGTCCACTGTGTGAATGTACCACAGCTTTTAATCCACTCATCTAATGCACTTGGGCTGCTTCCAATCTTGGCTATTGTAATTTTCTTAGCATTTTTTTACTTGACAACTAGTGACAAGATAACAAAATATTGTTCATGTATTCTCAATACCGTGACTGGAAGTTTGTTTAAGAAATGCTTATTCAGCCGGGACCGGTTTGGCTCAGTGGATAGAGCGTCGGCCTGCGGACTGAAGGGTCCCGGGTTCGATTCCGGGCAAGGGCGTGTGCCGTGGTTGCGGGCACATCCCCAGTAGGGGGTGTGCAAGAGGCAGCTGATCGATGACTCTCTCTCATCGATGTTTCTAACTCTATGTCCCTCTCTCTTTCTCTCTGTAAAAAATCAATAAAATATAAAAAAAAAAAAAAAAAAAAGAAATGCTTATTCAGCAGGGTGGGCTGGAAGGGGTAAAAGAGGGGAAAAAGAGGATATATGCAAAACTTCCAACAATGAAGCTTTAAAAACATGGTTGCTCAGCACTTTCTCTGCTCGCTGCTGAGGCTATAACTGCCATAGAAGGGGCGCCACCCAGGCCTTACTGAGCTTGTTCGATGGGAGCCGGACACGCCGGCAGGAGGAAGGGCAAGGCCGTGGGTCACAGGTAGCTCACCTGGCCTGGCTCAGCGCTGACCTAGGAGAAGAGCTGAGGCCTGATGGTCACTCTGCTGGAGCCTGTCTGGCCAGGTGGGGAGGCAGGGGATTGGGTGGGGGGAAGAAGGCGGGGAGGAAGGAGTGTTTCAGGCTGAGGATGAGGAGATGGTCTGAGTGTTTTCATGCAGCAGCCGGTTAGTTCCCTTCCCCCTTCCCTCCGACAGCCAGAGCAGTGTGCAGGGTGACCCTCTCTGGCACCCAGAGCAGTGTGCAGGGTGCAGGATGACCCTCTCTGGCACCCAGAGCAGTGTGCAGGGTGCAGGGTGATCCTCTCTGGCACCCAGAGCAGTGTGCAGGGTGACCCTCTCTGGCACCCAGAGCAGTGTGCAGGGTGCAGGGTGATCCTCTCTGGCACCCAGAGCAGTGTGCAGGGTGACCCTCTCCGGCACCCAGAGCAGTGTGCAGGGTGACCCTCTCCGGCACCCAGAGCAGTGTGCAGGGGGTGATTGGCAGAGCGCCATTCATCGAGGGGAGGAGAGCTCGGGAGTTCTCGGGGCGGGGGGGGGGGGGGGGGCGTGGTGTGACAGGTCAGAGCCTTTGTCCAGACTTGGCACTTCTTCCTGAGGGCTCGCTCGCTCTGTGAGGCCTGACGAGGGTTTGAAGGAGGAGATTGGCCTGATCAGGACCACCACGTGGTACCGGAGCGTGGCCCATGCCATGCGGGTCTGGGCCGGGCACAGCTGGTGGCAGAATGGAAGGTGAGGGAGGGGTAATGACCCCAGGGTTCTGTCCTGGGCATCCGGTGGCTGTTTTGCATTTGGAGGGGAGATGACTGAGGAGGTGGTCCCACAATGCATTCGGGTGCATCCGTCCTTACACTTGCTCCTCCTCCCCCTGCCGAGTTCTCCCGAGGATCTTGTGGACAGACAGCCTCCTGGGGCAGCCTCATCTCATTCATCTCCACCATCTACCCTGCTTCCCAGCCCTTAGCTTGCTCTCCCTGCCACTTCTGAGCTCCATGAGGACAGGCATTGCTTCACTGCAGCGGTCCAGCCCCTGAGGCAGGACGCACAGCAGGTAGTTGTGGAATCTGATTGGACGCTGGAGTGTGGTGCTCTGGAGGAGCCATCTGGTGGAGGAGTTGTCTATTTGGGTGGTGATTGACCTCTTGGGAGGAATCACTGCTTAGAGCAAGAAGTCTCAGAGTGCGATGGGTGCACGCCTGGGGGCCTCAGGGGTGCAGGGGTCCCAGCCCTCTCAGTCACATTAGGATGGTGATTGCGTCATTGGGAGGAGCGCAGCGGTGGGTGAAAGGGCTGTTCTTTAGGCCGCGGTCAAACCAGGCACAGCAGTTACTGTAGTCGTAGCTTCTTCACGCCAGGAACTTGTGGCAAAAAAACGTTCAGTGTCCTGATGAAGTAGTCAGAATTCTTGGAATTAACGGCAGCGGGTCTGTCCTCCTGCTTGCTGGGAGATGGAGTGGGAAGTGGGCCCGAAGGAAGCACTGACGCAGCTGAGTGTGCAGCCGTGCGTGCCCGGCTGAGTGGAGGGACAGCTGACAAGGTGATGGCTGTTTGCACAGGCTCTGGCAGGTATTTTCTTGAAAAAGAACAAAGCCACCAGGTCCTCACGGAGAATGACTAACTGTTGTTCCCGTGCTGAAACTGGAGCTTTCCAATGGAAATGAGGATTTTGGAAAGCATGATTCTGCTCCTGGGAGCTTAAGAGCTTTCTTAGGAGGCAGGTAGGAATGCCAACGAAGGCTTTCTTTAACATTACATAATGAAATGTGTCTACATTTGGAAGATCCACTTAGCCAAGGGAACTGGTATTTCCCAAGTTGCCTGTGTGTGATGCCGCTCACTCACAAGCAGGTAAAAGATCGTCGAGAGCGCCAGAATGAGGGACCATGGCGTGCCGAGTCGCCGTGCGAAGAAGTGACATCGTTAGGTTTCAGGCAGGACTGCCGCGAGGGACACAGTGCTGCGGAGTTTGATGTAGTATCCAGGAAGACTATCCACTGTGAAATGCGCCTGCCTTTTCCGACTCCCTGTCCGTGAGGCTGCATTTTCCTCGTGTACTTCAACCAAAACCTGAGTGACAGGCCATGCGCAGAAGCAGAAGTGGGTTCTGCTCTCCTCCGGAGGCCGGCAGAGTGGGCTGACGTAGTACTGCTGCTCTTCTCACCCAGTTCTTTTCCTCGTTATTTTGTAAAATTGTCCTGTATGGTAACTTGTAACAGGCTTATTAGGCAATTTTAGAATGTCCCTCCATTCCTCATGTAGTGATATCCAGAGATAAAGCCTGTAAACAAAAGCCCAGGGTCCTCAGCAGTTAAGGTAAAGGCCCGAGACCAAGCCATCTGAGTGGCTCTGATTGGAGAACATGTGGTGGTTGACCTGAGGGCACCTCGAGGCCTCGCCAGGGTGCCTGCAGGGACCGGTCCCGCAGCTGGAGATGCGCTCTGTGCAGTGCGGCTCCCCTCCCCGGGCAGCTTTAGAGGTTCCTCTCGAGTCTCTAAAGGTCGGAGGCCTATTGGTGTAGCCTGAGAAGGCAGCAGCGAAGGGCAGAGGAAGAGAAGCTCATGAAGCGGCATCAGAGGCTGGACGGACACCCGAGCGGAGGCCAGAGCCCACAGGCAGAGAGGCTTCTGGGGTGTTGGGGAGAGAATGTGGCTGAGAGTCAGAGCAGGCTGAGGAGTGTGGTGGTCATGGTTCCCCAGGGCGGCCCATCCACAGGGGGTGCAGGAAGGCTGGGAAGGAAAGGGGTGCAGGGCAGGGCACGTGCCTTCGAAAGAGGCTGCCTGGGACAGCTTGAGCTTTGTCAGCTGCTCAGAGAAAGGATCCTATGAAGGTACCTTCAGTACAGCGCTTCTTCAAGGCTCGGCTGTGCCAGGGAGCAGCTGGGGACGCCACGAGACCCCTGCCTGCCCTGCTGGGAGGAGTGTCAGCGCTCAGCTGGTGGGCCAGGCGGTGCTGAAAGGAAGGCCAGTGGGCCGTGGAGACGGTGGGGCTTCATTTGAAAAGGGTGCTGGGAGCACTGGAGCAGAGGGCAGTTCTCCAGGCAGAGAAGGCCCCGGCAGGGCTGTGCTTGGAGCTGAGGCTGCTCCCCTGGGTGGAGGCTGTGCGTAGAGTTGGGAGAGCACTTCAAGGTTTGCCTGTGGGAAGTGGTCCGTTCACACCGCAGCCCTCTAGCCTGTATTCCCGTGGCGTTAGATTAGGGGTGTCGAACTCAATCAGAGAAGGGGCCAAAATCTAAAATCCAGCCTAAATCGCGGGCCGAATGGTTTACTGAACAGTCATAAACTGTCATTGTGATGGAAACGCAGTGGAGTGCAGTGATGACAGCGCGGTGCGGGCCACATTGCAAGGCCTGGCGGGACGGATTTGGCCCGCGGGCCTTGTGTTTGACACATGTGCTAGATGAACCTGCACTTCGGCCTGTTGTCCCAGTGCTGTTAGCTGGTGTGGGTGAGGTGCTTGCTGTGCCGGGCACCTTGGGGAGAACGTTGTGAGTTTCCTGTGTGGTCCACACATCAGCGGAGGCAGGTACCTTGGCTAGCCCCCTTTCACAGAGGCTAACCGGCAGGACGATTAGGTAATTAGCGAGGTCGCAGTCAGGAATCGTGGAACCCATGTTTGAACTTGAGTTGTTTGCCTCCAGGGCTTGTGCTCTTAATTATCACACAGGACCTTTTAGCATCAGCTGGACTCTCCCTCCCCTTCCGTCTCCACTCTGTCTGCACCTGCCTGCTTCCTCTGTTACAGGAGTTGTCTTCAGCGCAGAATATACTTACCAACGTTCCACCTGTCCTTCCTCCTCAGGGGCCTCTTCCGCCCGCACACCGGCCCGGGTTTATATAACTTCCCCCCCCCCCCCCCCCAATTGAACTCCCTGGACAGGCATCTGCTTCCACTGCCTCAGTCCCTCCGTCTGTCTTGTTCTCATTCTGTGGGGCCCTTGTTCCTGTGCCTCCTGAGACACCAACGTGGTTCTAGAAAGATCTCCTTTTCAATACAACTGTTGTCTCTGTTTTTTCAGCTTTTGCATTTTAGTAATAAAAGTGTTAGAAAATTAGGAATATAAAAGTAAGAGGAAAATGTGTGATTTCCTTTTTCAGAAAGTAACCACATAGGATTCTGAGTTTCCTTTTGTCTTTTGTATCGTTTGAGTACGTGTGTGCAGAAAATATCCCCCACGTTGGGGAGCACACTGTATTTACAGGGTTTTCCGTTCTAGTTTTCCTGCTTTGTTCCGTATTATAGACATAACCCATCTCCATTCGGTAGGGACACCAGATCACTGGATTGGGGCCCACCCTGACCCAGCATGACCTCCTTCTAAGCTAAGTGGCTACACTGTGCAAGGAGTGCTGCCCTTGCCTGTCGTCGGCCATGTCGTCGGCCATGCCCACAGGCTGGCCTTCATGTTCTGCCAGCGCTCGGCTTTGAGGCCTTGAGCACGTGATGTAAAGCTCCTAGCCTGGTTTTCTCATCTCGGTAGTGGTGAGGGTTACAAGAGAGGGTGCCCATAAAAATGCTTAACCTCAGGCTGAGCGTGTGTAAGAACTGAGGTTGGCTCTGGTGCCACTGTGCCCCTGCAGCCTGCTTCCTCCTCTCCTCCGCTTCCCAGCCTCCCAGCCACCCAGCCACCCAGCCTGTGGTTCCGGTGTTTGTGGTCCTGTGTGAGGTCCGCAGGGCTGTTTCTGCTGGGCTCTGAGGTGTTACCTGTTTCCTGTGGATGCCGTAACTAGTGACCAGAGCCGAGTGGCTAACCAGCAGGACCTCTTCTCAGTGCCGGAGGCTGGGCCTCGAGGTAGAGATCATCACGTGGCCTTCCCCTCTGCATTCGGTAGGGACAGCAGAGTCACTGGATTGGGACCCACCCTGACCCAGCGTGACCTCCTTCTAAGTTAACTGGTTACACCTGCAAAGACCCTTTTTCCAAAGGAAGTCACATTTCCACGTTCCAGGTGGATAAGAATTTTCAGGGGACACTATTCAACCCACTGCAGTCCCCAGAGCTTCGTTTATCCTTGGCCCTGTTCCTGTGACCCTGACTGTCTCTCACGACGGAAGCATCTTGGTTTTGGCTAGTTTTGTCGGTCTTGCTGTTGTCTTTGGAGCCCCTCAGTGGCCAGGGTCTGCGTGTCTGGGAGGCGGGCAGGCACGTTCTGCTTTCTTTTTTTATATATATATTTATTGATTTTTTACAGAGAGGAAGAGAAAGGGACAGAGAGTTAGAAACATCGATGAGAGAGCATCATCGATCAGCTGCCTCTTGCACACCCCCCTCTGGGGATGTGCCCACAACCAAGGTTCATGCCCTTGACTGGAATTGAACCCAGGAGCCTTCAGTCCGCAGGCTGATGCTCTATCCACTGAGCCAAACCGATTTCGGCGTATTATATAACCTTTGAGGAGGGTGTGAGTGGGGGGAATAGTTTATAACCTTTGAAGAGGGTGTGGGGGGAAGTTACTGAGCAAGACACTGAGGCTCTAGGCCATAAAGATTATCTGCTTTAGACTCAGCAGATCTATAGCCAAGACACTTGGTAGAGGACCTTTGAACTAAAGTCAAAGGCTAGCAAATTGGAGAAAATATTAGAGTTATATAGTATGTGATCAAGGATTAGTCCTTAGTATTAAAGCATTTCTAAGGTGAATTATTTAAGCAACTTTATTTTTAGGAATTTATCCAAAGGGAAAAAAATAAAAATACTTTAACTACAAAATTAGTTATACAAACAAAGTATCAAAAACAGTATTCATTAAAAATTTTGTTATGAAAGCAAAAGCTTGTCTGTAGTCAGTAGAATTTAAGCTTCGTGAGGCACAGACCTTTGTCTTTCTTATTTCCTCTGAACTGTGACCCATCCAAATATGGTTAAGTAAGGTGCTCATGGAGTACCGTGCAGCTGGTGCCCGTTTATAAGGGGCTCTTTGTTGTCTTGAGGGGACACCCTCAGCGCAGTAATGCGGGGGGGTGGGGGGGATGGTGGAATATGTGTAAGTTTGGGGAAGAAGGTATAATTTAATTTGTGAAAAGATATGCATCTAGGTGTCAAATAGAGTCTAGAAGAAATATATGCCCCTACTCACTGGGACACGGATATTCTGGGAGAAGGAATATGTAGTAAGATATAATTTTTCTTTATACTTTTTGGTAGGAAATTGGCCAAGATCATGATAATTAGGAAAAACATATTTTCATTTTGTAAGAAATATAAAAGGAAATTATTTATACTTAAAAGTATTAGATGTTCTCTCAAAGTTAACATGACTGAGATGAGCATGTTCTAAAAATTTCATAGTTGTAATTTATTTGCCTTTATTTTTTTTATTGAGGTATAATTGATTAAATTTGCCTTTGAGGTAAAAGATTTTTTCTGATGGTGTTTCATAGCATCTTCTATGCATTTTTTTTTCTTTCACTTGAGCCATTTCACTCTTTTTTTTGTATAAGAATGGATGCCAAGCCCTAGCCGGTTTGGCTCGGTGGATAGAACATCAGCCTGGGGACTGGAGGGTCCCAGGTTCGATTCCAGTCAAGGGCATGTACCTTGGTTGCAGGCACATCCCCAGTGGGAGGTGTGCAGCAGGCAGCTGATCGATGTTTCTCTCTCATCGATGTTTCTAACTCTCTATTCCTCTCCCTTCCTCTCTGTAAAAAAATGAAATAAAAAAATATTTTTTAAAAGAAAAAGAATGGATGCCAAAAAAAAGATTAAAAAAAAATGGATGCCATGGGTGCTATTATTGCCGACATAACAATCACAACCTGGCTTTTTAAAATCACAGTACTTTTCAGAAATGTTAGTTGGCAGCACTCCTGCAACCTGGCAGAGGCGGTGGAGCTAGGGCCCCTGGTGAAGACCCGTCTGTGCAGGGGACGCTCCAGCCCCACCTGGGCCTCTGGATGCAGAGCAGAGGGAAGCTGGAATGTGTCCTATTGTGAACATGGTTGGGAGGGTAGGATGTGCCTCAGGGTAAGTGGATGGGGACACTGTGTGATGGCCAAGATCACCTCGTTGGATTTAAAGCACAAAGTCTTCGTTTCCGCAGTTAGACGCGCCGAGTGTCTGGTGAACTTGCTCGTCAGGCCTCAGAAGCCACTGCAAGCGGAGCGGTTCGGGGCAGGATTGGCGGCAGGAGGAGACAGCTGGTGTCAGATTGGGGAGGTCCCTGCTGGCCCCGTAGCAGCTGACCGGGTATCCAGGACGGTGAGGTGGTGACCGGCTACGGGTCACCCATCGGCTCTGTGCCAGGGACTGGGCTGATGCCAGGGTTGGCAGACTACAGCAAAGAGTAGTTTTTACGTTTAAAAATTGTTGGAAAACAAACCAGAAGAAGAATCCCTCTTTGACGGGAGGTTGTGTGGTTTTGAGCCTTTGTCCGCAGATGTTTTGTCAGAGCAGCCTCTCATTCCTTCAGGGCTCCTCTGGCTGCTGGGGCGGCGGTCAGCAGTGGAATGTGTAGTTGCCTGCAACCCTGAAGCCTTTGCTGTCTGGCCTCTACGGAAAGGGCCCCCCCTGCTGTGAGCTCTGACCCCGCCCCAGCAGACTAGCAGGCCCGGGCCTCGGGGCTGGGACCCACACCCCGTCCTTCTCCTCACGGCTTCGCAGAAGCCGGGCTGTGTCTTGTTTTCCTGGAAGTGCTGTGTCCTCACTCCGTGCTCACACACACTGAGCGACAGCAGCTGCCGAGGACAAGGAGGGTGAACTTCGGGTTCATTTTAAATTCTCTTGCTACAGGAGAGTGATGTGTGAACGGTGCAGGGGCTTAATCACCAGGGGTTTAGCCATAGAAAGGCACTTGGGGCTCTTTCGAGGCGCTTCCGTACAGACTCGGTGCATCTCGGCAGTGTCTGGGTGTTTGCTGCGGTGGGCACTGTCCGCGGTGCTTCCGAGGGGGTGAGGCTCTAACAGCGAAATTACCTGGACTGTTACTGAAGTTGGCCGGCAGTCGTTGCACAATATACATGGCTGGGCGTTTGTCACTCTGTCTGTGTGTCTCTGGCGCTACTTCCTCCCCGCCCAAGGCACCGCTCCTCGCCTGCCTGTGAGCACAGCCCGTGCTGACTGCCGATGGGCTGCAGGGAAGCGACTGAGTTCTCAGAGGGACGTTGGGCAGTGTCTGAAGACATTTGGGGTGGTTAAAACTTGGGGTGCTACTGGCATCTTGTGGGTAGGGCCAGGGGTGCCGCCCAGCACCTGCGTGCACAGGACCGCGCAGAGAGCAGTGCCTCGGGGAGACCCATGCCGTGTGGGCCTGGCCCCGCTCCCGGGTCGGGCAGGCTCCCCCGTGGTGCCGAGGAGGTCTGTATGGACTTGGTCCCCAGCAGCAGGATTTCTCCCCACCCCACCCCCCTCACCGTGGTATTTCCACGCTCTCCGTGGGGTGATTCCCGCTCACTCTGCTGAGCTCTTCTCTGTCTTTAGCTTTCTGCTGGCCGATTGGTTCAACTTCCATAAAAACGAGATGCTTGACCCCAGAGAGGAGGAGCTCAGGAGACTGGGCATGTGGCTCATATAATGAGAAGCTAGTGGGTGGCACTGCCCATGGCCACCTCCGCTCAGACTGCTGTCCTCGTCTCATGCCCCTGCCCCCCAGACCTGCGGAGGCTCACACCGGGGACAGGCCACCACCAAAGAGCCGGCTCGCCTTGCCGAGGTCCTGCTCCTGCCTGAAGGGGCAGCTCCAGAGGTGCGTCCATGAGGCCCGCAGTCACGAGGCCAAGAAGCTGCCCCTCGTTCTCGGTCGCCCTTCATGATTGCCAGTTGCCGTCATAGCGCAAGGCCACCTTTACTTTAAACAACGCGAATGTCAGGAGGTGGATTGCAAAATGCACATCTGTTTCCCCTTCACCACTGGACCCCTCGGTTTGGTTTGTACTTTTGGAGAGCTCAGGCATGTTTCATGTGACCACGGTGCAGTTATCAGATCAGCACATTTAACACGGATGCCGGCTGTTTTCTATTCCACATGTTATTGCTGTCCCCACAGTGTCCTTTGCAGGGGTTCCTTCTGTCGAGACCCATGGTTGCACTTAGAGGTCATGTTGTGTGTTTTTTTTAAATATGTATTTTATTGATTTTTTACAGAGAGGAAGGGAGAGTAATAGAGAGTTAAAAACATCAGTGAGAGAGAAACATTGATCAGCTGCCTCCTGCACACCTCCTACTGGGGATGTGCCTGCAACCAAGGTACATGCCCTTGACCGGAATCAAACCCGGGACTCTTCAAACCTCAGGCTGACCCTCTATCCACTGAGCCACACGGGTCAGGGCTAGAGGTCATGTTTGTTCTTTAATCGGATTGGCCGCTCTTGAGCTGCTCTGTGTGCGTGTGCAGGCCCTGATCGTGGAGACCGCCCTCACGTGGTTAGCATCGGCTTTGCACGTGGGCGGAACGCCACAGAAGTGTGTCCTCGCACTCCTTCGGGGGTCCAGTCCACGTCCCTCAGGCTCCGCCTTTTCCTGTGCGCACCGCTCCCTTCAGCCGCACTCCGGGAGCCTGTCCTTGCTGCCTTCCCCTCGGCCCCGGGACCTCGGGCCTTGTCCTCAGGCCGCGGGCAGAGCTGCCTTTCCTGGGAAGTGCCTGAGCTCCTCTTGGGTTTGGTTTGTTCCGAGAACATGAAGGTGAGGAAGTCAGTTCCTGTTCTTGGAGAATGTGTTGTCCAGGTTTCTCCCCCACACCTAAAGGGGCAGAGAGAGGTCAGCTCTGCGGGTGGGCTCCCTCTGTCCCCTTCCAGAGCTCAGGCTCAATGCTGTGATTCTCAGTTCTGGCCTCTTGGTCTCCCTAGCATTTTCACGATGCTCCAGGCCAAAATAAATACCTAGAGTTTCATTTCCGCAGTCTTGAAGTCCAAACAACTTGAGTATTTATGTCCTAAAAGCTTAGCCATTTGAAAAAAAATAATACCCATAAATTGAAGGATACTTTTAATTTTATTCTTAAATGAGTCACTGTTGCTAACTAATGGGCTGTACAGCTTCCCAGATTACAGAACCAGACTGGGCCCCTGCCTTCATTTTCTGTCAACCCAGCTTTGTGAGGATGTGATGTCATGGGAAAGGGCGCAGCGCCATCTGCTGTTAGAACTGAGATCCACCTGGAGCTAGTTGCTCCCTTGGAGCCTGTCATTTGTTGGGCTTTGCTGTGCTTGTGTCAATTTAAAAATTTCTGTGTCTTGTGAGTTGCTGCAGTGCCGCTGTGCAGGTTTAGTGCTCACAGTCCTGAGCTGGTCACTGCAGCCTGGTGGCTGCATGTTCCCTGGAAGCATCTGGGCGAGGGCGGAAGGAGGGAGCGTTTCCTTTCCAGGAATGGAAGCTCAGTCTGTCACTAGAGGGCAAACCGGAGGAACCAACGACAGGGCTCCCACATTTGTAATGCGGCTTCTGTGGGGAAAGGAAATGTATCATCTGAGCACCTCAATCAGCGGCCTGCTGGGAGCAGCCCCTGAGTGTCTGCTGACGGCTGTGACAGACGACCTGTCACATACCAAGTGGCTCCTTCATTGGGTCTGATTCTGGCCATGGCCTGTTCTCCTGTTTTGGACACAGTAAGTGGATAAGACAGTGCAGATAACCCTGAATACTTTCTTTCTTTTCTGATTTTTTAAAAATTGATTATGGTCTCACATAATTGTCCTTATCCCCTCATTCCCATCTCAAACCCCTCCCTACATATGCCCCTAGCCCCAACCCTGAATACTTTGAATGGAAAAACATTAAGAGATGCTGTAGTTCTCTGTGGTTTTTTTTTTTTTTTAGGGCCACACGTATCTGCTGGGCATAAGTTTTACTTGATTTACAGTTAACCCTTGAACAACGTGTCACTTAGGTGCCAGCCTCCTGCGCAGTTGAACATTCATATAGCCCTGCTGGTGTGCTCAGTGGTTGAGCATCGACCTGTGAACCAGGAAGTCATGGTTCTCCATTCCTGGTCAGGGCACAGGCCTGGGTTACAGGCTCCATCCCCAGTGTGGGCGTGTAGGAGACAGGTGATCAGTGATTCTCTTTCATTGATGTTTCTCTCTCCCTCTCCCTTCTTCTCTGAAATCAACAAAATATGTATTATTTTTAAAAGAAGAAAATTCACATATATAACTAGTTCTCCACATATGCAGTTTTCTAATCACTGAATTGACCCTTGAACACCACAGGTTTGAACTGCATGGGTCAGTTAGGGAAAATCTGCGTATAAGTGGACCCACATAGTTCAAATCCGTGATGTTCAAGGATCAACTGTAGCCGAAACCGGTTTGGCTCAGTGTCTAGAGCGTCGGTCTGTGGACTGAAAGGTCCCAGGTTCGATTCCAGTCAAAGGCATGTACATTGGTTGCGGGCACATCCCCGGTAGGGGGTGTGCAGGAGACAGCTCATCAATGTTTCTCTTTCATCGATGTTTCTAGCTCTCTATCCCTCTCCCTTCCTCTCTGTAAAAAATCAATTAAAAAAATATTTTTTAAAAGGGTCAACTGTATATGTTTAGGTTCATGTATGATACTTCATGGTTTATCCTTTCCGTAATTAAATGGTACTGCAGTGAAGAGATAAATGCTTATGTCACTTAAAAGGAGAAGTTCCTTGCTATACTAAAGATCCTAGTCATCACTTGGCCTACCCTTTCCTTCTAGGGAGTCTGCCTGTGGTCCCTGTGGTAGGTAGGACCTCCCCACAGTCTCCTCTCCTGTGCCACAGCTGATGGGCCACCTGGCAGGACAGCAAGCCAGTGAGCTGGTGCAGAGGACTCTTTAGGAACAGAGTCACCGCTGACATTGGATGGTAGCTAGGATGTGGAATTGTAAGTGGTTTTGGACCATGTACACGATGGTTGCTTAAGAGAGGGGGTAGTAGAAGGATAGAGATAGCGCACCCAGAAAAACAGAGCCAGTTCTGGCTGGTTTCTGATGGCCATTTCCATTTTTCTCAGTTCCAGTTGCATATCTCTTAGGACCTATGTACTTCCTGCCCTTGGACCTGTCAGATCTCTCCACTTTCTGTCCTTGGATCTATCAGCTCTCTTTACTTCCTGTCCTTGGACCTGTCAGATCTCTCTCTACATCCTGTCCTTGGATCTATCATCAGCTCTACTTCCTGCTCTTGGACCTGTCAGATCTCTCTACTTCTTGTCCTTGGACCTGTCAAATCTCTCTACTTCCTGTCCTTGGACCTGTCGGATCTCTCCACTTCCTGCCCTTGGACCTGTCAGATCTCTCTACTTCCTGTCCTTGGACCTGTCGGATCTCTCCACTTCCTGCCCTTGGGTCTATCAGCTCTACTTCCTGTCCTTGGACCTGTCAGATCTCTCCACTTCCTGCCCTTGGGTCTATCAGCTCTACTTCCTGTCCTTGGACCTGTCAGATCTCTCTCTACTTCCTGTCCTTGCGTCTATCAGCTCTACTTCCTGCCCTTGGACCAGTCAGATCTCTACTTCCCAGGGGGGGCTTTATCTTCTTGGCCAACAGAAGAGACTTAACTAGATCAGTTTTTGGGGAGAAGAGGTGTTGGGGGGAGGTTAACTTTTCATTTCTAGCATTAACCATTTCCCCAAAGATGTAGTTACTGATAGCAAATTTCTTTTTTTTCTTTTAAGGTTTTTCATTGGCAAAAAGATAATTAGCTTGTTCAGTGAAAATATGTGAAACAATTAAAAATTAGAATAAGCTGTCTATGTAAACTGATCTTGAATGTCTTCACTGTGTCACTGTTTTCTTGGAAACAGTGTACCTAACACAGTGACCTCGTGTTTATTATTCCTACTATGGAGGGGGTGTTTGTTTCATTTGCTTTCTAATCATCCCTAATCAATAACTTAAATGGAATTTTGGTTGTTTAGCCTGGTTTTCTAATATTCAATAAGCTCAGTGACTTCCCATGACTAATGATTCTTTGATCAAGGAATTTTATCTTACTTGAATATTTCTTTTTTTTTTTTTCCACCCCCCGTTACTTGAGTATTTCTTACTTACAGATTAATTAGGAAGGAAAGTCTGAGACCAAAAGGAAATGTATAGATCCTCCTTAAAACAGATTTGTGGTGTTTCTCCTGCTTTGCCTTCTTTCCTGTGCACCCGCCCCCTTCTTTTTTTTTTTTTTTTTTTTTACTATTGAGCTTTTTGTACCAACAGAGTTTCATTTAAGAGAGGTATAGCCTGGCCCGTGTTGCTCGGGGGTTGAGGTCGGCCTGTGAACTAGGAGGTCAGGGTTCGATTCCCGGTCAGGGCTCATGCCCCAGTTGTGGGCTCGATCCCTGGTAGGGGGTGTACAGGAGGCAGCCAAACCGTGATTTTTTCTCACCATGGATGTTTCTCTCACTCTCTCTATGAAATCAATAAAAATATATTTTAAGAGAGAGCGAGCAGTATAGATAGCAGTAGGACTAAACATCCTGGAATGGAGAAAATAAAGTTCATTTGTCTACTTCCTGTCACGCCCAGAGGTAAGGAGTGGCAGGATTTATCAGTGTTTAGGTTAAGTAGGTCAGCAGTTCAGTATCGTGTCTCGGACTTTGCACCTCTTGTCCCTCTCCTTGGACTCTGCTTAGGTGTCACCACGCCTCTGACACCTTTTGTAAAAGACCCGCACCCCTGCTACCCTCACCCAGTTCTGTTTTCCTTTAGCGCAGGGTGGCACCTGGTGTGTCAGGACTAAGTGTGTTTGCCTTCCTCGGCTGGAAAGTGGCGTTCTCTGATGGCAGGAGTCCATCTTGTTGACTGTGGAGTCCCCATTGCCAGTGCCTGGCACGCCCTCGGCTGTGTATCTTGTGAGGGACCGGGTGACGGCTCACAAATATGAGTCCCGGCGCCAAGGCCATTTCATTGTGAAGTGTTTTATCAACAGCTTAGACCTTGTCCTTTGCATGCAGTGCTCTGGTGGCTCTGCACGTCCTCCCTGGAAGTAACTCTTCCTGCTGGCTCCGTCTGGCTACGCTGTGCCTGGCACCGGAGCGACACGGCACAGACCTCAGCTGACCTTGGCCGTGAAGAGCCTGCAGGTCTGATGGCCTCTTGCTGCTTCCCGGTGCCCGTTGCAAATCCCAGCGCGTGTACATAGGCGCTGTAGGAACACGTTCAGTGCGAGGCTTCTGTTCTGGTTTTTATGGTAATGTGGTACTCGTGCCTTTGGTTTACAAGTTTTGGAAGTATGTCCTTTTCTTGACTGTGGGAGAATATTTCCTTTTTAAAGTTGTCTTAAAGTCTTCAAGGCAAAAATACATTCGTATTTCTAGGATTTCTCCAAGACAGTGGTCAGGATCTTGGACCAGATCTGGCAGAGAGCACCCAAGTTACCTGGAGAGAGGGGGGGGATGAATGAGAATTAGTGTGTGTGTTTGTTTGAGGTGTGTGTGTAAGAGTGTGTTTGTGAATGTGTGAGTGTGTTTGTGAATGTTTGTGTGTATGTGAGTGTGTGTGTCCCTCCCAACTTCATGGATCAGAGTCCTGGGAGTGAGGTGGGAAAGGTGGAGGGGCTTTAAATGAGGCCAGGTTGGGGCTGTGCTGCAAGGGTATTTCAGTCCTCGAGTGGAGGCGTGACATGTCAGAGCTGTCGTTCAGGAAGATAAATCGGGTAGAGATGTATGAGACGGGGCGGGAGGGGGAGCGATGGCAGGGGTAGAAGGTAAGTGGTAGGCTAGGTGGGGTGGGGAGAGCTGTAAGGAAGTGGGGCGGAGGTTGCAGGATGAAGGGTGGGGATAGGATTGAGGGTGTGTGCTGGGAAGGGGCTCCTTGAGTCTGCTCTGAGGAGGGTGCTTAAGCAGCCATTAGTGGGTTTGGGCCGGAGGGCCTGTGAATGCAATGGGGTGTGCCCTTGGAGCACTGCCACGTTAGCACTAGGGGTTGGAGTGCGGTCAGGGAAGGGACTAACAGAAGGGAGAACGAAGGAAGAGGGTCCCCAAACCAGTGGGAGCTGAGGGAGGGGGGGGATGAGGTGTGGCTGACCTGGGTCCAGTGGACTGAGGTGTTGCCATCATCCAGGTGGGTGTCGGGAGGGGAGAGAAGGAGAGGGAGGAAGGGGGCTGCTTCCCTCTCATCCCTGACTGGGAATTGAACCTGCGACTCTTCAGTCCCCGGGCTGATGCTCTAACCACTGAGCTGCTGTTGTGTTAGCTGTTGTCTTTTTCTTTCTTTTTTTTTTTTTTTTGTCAGTCTAACGGGAGAGGCCAGTGGCCCTGACTTAACAAGTACTGCTTGTTTTTAAAGTTACTGTGACATGCCAGTTGAAAATGGCTGGCTTAGGGCTGAGACCGGACCTTCCGGTGTGACTGCCGGGAAATGGAGAGCACGGGCACAGCGTGGAGCTGGAGCGAGCAGGCCGGGGAGGACCGGGAAGGGTCCGAGGGAAACCGTGTCCCGAGGCCCGGGTGGTGTCCTCCTCGCTCCGCTCTCGGGGAGAGCCTCAGCCCGCGGTCGCCACCCTGTTAGCCTCCCGGACCGGATACCGGCTGGCTACCGTTGCTCTGGCAGCTCCCCAGGCTTCCTGTATCTTCGTGCTGGCATAAATTGTAGCTCTGAGGAGAGAATTCCTTTTTGGAATTAGATCCCACCATTCTTAACCCTCCTGCATCTCCATTCCTCCTGGGGGGAGCTTTGGGGTCTGGCTGCTGCTGTGGGGTCAGTGCTCTGAGCGCCGTGCCGCCCTCCGTGCTCCCGTGGAAGGGTTCCGGGCGGGTTCCTCTCCAGGGCTTGATGGCGAAGCTCTTCCCTTGGGCAAACCTGTGTGGGGAGAGTTGGGGTCTTTTCGGGGCATCTTGCTTAGTGGTAGTTTTCTGCAAACTTTAAAAAATCCCTAACACGGCCTTTCCCTGAAAGGTCACATAAAAGATTCACAGTGTCCTGTATGAAAACCACAGTGAAGTACCTTAACATTTTTTTAACAAACACAGCAGCGTACAGGATATTATACAGACAACCCCTCAGCAGTGAGGGCCCCTCATGGGCTGGTGCACCTGCTCCAGGAGCTGGGCTCGTCCTGCTGGGAGAGGGCAGACACCAGCTCTCCGTGTCTCGGGAAGGTGTGATCCTGCGGGCAGTGTCCTATAGGTGGGTCCCCTGTGACCCCCGGAGTGCCCCCCCGAAGACGGTCTGTGGGAGCCCACCGGAGACAGGCTTCCCAGCAACTTTCTGAGGCTACGGGGCCCCTGCCCTCGGCCTGCAGAGGGCACAGACTCTGTGCACAGCATGGCCCAGACACCGCCTCTGTAGATCCTTCTCCTCTGTCCGCGCCCCTGGACGGCTCACCTTCTGCCCAAATAAAGGGGCGTGGTTTCCGTCTTCCTGCGGATGGATTCCGAGCGGAAGAGCGATGTCCTTTCTGGCCTGGCTTCCCGCTTGCGAGGGGTGTGAGGGGTCCACGCCCTTGGGCCAGCCATGGAGGAAAGTTCGGCATCGCAAAGGTCGCGGCAGCTTCCTTTGGAGCGGTTGGAGCCTGGAGTGCACCGAGGATTCAACACGCAGGCACCGGTCAGCACAAGACCAGGTGGACAGCCCTGCGTGCCAGCGACTGCCCCTGGAGAGGTGTGGGCCTGGGCGCCGGGGCTGCCCGGTTCTGTCGCCCCTGCTGGTCTCCACAGGAAGTGATGAGATGCACAACGTGCTCGGGTGTCAGGGGCGCCGAGCTGGACGGAGCCGCTCAGCGCTGTACAGCGCCCGGGGCTCCGTGGCCTCCGCTCTCAATCATAGGAAAGCCCCACGTGTTTGGGAATTACACAAGGCACAGATGACAGCAGAAGGGAAATTCAAAACTATCTTCATTTGAAAGAGAGTGAAAACAAAACAACATTTGTGGGACATAGCAGTACTTAGAGGGAAATGTATAGAATGAAGCGCTCACTGCAGTAAACAAAAGGTCTCCCCAGCCTAAGCTCCCGCCTTTAGAAACTGGAGGAAGAGCACCTGCATTCCAGCAGGCAGGCAGGGCACAGAGCCACGAGCAGGGACCTGGGAGAGCGGCCGGAGAGGGACCCTCCGTACGGCGACGGAAGCGGATGTGGCAGCGAAGGACGAATGGTGTCCATTCCTTCCTGAGAGGAGCCCCGCAGTGAGAGTGCAGCCGGGGTCCCTGTCCCCGCTGCCGGGCGATGCCGGCTCGTCCTCTGCCCGTAACCGTAGCTCACCCTGCTTTGCTTGGTAACTTCACAGGCACGTTTTAAAGGGTTACATTTGCCCTTTATTGACCTGGCTGTTCCCTCCCCAGCTCTTACTTTTGAATACTGTGAAGCTGTGGAAAGGTGAAGCAGCAGGTCAGGGCACTCAGTGCCGTCCCAGGAGCTGGCGATCTGTGTCGTTGCCCACTTCTCTGGGCATCTGGCGAAGCATTTCATCGACGCAGCTGTCTTTCCCTTTCTTTATGGCTCCAGCCAGCTCCCCAGAGCAAGGCCGTTCTTTCACATCGCCGCCGGGCGCCTCCCCCAGAACTTCACTGACCCCACCGTGCCTGGTCCAAGTTCACAGTCACAGCCATCAGTTTCCCCCCAAATGTCTCCACACCCTTTTCAGATCGGGACTGAGCCAGGTTCCTGTGAGTCCTGGCTGAGAGGCTGAGGGGGTTTGGAGCAGCGTACCCCCACCTGACCAGCCCCACAGCTGGAGGGCAGGACTGCTCCAGGCTGGGGTGGCTCCCTGGTTCTTCTTCCAGGACCAGGCCACGGACTCTGCGTCCTGTCTGGAGTCACAGGCACTCTGGCCTTTGAATTAGCAAATGAGGACTCGTTTTCTCATTCCTGCGGCCTCTCCATGCTGCACACTGAGGGGTGTGTTGGGAGGCTGGGATCATCGTAACAATCCCCTAGAGTGAGCAGCCCTCACCCGGGTCTCCGAGGACATCCATCGGCTCTGGAGCCACTTTGGGCTGGTCCAGCGAGGGAGTGGGTGCTGCTGAGTATCCCACAGGCACAGTCCAGGCTGACTGCCGAGCTGAGTGAGTCCCTGCTTTGACCGTGACCATTCAGTGCCACGGGGTGTGCCTGCAGAGAGCTCCTCAGAGGGTCCGGGCACTGAGCCTCACTGATTTCTGTGGCCTCCAACTTCTGCCTCCACGGCGTGGTGGTCATTGTTTTAACTGTCTCTAATGGCCCTTTCCCTGCTCCTCCCCTCTTCATGCGCCATAGCTCTCAGCATTCTAAAGTGAGCAGTTCAGTGACAGCCCCAGGGCTGTGCTGCCACCACCTCTCCCTGGTTCCGGAACATCCTGTCACCCAGAGGCTCTGACCATCGAGCTGCTCTGGGTCTCGCCTGCCGCAGCCTCTGGCGGCCACGGCCCCATCGGTGGAGCTCCCGTCGGGCTAGTTCCCGCAGATGCAGTCACGCATGTGCCGGCTTCTCCACGGAGCGTGTTCAAGGACCGCCCACGCGGTGGTGTGTCTGCTCGTCTCCTCGTGGCTGTGCCGCGTGCTTACCTGTTGCGCACTGTGGACACCGTGGGCTGCCGTGAGCACAGGGGTCCCCCGTCCAGTGCCTGTGTGCAGGCCTGTTGGGTGGATGGCTGGGCCATGGAGAGTCTGGCCAACGTCTTGAGGAACCACCAGCCTATATTATTTCCACACCCACTTTCTCTGTCAGGAAAAAAAAAGTGTAATACAAGCAGCTTCATTCCAAAATAAAATGATTTTGCTAGATAAATAAATGCCTTAGAATTCGCAGTTCAGTAGGGGCCTAGTTCACTGTCTGATGCTCCTGGCTCCACACCAGCAGTGTGCGCGTGGGCTGTGGGCTCAGGGCAGTGAGTGAATCCTGTGGCCTCAGCTTTTCGGACCTCGCGGACCACCAGGTGTCTCCCTGATTAACCCACGGGTGGGGGTGACCCGTGAAGCAGGCGCAGTGCTTGTTCCACAGTGTAATGGGGAGAGATCACAGAAACATTTAACGTTTTGAAAGAACAAGCGGATATTTCAGCAGAAATCTAGAAGTAACATACTTCCATCCTGGCTGCCTCGTGCCTGCTGGTCCCCCAAACCTCGTCCCGGGCCCCGGCCAGCAGGGCTCCAGGCAGCGGGGCACTGGGCCGTTCTGGCTCCCAGGGGCCTGGCCGCACTGAGGCAGCGCCTGGCCTGTGGCTTCTTTAGAATCAGACGGACCTGAGGCAGGGGAGCTGTGGGTGAGGTTTCTCTGAGAAGCTTTTGGAACTGCAGTGGGTTTTTTCCGTTGTTACTGAGACTCAAACACCCTTTTCCTCCAGCAGCTTTTTGTTTATCAGGGTATTTTCCCTGAGGCGTTTCTAAGGGTTTAAAACAGAAATTGGTCCATGCTGGTTTGGCTCTGGGGAGAGCATCGGCCCTTGGACTGCAGGGTCTTGGGTTCAGTTCTCGTTGAGGGCGGCACATACCTCGGTTGGGAGGCAGCCAGCGGATGTGACATCAGTGTTTCTGTCTTTCCTTCTCTCTTCCACTCTAAAAACCAACGGAAAAATATGCCGGGGTGAGGATTAAGAACAACAAAGACAGAGAAACAGAGATGGGATCTCCCCTCCCCCGAGCTGAAGAGCTAAACATTAGCTCGGTGAAAGGAAGGGGGTTGGGTGGGCAGTGCGGGCAGGGAGGGCAGTTCCCATGCCCTCACGCTGGAAGCTCGCTCCCCACCCCACGGGCAGTGCTTGTCTAACAGCTTTCTCTCTTTGCAGACAGCTGTACATGAACCGGACAGCAGGCCAGAAGCACTTCTGAACTACGGTAAGTTTGGTGGAATTAATTCACTAAGTTTTTAAAGTACAACATTAAGTTTCTTTAGGTTTTTAAAAAAGCAACCTGGTTTTGCCCGTCTCTCTGTTTGAGCCCGAGGTTGGTTTTCAGGCAGTTTGATCGTGAGGAGAGTGCTTTCTTCAAATGCCTTGGGGGCGGGGGTGGGGGCAGAGACAGAAGCTCGAGATCTAGATAAAGGGGTCATTTCTCCAGCTTCTCTCGTTCTGATTTGAAAAGCACAAGCAGCTTTGTTTAAAGGTGTACACGGAGTGAGTGCAGCTCCTGCCTCCTGCGCAGGTCAGCTGGGCCCACAGAGGTCAGAGCGCGGAGGCTGAGAGGTGTCACTGTGTGTCCCGATGGAGAGCTGAGCCCCCCGGGGAAGCGCTGGCCTGGCTGCCAGCTGGGTGAGAGGTGAGGGAAGTCTCTCTCCAGCAGGCCGCACAGGCAGCACTGAGTTCTCCTTGGCAATTTGCACCAGGAAGCTGAGAAACAGGAAAATCTCGTGAGAACCTCAGATATCGAGGGTGGACCATGTACACACACGCCACACGGCAGAGTTGCTGGTGTGTTCAGCCAGGGCCCGTGAGAGCCTGGTTCCCTCTTAGTCCTCATCATGCCCAGTTACCAGGAAGAGCGAGTGACCGTTTCCATTTCATTTCATTGACTGTTCGATCGCGTGTTTCTGATCTGAAGGCGACTTAGTGGTCCCGTGTCATCCACACTTAATACCAGTTTTTATCGCTTTTGACACATGGGCGTTAAGCCTCCAAGTTCAGCCGTTCGTTTATTCAGACAATTGGGAATTACTGGGATTGCATCCTCAAAGCTGGCTACAGCAGCTGGGTGATGACATCACAGAACAGTGTCACACACGACACAGCCTGCCCCACACTTTTAAAACCAGTAGACTTACAGCAAATTTAATATTTGCTTTAATGTAGCCGAGCCATGACAAGAATTATTGATTTTTAAAATGTATTGGAATGTTCAAATACAGGTAAAAACAACCTTAGGTAACCACCCAGCCCCAGCATTACAGAAGTTGGCCAGTTTTTGTTCAGTCTCCTTCCTCTCAGTCTTGGAGCTTCTGGCAGCACATCCCACAGTGAGGCCTTGGTCCCGCTGGGACGCCGAGCACCGCAGCACCTCCTCCGGGCCCTCAGCTCCCGCCACATGCTGCGCTCGCAAAGTCTGCACGTCTGGGTCGGAGTCAAGCTCTGGAATCTCAAAACACTTTAGGACGGTTGTGTTGGGAAGTTGAAACACAAAAGTTGACCAGTGATGCCAGGCGCTCCCTTACCAAGCGAAGCAGTCACCCTCAGCACCGTCTTTTAATCTATTTATTTTCATTGATTTGAGAGAGAGGAGAGACATTGATTCGTTGTTCCACTTACTTATGCGTTCCCTGGTTGACGGATATGTGCCTGGACCAGGGCTCAGAGGCCTTTCCGGTTTCCCCGGAAACAGAGTGAAACACGGGATGTGGTGAGGTCACTGTCCCTGTGTGCGGAAGCCCCGGAGCTGGACTCTGATTTTTGACGTTAACAGACTTGCAGTTAGTGTCCCTGGCAGTGAGTGACCTGCAGGTCCTGTGAGAGGAGCCTGGGGAAGGAATAGGGGGGAGCGGGGGGGGGGGGGAGCACCCGGAGCACAGGGCTGCGGTTTTTACATTCATCCTCACCTGATGATCGATTTTTAAAATGTACTTGATGTTCAAATATAGGTATTTTCATTCATTTTTTTAAGAGAGTGGAAGGAAAAGAGGGAGGGGGAAAGAAAGCAAGAGAAACATGGATGTGAGAGACGGATGCCTCTGGATGGGCCCCCACTGGGGTGGGGGATTGAACCTGCAAACCAGGTCGGGCTCTTGACCAGGAATTGAACCCGAGACCTTTTGGTGAGCGGGCCGATGCTGTAACCACTGAGCCACACCCGCCACATTATTCCACATGGGAAATATTTGAATGAAAAATCACGCTAAGGCTGATTTACAAAGATGTTGCATATAACCTAATGTAGGGGCAGGCTTCAACCTGCTTGCTTTCAGTCACTTACATTTCTTCCAAAACAGAAGTTCTAAATCAAGGCCAGTGGCAGGTGTGGGTGGCGAGGGGCAGAGGGCCTCCCGCAGGTCTGTCTTAGTGGATTAGAGGCAGCGCGCTGAGTCAGCTCGGCCGGGGCTTAGCGGGGACTGTGACCCAGGAGGGGAGAAGACGCCCAGCCTCGGGGACCAGAGGCTTTGGGGGACTCAGGGCAGCGAAGAGAAAAGCAAAACCAGCAAACGTAAGTAGAACTTGTGAACGTGGCTCAGTGGTTGGTTTTGTATAAGCTGCACAGCCACTATTGGAAACGGAGGGGAAACTACAGCCACTGACGCTAATGAACTTGGTAGTCATCCTTCACATTTTTGTTCTTTTAAACTAGCTGTGGTCACGTGGCATCGCGCCGGGTCCTGCCGTCTGCAGGGCTGTTCTCGGCGGCCTGCTGGCACTCCCTGGTGAGGAGCTTCACTGGCCCTTTTCACTGAAAGTAGGAGACCGTGGGAGTCTTTTTTTCTTTTTTAAATGTATTTTATTGATTTTTTACAGAGAGGAAGGGAGAGGGAGAGAGAGCCAGAAACAACGATGGGAGAAACACCGGTTAGGGCCCTGCGAGTCTTCTTGGTTCCTGGGCCCTGATAAGCGTAACTTTTTTGAAGAGGAAATAGATATGTAAGAGATAACGTGAGAATAAAGGCTGCCCCTATGCCTGTGTCTTTCTTCAAAAATGACCGCTAGTAACATTCCTTTGTGTCTGTAGAACAGGTTGCTTAGCCAAAACCAGTTTGGCTCAGTGGATAGAGCATCAGCCTGCAGACTGAAGGGTCCAGGGTTCAATTCTGGTCAAGAGAATGTATCTTGGTTGCGGGCACAGCCCCAGTAGGGGGTGTGCAGGAGGCAGCTGATCCATGTTTCTAGCTCTCTAGCTCTCTTCCTTCCTCTCTATAAAAAAATCAATAAAAAATACTTTTAAAAAAAGAACGAGGTTGCTTACCTTAGTATAGACGTGTCCTGTTCATGGACAGAGAGGGCCTCACCTTCACGCACTGTGCTGTGTGGTTTCTTTCCTGCGGTGCGAGGTGGTGGGGATGGGGAAGCCTCTGTGGGATGCGCTGCCTGGCAGCAGCGACTGCCCAGGGCCTGGGATGGGCGTGGTGTCCACCTCTCCACGCTCACCCTCTGGGGCGGGGGCTGTCAGTGCGCCCAGCAAGGTGGCCTGGGCAGTGCCCCCGGGCGACCGTGCCGGGCGCTTCCTTTGTGAAAGTCCATTCTTTTCCAGATTCGGTTTTAGGAAATAGAGCTGTGACGTGGAGAAGAGAGAGTGACTTTAAATGTTTTAACACCTATCTTAACTGAGACTCCGCTGTGGGGGCTGATTGTAACGGGCTGTGGTCCAAAGGCAGTGGCAGGACCCAGGCTGCACTCGGTGAGGCGGTCTGCTTGTCCCCGTGCTGTGGCTGAGGTTCCAGTCCGCGGTGTCAGCATTTGCTCCTGAGGTTTGCCGAGGTGACAGCTAAACGGAGCTGTCATTTCTCTGCCTCCATGTTGCGCAGTGGTGATTATCATGTACAAAAGAACATCTAATTACAGGAGGCATTTAAGTTTAAGATCTCAGGAGTTATCCTTCCTGTTAGAAGTTTGGTCCTTAAAAAAGAAAAGAACAGAAAGGAGTTGGGTCCTGCCTGGCTGCTGTGACTCAGGGGGTCATGATTTGATTTCCTGCGGCTGCCCAGGTTGCAGGCTTGGTCCCCAGTGTGGGGCGTGCAGGAGGCAGCTGGTCCATGATGCTCTTTCATCATGGATGTTTCTATTGCGCTCTCCCTCTCCCTTCCTCTCTGAAATCAGTAAAAACTTTTTTTTTTTTTTAACAAGTTGGGTCTTTACTTGAAGACCTCAGCATCTAAGAAGGTACTTCCTTCTACCTAGATCCTAAGGAGCTTGTTGTTTTTAGTCCTCAGTTTAAAAATTACCTCCTGTTTCAGTGTTTGAATTAGAGTCAGAAGTTGTTTGTTGACTGAAGCTGACCATTTGGCCGTGTGCCTCAGGCGCCAGTGGCAGTTACCCGCCAGGTCGACCTCGGAAGGGCTGAGGAAGGGCTGCTTTACAGACTGAGCGTGGCTGTCAGATGGGAGGGCGGTCGGGTGAGGGGCGGTTGGATTGAAAGCCCGCTCTGCAGAGCTCTCTGCATGGACGTGGCCTGTCCCGCAGGGGAGTGCTGGGAGGTGCCCGGCTGGCGGGGGGCACAGGCGTCCTGCGAGGACATCACGGCCTTTTGTTGTAAAACTGTGTCCTATTCTCTTGGCACTGTCACTGCTTCATACGTCAACGTTCACAAATGGCCGTCCTCAGAGTGCAGCCGTGCAAAGCGAGAGAGCTCCCGTGTCGGTGGACACGTGTCTGCAGCATGGCTGCAGGGCCAGAGGTGCTCTGCGCTGGCCAGGCTCCTGCAACACCCTTCACTGTCGCCTTTGAAGCAGCCGTTTGATCAGAAATACTTCTAAGACCCCGTTGGCATGGCCCTGCCCTCTGCTGGGCCTACTCTCGACCCGCCTGTGGGCACCGTGCCTGGTTGGCCTGAGCTGCAAGGCTGCGATGTTGGTCCTTGGTCTGCTGGGATCCAGGGCCCAGTTGGGAGAGCATGTTCCCGAACCAGAGGCCTGCTGGGACCCACACCCACACACACAGGTCCTTCAGAATGGCCGTGTGGGCAGTCATGGGGGCAGTCATGGGTCAGGATCACCGATGTGTCTCCCAGCGACGGGTGATCAGGTGCCACTGAGCCCTGCCTCCTGCCATGGTTTCATGGGAGAGCCATCCTAATCTCATGCCTGTTTCAGCTTCTTGTCTCTACTGAGACCCCGATCCTTCTGGAAGAGGCTGCATGGGGACAGGTTTTTCTTTGTTCGCCACCACCATCTGTTGAGTAGTGATTTGTTAGACATCGTCATTGTGCAGAGCCAGTGAGTGAAAGAGGCTGTATTTTACTAACCCAGCCCTTGGGGGGCATTTTATAAGTTCTGATTAATGTTAGTGTCTGATTTATAATTGCTCTCAAAATTTCAATTTCCTTTTCTTGTCTGCTTCATTACTTAGTCATTTTTTTAAAATATATATTTTATTGATTTTTTTTTTTACAGAGTAAGGGAGAAGGATAGAGAGTTAAAAACATTGATGAGAGAGAAACATCAATCAGCTTCCTCCTGCACACCCCCTACTGGGGATGTGCCCACAACCAAGGTATATGTCCTTGACCAGAATTGAACCTGGGACCCTTGAGTCCACAGGCCAGTGCTCTATCCACTGAGCCACACAGGTTAGGACTACTTAGTTATTGTTTATTAACTTTAAATCAATTTTTTAAAATTCTCACCTAAAGATAATGTTTTCATTGATTTTGAGAGAGAGAGAAACATCAGTGTGAGAGAGACAAAAAGATCAGCTGCCTCACGCATGCACCCTACCCGGGGATGGATCTGAAACCGTTGGGGGTCCAGGTGAGCTCACGCCACCCAAGCCACCTGGTCGGCTGTGGGCAAACGTTCTGTGCTGTGTTTCCGTTTCAGACCTGACTCCCTGAGGTGGCACCGCAGAGCGCTCCGGCCCGAAGATGAGTGAGCTCGACCAGCTGCGGCAGGAGGCCGAGCAGCTGAAAAACCAGATCCGGGTGCGTGTCGCACGCGTTCGTTTACTCATCGCCCAGCCAGGGCGGGTCTGGCCAGATGTTACCTGGTGTCGGAGGGATGAGTCACAGGGTGACCCCAGGGGTCAGGACTGAGGCTGAGTCTTAATTAGCACTAATGACACCCATTATTTGGCCTCGTCCGTTATTGGGGGTTTTGTTTCCTAGTGCATCATTGTTTCGTATGTAAAAATGTCTCCACAGCATTTATAAACATCTCTCTGCACATTTGTATTTAACCTTGGAATTAGCTTTGTGCCATTCTTTCCCCCCCGATATTCTTTTGGTCACTTAGAGTGTGATGTTGGCCTCTCTCCCTTGTGACTGTTGAGGGCGGGAAACTTCTTTAAAAATAAGGGTATTAACAACAATACGAGGTATTTCAGGTGTGCCTGGCTTGTTTTTAGTTTTGAAAAGAGATGTTCCCTCGGGAAGGTCATTGGCGTGGACAGCTTTTCTGTTGGAGCAGAGGCCTCTCCCTGGAGGCAGAGCAGCGTGTGCAGCCTGGCTTCTGAGCACACAGGTCGCCCTGTGTGCAGGCTGCACAGCAGTCCCGGTGAGGGAACAGGGCGAGGCTCGGGTTTGGCTGCTCCCCTACCAGTCGGAGGCAGTGCTTCTGAAGAATACTTTCTAGAGAAGCATTGACTGCAAGTCAGCGTTCCTGTTCTCAGACCGGTGATCGGAAGAGAGAGAGAAAGGACGTGGACTTAACAGAAAAGACTTGTCCTCAGCGTCTGCAGTGAGATGCTTGTCCACTGCCGAAGAGGCATCTCAGACATTTCGGGGTCACCTGTAGACTCTAGCCACCGCCAGAGCGTCACTTCTCTACAGGTGTCTGACAGTTTCCTGAGCCCTGGAACGGGGGCGCCTCACCATGTCCTTCCAAATGGCCATCCTGCCCGGAAAACCCAGCGGTGACGTCACTTAGCCGTCTCCTCATGACCTTGCGAGCAGGCAGTGGGTTCCCTGAGATCTGCAGCCGCAGGGAAACGGGCGTCTGTGCCGGTCAGGCCTCCGCCCAGAGCCCTGCTGCAGCTCTGCTCCCGTGCCTCCTGGGGTGTCTGTCCGCTCCGGGAGGAGCCAGTCATTTTCCCAGCCCCTGGGAATGGCTCACCAGTGCTAGGCCCACACCGGTTCAGATGCAGCACGTTGGTGCTCTGAGGACAGACATCATCTTTGAAGAACAAAGGCTGGAAGTCAGCACTCATCTCTTCCCGTGGGTCAGACCCCGTGGCATTGTGGGCGCAGGCGGCGTCCTCAGGGCAGGGCTGTCGTGCTGGCCGCACACGGAATCTACACACATAAAAAGGAACAGGTGGCATTCGTGTGTAAGAAACTGAATGACCAACATACCTAAATACCACTTCAACATGCACTTCGTATTCCAGTACTCTGCACCCTCTTTTCACACCACGTCTCGAGCACTCAGTGTGTCTCCCACAAATGGGCCCCACCGTGTGCACGTGCCACGGCTCCTGAGGCTCCCGGCTCCCAAGCTGGTGCTGTGCCCGTTTCTGGGCTCAGCACGGGGACGACAAAGGTGGGGCACCTCTTCCCCCTAGGTGGGAGGGAAGGCTTCCTTTTAAGATGGAAAAGGCACATGTTCCCCGATTGCCCAAAATACAGGTTTTCAAAGGACGTGGGGCAGAGGGAGCAGGAAATGGCAGCAGGGGGAGGCTCGTGCTGTCTCAGGCTGGTCTTTGGGTGAGAGGCCCCAGAGGACCACTCGTGCTTTCTGACGGCGCTTGGGAGGAAGTGCAGCCTCAGAGGGATGCGGCCCTGCCACACTGCCCACGTGGTGCTGTGTGAGGGGCAGACTTGGGAGTGGCCCTGCCCCTGCAGGTAGCAGCCCTCGTGGTGGGACAGGCCCGTGGTGCTGGGCAGAGGCCAAGAAGAGGAGGACTGACGGGTCAGCAGCTTGGACGACTCCTCTGACTTAAGGGCCAAGAAAAGTGGATGCCGTCTCAGGGACGTCTCATCCCAAACAGACGAGGCCTTCGCACTAGGAGCACCTCCCCCCCACCTCTCCCCGTGCACGTGTCCACCAGACCAGGCCGGCGGGCGTGACCCCAAAGACGCAAGGGCCTCTGACTACCAGCAGCTGCAGAGACCACCCCTGATATGCTGTCATAGTTTTCTTGGAAATTATTCCTACACTCAAGTTTTGATCCTTTTAAAGCTATCGTCTCGTTTTCCTTCTTAATGTATGATTTTTTTGTAAAATTTTATACTAATTAGAGATTTCAAGATTTTATCTTTTAGTAACTTTGACCACTCAGGGACAATGACGCATTTTTATGAGCTTCAGTGTGTCCCTGTGTAGTGCTTCCGTGCTTCACGGGTCAGTTCCTAGGCAGGAGCACAGCCAGAAGCCGCTCCAGGCACTCAGTGCGTCCCACAGCTTCAGTCTGGCGACAGTTCCCGTTAGCACAGCTCAGAAGAGAGGGCTCGGGCAGGGCGTACAGTGCTTCCCACAGTCCTCGGGCCCCACAGCTCCGGGCGGTTTGTTAAAAGGCAGAGGAAGGAGTGTGTGTGGGGCTGTGAGGTGCGGGGCTGTGAGGTGCAGGGCTGTGGAGGTGCAAGCCTTCGGCAGGAGGACAGGGGTGGCCCTGGTTCTGGGGTTCTCCAGTGCCACCAGCCTCCCCTTGGTCCTCCCAGGGTGGCCTGCATCATTAGGGTCACAGGTGTGCGATGATCTGGGGCCTGGAAGGCTCTGTGTTCTCTTACCCCGTATGGAGTGCGGTCTGGGCACAGGCTGCTCTGCTGACAGCCCTGCACGTGGGGCTGCAGCACAGGCAGGTGGGGGCGCCTCCACCCGTCACATCCCGCTCCTCCCGGCCCTGCACGAGGCTCTGAACTGGGGCGGAGGGCCTGGGAGGGGACAGTCTGGGCCTTGACTAACCTCCTCCTCACTGTTCTCTCTAGGATGCCAGGAAAGCTTGTGCAGACGCAACTCTCTCTCAGGTGAGAACCAGGCCTCCCTCCGGGACCTCGGGGCCGAGCTCTGCTCTGAGGCGGGTGCAGTGAGGGGGGGACTCACAGTGTTTGTGCTCGGTGTGGGACGTGGTGTTTTTAGGATGAAAAATAAATCCCTCTTAAGCCTTAAGTAGGTCCTTACGGTGGTAGAGGTCAGCGTTGTGAAATAGTCATCGTCCGGTTCAGTTTGGTCGGTTCTCCAAGTTTAACTTCATCTGTGCTCTCCAGACACCGGCAGTGAACACTGGTGCGGAGACAGCGCCCGCCCAGCTCTCCAGCACTCCCCAGCGCGGGCGGGGGAACCACCTGTGTCCGCGCCCGAGGGTGGCACACAGCGGGACGGGACCCAGCAGGGAGGGGCGCAGTGTGGACGCTTGCGCAGCTGGAGGAGCCCGGGACCAGGGGCGGGGCTGACAGGCCAGGCCGCTGCTAGGCTCCACCGACAGGGACATTCCGGATAGGCAGTCCATGGCCTGGAGGAGATCAGGGCCGCCAGGGGCTGGAGGGGCCCAGGAGTGAGTGCTTACTGGACGTGGGCGGTGGGAATGTTCTGGAACTAGGGAGAGGGGTCACACAGCATTGTCAGCATGCTAAGGACCACTGGATGAAATACTTAAAGTGGTGAATTTCACCTCATTAGAAAAATTAATATGTTTCCCCAAAGAATAAAATGTGGAAGAAAAATCCTGTTTCTCCTGAGAACGATTAATATTTTACAGTGTTTTAATGGTTTAGGGCAGTGTTTTCCAAACTTTTGACATATGTGTACCCCTTCTATAATTTTTGTAACGCTGAGTACCCCTCATACTCATGAGAACGTAGAATTAGGCGCAGCTAAGCACGATGCAGTGCATATCCCCACCAAACTCCGGTGCAACGCGTACTCCCACCAAACTCTTCCCGTACCCCTGGGGGTACGCGTACCACACTTTGGAAAACACTGCTTTAGGGGATGCACTTTAATTGGGGTTAAACAATAAGTTAAGGAAAAATTGTACTACATTGAATTACCTGCTTCTGAATTCTGAGATGCACTGTAGACTGTACAGTTTTAGACCCATTAATGTGATTCACTTACTCCATTTGTCCACCCAAATGGTGACCGCCAGCCTTTCCTGCTGGAGGGAACCAGCAGGTTTGCGTGCACAGTTCTGGGCCACAGCAGCAGTAATCCCGAGTGGGTGCTAGCTCTGGTCTGGGTCCATGCCCAGCCTGAGCGCTGGGCCGTGGGGTTGGGAGGTGGGCCCATCGGGCTGTGGGAGGTGGAAGGACCTGGCCTCGGTGCACAATGGTGAGATGAGGAGAGAAGAGGGAGGCGTCGTGTGCCCAGCCCCGAGCATGGTGCCCGCTGTGGGTTTGAAGCAGAAACGTGTTCTCCACCTCAGGTGGAGCCTGGGCCTCAGCCTCGTGAAAGGGAACTCGGCGCCTGCACACAGGAGAAATCCCAGCAGGAGGGGCTGGGTGAGGGGGGCTGGGCCCAGCGGTGGGTGGCGGAGAGGGACCTCACGGGACATTTGCTTTCAGATCACAAACAACATTGACCCCGTGGGAAGGATCCAGATGCGCACCAGGAGGACACTGCGGGGGCACCTGGCCAAAATCTACGCCATGCACTGGGGCACCGACTCCAGGTGAGTGGCCTGAGCGGGTCGGCCTGAGGCACAGGGACGTTCCGGGTTGATTGTAAAGAAAAGCCAGGAAGTGGCATCAGGGTCGGGGCAGGCCGGGTGTGGGTCACAGTGCACACGCCCAGGCCGCACTGCCTCCTGCCCAGGCCCGTTCCTGTCCGCCCTCGTCCGTTCCTGTCCACTGGGTCTTCCTCTCCCTCATTGTGTTTCTGCTGGATCTAGGCCCAGTGTGTGTGTGACCTGGGGAAGTCGCCTAACCTCTCTTCCGTGGCTCATCTTTCCAGCCTGTTCCTCATGGTTTCTCCGCTGGCACCTGGGGTATCAGTGCCCTGGCACCCGCGGTTTCAGTGCCCTGGCACAGGGTAAAGTGTGCGGAGCCTTAGAACAGTGGGTCCCAAGTACTGTGTTCGTGTTTGCTGCTGGTTTCTCCCTGAGCCACATCCCACAGCAAGAATGCAGTCTCAGCTGCTGCCCCATCTCTCCCCTGGCCCTTCTGCCCCACCAGCCAGGGAACTCCCACCGTCACTCATTGTTTCTCCTTTAAACCCGGCCCTGAATTCAGACCCCTCGTCCTCTGGCGGCTGCTCTCCTCCATCGCCCCGGTCCCTGCAGCATCGCGACGTGGTGTGCACAGCCTCCTCTGAGAGAGGCTGCCTTTCTCCCCGACAGCGGAGGGAGCTGCCGGGGGCTCTGTGACTGACACGCGCTTTCAGACACCAACATGGACCTCGGTGCCTGTCTTTGAGTAGTTTTTGTCTTTTAATGTTCATTAGAAACTTTCAGCTTGGTTTTCTCTTTGTGAAATGGTCTGCTTTAGAGTGTAAACAGCTTCAAAACAACCTATTCTATCTTTACTTTGTGCAGTGTCCCATGCAATTTCAAATGCAAATGAACGATAATTTAGGCCATTTCAGTGATACTGCTAATCAGAAAGAATAAAAAGGAAGAAGAAAGGAAAATGCCCTTACTAGTCAACCCATCTTAGACTTGTACTAAAAGTAGCCGGTGACCAAACAGAACGTGGTCTCTGGGAGCCTCATCCATGGGAGCTTCTGTCCTGTCCTGCGCAGACGGGGCGGGGCGTTGGTAGCCAGGCCCCCCCCCCACACACACACACCCCGCGCACCAGCCTCACCCCCTCCACGGTGTGCTCCTGCAGCCGCCTCCACCTAGGGCCCTGCTTGGGGCGCACCTGGGCCGTCCGGGATGCTCCCAGGTGGCACACCTGCGCCTGAGGGGGGTGGGAGCTGCACCAGGCGGCAGGCAGCTGTTCCTTCCTGTGTGGCCAGAGCAGTGGGCAAGAGGCAGGGGCTCAGGTGAAGCAGGAAGGCAGGCAGGGCCAGATCATCGAGGCTCCGATCACCACGTGTGAGGCCTTACGCTCGGCCTGGGGGTTCCAACTGGGGTTGTGCTGTGAAAGCTGGGGGTCGGGTCTGAGGAAGAGCAGCAGGGCTGGGACAATGCACATGGAGTTCAGATGTGGTCACCCCTAAAGGGCGGGGACCCAAGGGGGTAGGGGTGTGGAGTTACTCTGGTTCTCTTTCTTGGCAGGGCCTGGCTGCTCTTTATTTATATATATATATATATATATATATATATATATATATATATATATATATATATACACACACACACACACACACACACATATAAATAAATAAAATCAATAAAAGAGGAAGAGAGAGAGGAACATCAATAATGAGAGAATCATTGGCCGGCTGCCTCCTGCATGCCCCACACTGGGGATGGAGCTCACAACCCGGGCATGTGCCCTGACCGGAAATCGAACCCTGACCTCCTGGTTCATAGGTTGATGCTCTGAGCCACGCCAGCTTGGCTGTAGCTGCTTTTTAAACTGGACAGTTACAGCTCTTAACACCTTAAGTATGTGGGGCCCTAGTTTACAGTGATAAACCAAAGAACAGAGGTGACGCTAGAAGGAGCTGTGCTGTGCAGCGAGTCTCAGAGAAAACCCAGCCGTGTTCTCAGAGTGGACTGCATTGGCTCATGTCCCCTTCGCACCTTCTGCCTTTGTAAGCGGTCATCGCGCAGGGTGTTCTCCTGGCTGGGCTGCAGGCTATGAACATGCATTAGTCTGTGTGATGTCAGACACTCAGTGCTGGGAGACTCACAGCGAGGGCTGTGCGGGCATGTGTGCGTCGGTGGGCATCACATCTTCATTAGTACCGTGCTTGTCAACATCATTAGTAAAATACGTTTATGCTTAAGTTCTTTTTTTTATAACATTTCAGAGTCTCTCTCAGTCACCTGAAGTCTTGTTAGAATTGAAGGGCCTCAGGCCTGGGCTGGGAGGCGGGGCCTTCTTCCCACTCCTCCTTCCTCTGCTTTGGCCTGGCTGGTGCCTCCCGGTGACTGGCCGCTGCTGGGCGCCAGGCTGCGCCGGGAGGCGAGTGACCACCCGGTCTGCAGCGGTTCCCCCACTGGGATTACGGGGTGTCACCTTCGGGAGGATCAGTGGGCATTAGCTCATGTTCCTCTAATGGGGCGAGTCAGCAGATGCTAAGCTCTGCGTGGAGACTTCCTGAAGGTGACCCTCTGGAGGGGAGGCGCTACGCCGGCCCCTCAGGGCTCGTTCGCGGCTGAGCCTGCAGGGCCGGCACCGGGCGCAGAGCGGCCGCTGTTAACCCACAAGTCTTCGTGCCCGAGGTGTGTGTGTGGCCACCGAGATGCAAGGACTTGATTGAAGAAAGTGCTTTGGGAGAGGAGGGCACTTGGCTCCGTCCTGCGAGGAGTTTGCAGCACGGAGCCGAGGCCGGCGTTGTCCCTTGGGACTCCTTGGTGACTTCTTGTACCTGTCGCCTCAGATCGTGTGTTTTGGTGAAAAGTGTCCAGATTTCCAGAGAGACCGGAGTTTTACCTCCAGGTTATGATCGGTTCAGGAAGTGTAACTCCATCAATTAAAAAAAATCCGCATCATTAACCGGAGCACCTGGTAGAACTCTTTCTGTCATGACTTGTCGCACTGACCCGTCCGTGTAGGGCTGTGGGTGGAGCCGTGGCCATCCCTGGAAGGGCAGTTCCTGAGCTGTCTGCTGAGTAGCCATGGGCCCTGCCTCCTCTCCGCTGACCCTCGCCCCTTGGTCACGCTGCCCTGTGCTGTCCTGTCCTCGTTCTGTAGAGACAGGCATGGCACCTTGCAGCCACAGACCCCAGCTCATCACACTTGCCCAGAGCGAGACAAAGGGAAAAGGTGCGTGACGGTTGGTAGTTTCTGCTGTGGGACCAGGCTTGGCCCCGGGGCCTGCCTTCACTTTGCACAGCGGGTGGGATGTGAGCGAGCCTCAGGGCCTCCCAGGCCTGGACCCAGTGTCGCTCCGTCTGGGAAATGCCTCAGGAATTGGGAGTCTCTGAAAGCTTGTTCCCTGTGTCTCGGCTTTCCGTGCACTAGAATAGAACAGAGAGTAGCACAGTACATGTTTCCTGGTTCTTGAAAGACTATATGTCTCACATTGGACTGTCATGAACAGAAACCAGACGGAAGCAGTGCTAAGTGGCCACGGTCTTAGTTGACCCAGCTGGGGTCTAGTCCCCCGAGAAGCCAGGCGCTTGTCCAGCTGCTGTCTCTGGGGCATTCTCGTCACGCTCTGTGTTGGTCTGATGATGGGACTTTCCTTTGGGCTCGTCTCCAGTACAGCCGCTTTGATGCAAACGAGAGGTGACACCACAGCCGTGTGTGGCTGTGGCTGTGGCTGACGTGCTTGCGTTTGTCTTCCCTGCAGGCTTCTCGTCAGTGCCTCCCAGGATGGCAAGCTCATCATCTGGGACAGCTACACCACCAACAAGGTAGGAATGCACGCCCTCCCCTGGGGCGGGGGGAGGCGGGCAGGCGGGGGCACGGGATTGGGCTTGGTGTGGAGTTCCCGGGCCGCTAGGAGCCGAGGCTGAGGCTGCCACGTGTTGCTAGTCCGCCGCTGCCCAGCGCAGCTCTGCTGTGGTTGTCCTTGTCTCACAGCAGGTGGGAGTCGGAATTCCGGTTTTAGCTCAGTCTGGGAGATTTCATGTCTTACTTAGAAATGCATACATCTAGCTTTTCATTTAGTTATTACTTTTTATAAGAGATCATCTGAGTGGCTTTATATCTTGAAGTGTAAATTAGGCTCTTTTAAAGAGTAACCTGGTGGTGTCACATGGAATGACACAGTGCTGTCACTGTCCGGTGTGCTGAAAGGGCCCCACTTAGCTGAGCCTCGGGGGCGCTGTCTGCACGTGAGCACAGCCTGGCGCAGCTGCCCTCAGGGCGGCGCAGCCACAATGGGCCAGTCCCGCACTTCAGGAGAAAGCTTTGCTTATTCATGAATTGAGAGCCATTTTGACCAGCTAATGGCTTTTTTTTTTCTTTTTTTTTTAGGACTTAAGTGAATTATTGCTAGCCAGTAAGCCTTAAAATACAATAGTAAAAACAGTCTCTCCTTTCGATACCTAATTTCAATTAGGAGGCTGTATTGTTACTGAGTGCCTATCTAGTCATCCCTTGCAGCTTTAATAAAATGATAGATTGAGTTGTTACATAATACAGGGTTTCTAATTAAGTTACTGCTTTATCTGACTGGTCACACCTGCAAATTATTTTCAAAGTAATTTCAGTAGCTAGATTTTGAACTTAAGCATGTTTGCGTCTGTGTTCTGTCGTCCAGGTCCACGCCATCCCTCTGCGTTCCTCGTGGGTCATGACCTGTGCGTACGCCCCTTCTGGCAACTACGTGGCCTGCGGAGGCCTGGATAACATCTGCTCCATTTACAACCTGAAAACTCGCGAGGGGAATGTCCGTGTGAGCCGTGAGCTGGCCGGACACACAGGTACGCGTTCTCTCCCGTGACCTCACAGCTGGCCAGCGTTCTCGCTCTGCTCAGGAGTGATCTCACGGGACTGCATTAATGGTAGAATACTCTGGAAATAAAAGTAAAGACAGGCCTTGTATGCCTTTCCCAGGAAGAAAACGTGGGTCTCAGTCCCTATGGCGTCTGCTTTTCAGGGTTACTTAGGCCACTGTCTTCCATCCTGAGCACCTTCCACCAGGGTTTGCGATCTGAACGTGCCTGTGTGTGTGTGCACACACGTGTGTGCATGCACTGGCCCTGGCATCAGTGGGCTCCTCGAGTGCGGAGCCGCAGTCTGGGAGGTGTTGGAGCCGAGCAGCTCTTCGTGTTCGTTTACTGGTGACAGTGGCTGCGACAGGGGAGTGTTTTTGGAGGGGCCCCGTCCTAGGGTTTTACTTTGGCAGCTGCTTCTCAATCCTGAAAAGGACTTCCCACGAGGCTCACCTGCCTCAGGCGCAACCCAGGGTGGTAACGCACGGAGCAGCTAGTCCTGCTCTGACGCCAGCCAGGTGGCCCGTTGCCTTCCTTACAGCCGTAGAGAGCCTGTCCTGCGCCCTTCCATGCCCGATGTTCGGAGAACAGCTGTCCTCTCGGGGTAAAGTGCTCTCTACCGGCTGGAAGGAGACTCACTGCGAGGCCACACGCCCGCTGCAGAGTCGGCTGCTCCATGTGTGAGAGCAGACGCACTGCCCAGTCCGAGAGGGTGGGAGAACCTGACGAGGGATGTGCTGTGTCTCCCTTCAGTTCAGGCACTTGTTGCCTCACCCGTTTTGAGCCGTTAGCAGAGCGCACAGGCACGGGTCTGGTCTCTTCCTGATGAACGGACCCTCTTGTCTGGATCCGGACTCTCTTGTCCGGATGCAGCGCTCCGCCTTGTCCTGGCGTCTGCTTCCCTGTGGCAGCCCAGCCTTCCTGCTCCTGCGCTGACTTCTGCAGGAGGCTCCCCACCCATCTCCTTCCCACTTGACTGTGCCCATGTGTTGATAGCGCCCCCTGTAGGCAGTGTGTCATGTCGTTCTCAAGGTCTCAGCCGTTTCCAAGCTGTTGAGTCCTGTTTCTCGTGACATTAGTGGAGGGGATGCGGCTCCATCACTTACCTGCCCCCTGGCTGCCCTGCTCTGTGGGCCGTTTGGTTACCTCTCCGTGACTCGTCCAGGGGTTACAAAGTATGTCTGTGATTTCTGCTGGTCTGCCGGGGGTGACTTGTGTCAGCTCCCGGATATGCATGCCCCTGGCAGCCGCACAGGCCGTTTGCTGCTCTCGGTGACGTTCCTGTCAGCGTTGCACCTGCATGTGTAACAGCCCAGGACACATGGCACATTGCTCACCGTGCCAAGAGCACCTGCTCTTCCATGTGTTCTCCAACGCTGACCTTTGGTGCTCGCTGCTCCTCCCTAAAGGTGGCGTGCTCTCCGCCCCTCAGCGAGGAGCAGGGCTGCTGAGTGAGCCCTCAGGGCCGGGCTCTGTCTTCTCTCCCGCATCCCGCTTCTTCAGTGATGTTTCTCTCTCTCTCTCTCTTCCTTCCTCTTTGAAATCAATACAAATGTGTTTTTAAAAAAAATGCATACACACACACACACACACACGCACACACACGTGTGCGTGTGTGTGTGTGTGTATGTGTGTGTGTGTGTGTGTGTGTGTGTATATATATATAAAGTTTTGATTGATTTCGGAAAGGGGGAGAGATGGAAACGTCAGTGATGGGAGAGAAACATCCTCAGTCAGCTGCCTCCTGCTCGTCCTCCACCAGGGATTGAGCCCGTGCCCCAGGCCTGTGCTCTGACTGGGAATCACACTGTGACCTCCTCGTCCATAAGCCAACATTCAACCACTGAGCCGTGCCGGCCGGGCTAAAACCTATTTTTAAAAATGTGGGGTGTCTCGGCAGGTATCATGTGTTCCAACCTCTGTGCCGAGGGCCAGCTTGCACCTCAGGCCACACAACCATTTCTACTCCGACTCGTCTGCTACAGCTGCATCTGTAGCAAACGGACCTGCTCCCTGCTCTGCCCTGACACCTGTCCGTCCTCTCTCCCCACGATGGAAGGGCTCCAGGGGGCAAGAAGTGACCTTCTGTTCATGAATGTGTCCCAGGGCAGGGAGCACACTCCAGGCACCAGGTCTCCTGTGCATTGAGTGGATGAGTGAGCCAGTGAGGAGCAGGCGGGGATCCGTCCTCACTCCTGTCATGACAAGAGGGGAAGGAGGCATGGGCACCGGAGGAGAGCATGTGCCCATGTGTGGCAGCTCCAGTGCCCTGTGGACACAGTGCCTCAGCCTCCTTCGTCCGAGGGTTTCTGACCACCCTAGCCCTGCGTGGGCCCGCCCAGCAGTGTGCACATGGGCAGTGGGGCCAGTAGGCATGGTCTTCCCCATTCTGCCCATGGGTTTCTATTAACGCGATTTGGGTCATTGTCTGGGTCTGTTTTCCAGGTTACCTGTCCTGCTGCCGCTTTCTGGATGACAATCAGATCGTGACCAGCTCTGGAGACACCACCTGGTGAGTGCCTGAGCCCCGCCTGCCCTTCTCACAGGGCTCGGCCACCCCAGCTCTGGGTAGGAGGACAGAAGGTCCCTTTTTGTTTTGTTTTATGCTCACTTGATATTTTTTTCATTGATTTCTAGAGGGAGTGGAATAGAGGGAGGGAGGGGGCTGAGAGAGAGAGAGAGAGAGAGAGAGAGAGAGAGAGAGAGAGACATCAATGTGTCTCACATTAATTGGTTGCCTCTGCAAGTGCCTGATGAGGGCTGGGGATTGAACCTCCAACTTAGATATGTGCCCTTGGCTGGGAATGGAACCCATAACCCTTCTGTGTGTGGGCCAATGCTCTAACTGCTGATCCACACTGGCCAGTGCGAAAATAGGTTCTTGCCATGAGTGAGGGTGTCTGTCATGTGAAACGGCCATGAGGCTTCAGCCCCAGAGGCAGTGACAGAGGACCGCTTTCAGTGTGCTTTGCCGATCTGCAGCCTCTCCATAGACACGGCAGCTCCGGGATGAGGGAAGTGCCTGCTCCTTTCCCCGCGGCCAGGCTGGGAGCGGCAGGTGCATTGTCCCCTCCCCAAACGGCAGGGTCACAGCTTCCGCGGAGCACACTGTGTTTCTGAATGTTCCGAGTTCTCATCTTCCTTACAGACAGGAGCCCCTAAATAAACTGGATGTGTTCACCCGGGGCTCCCAGCCACGTCATGTACATTTGACCAGAGGCATGTGAGAGAGACCCCATCTGATCTGTCTTAATCAAAGCGCACAGGTGTGCTTGGTCCTGGGTGGGAAGGACACTGGTCATTGGCGGTCTGAGAACGTGGGTGCTCTGTGGTGTCTCCTGCTACAGTGCTCTGTGGGACATCGAGACGGGCCAGCAGACAACCACCTTCACCGGACACACCGGGGACGTCATGAGCCTTTCTCTCGCCCCCGACACCAGACTGTTTGTGTCTGGGGCGTGTGACGCTTCAGCCAAACTGTGGGACGTGCGAGAAGGGATGTGCCGGCAAACGTTCACCGGCCACGAGTCCGACATCAACGCTATCTGTGTGAGTGGCGGCCGCGGCAGGGTCCTTTGCCAGAGTCACAGTTAGATTAGTTCTGTGCACACAGCATTCTCGTTCAATTGTAAATGTTTCTAGGACTAGACATCCTCTGTTTTTTCTGCAAATACAACCCAATTTACCAAAAACTCCTGTGGAAAATCTAGCAGTGGGGCCAGCTAATTCTGTGCTTGGCTGGCCCCCAGCCCTGGGCTTCCTGGGAGAAAGGGGGGAGCACAGGGTGCAGTAACTCACCCAGCCTGCAGCCTCTGGGGGGCGGGGTGTCCCTTTTCCACCTCTGGACCTGAGGCCTGGCTTGAGGGGAGCTGTGCGGCGTGTAGTGGTTGTGGATCCTTTTTTTTTAAAATATATTTTATTGATTTTTCACAGAGAGGAAGAGAGAGGGATCAGAGTTAGAAACATCGATGAGAGAGAGTCATCGACCAGCTGCCTCTTGCACACCCCCTACTGGGGATGTGCCCACAACCAAGGTACATGCCCTTGACCGGAATCGAACCCGGGACCTTTCAGTCCGCAGGCCGATGCTCTATCCACTGAGCCAAACCGGTGCCGGCTGGTTATGGATCCTTTCCCTGCCTTCTGCCTGGGGCTCCTGACTGCCGGTGACTGAGAGAAACAGGGCCTCGGTGCTGCCCACCCTGCAGCTTCCTGGACACTCCTGTGGCTCAGGCGGGCACAGCCCTCAGTCCTGGCCGTGTGCTCCCTGGACCCTGTGCTGTGGCCCCGGCTCTGTCAGCATGCAGCCCTTGCTGACGTGGGCACTGCGTTGGCCTGCCCATGGGCAGTGGCACTTCCAGTATTCATGATTTGTGCCTTTGCACACTCCTGATTGCTTTCTCTTTCCAGTTCTTTCCAAACGGCAATGCGTTTGCCACTGGCTCGGATGATGCCACCTGCAGGCTGTTTGACCTCCGTGCGGATCAGGAGCTCATGACTTACTCCCACGACAACATCATCTGCGGGATCACCTCCGTCTCCTTCTCCAAGAGCGGGCGCCTCCTCCTCGCCGGGTACGACGACTTCAACTGCAACGTCTGGGACGCCCTCAAAGCCGACCGGGCAGGTGGGTGACGGCGGGCCCTCTGTGGGTCCCGGACACTCGGGCCATCTTTCAGTATGGACGTGGCTCCTCAGAGAAGCCCCGGTGTGCTGGGCCGGCCTGAGCGCACCTGCCAGGCGCATGGTGTGGCCGGCAGAGGGACAGGGACAGGCACAGGCAGCCAGGAGCCGGCTTGGCAGGCCTGGAGCCCCTGCACACACCAGTTGCTTTCCCACCCACTTGTGCAGTGCCCAGTATTCCCAGTGGGCAGGAACGGGGTGCCCGAAGAGTGGAACGCACACAGCAGAGGCTGGTGTGTGGCCCAGGTGCATCCTCACGCCCAGGACGGGTGATGAGAATCCCCGACTCCGTGCGCCTCGGGCAGCGGACTCATTTTAGAGTTGCCGGCTGTGTCCGTCCGGGCTTGGGAGGGTGGGAGAGGGCTCGTGACCCCTGGTGGTTTGGGGTCTCACCTCGGCTTCCGCTTGTGGAGGACCTGCTTCCTGCCCCAGGTGAACCGCTCAGCTCCCCCGCGCAGCGGCATTGCATGGCTGCCTGGGGGGACGCGGGCCTGCAGTGACTGTGCCCTGCTTGCTCTCAGGTGTCTTGGCCGGGCATGACAACCGCGTCAGCTGCCTGGGCGTGACTGACGACGGCATGGCTGTGGCCACGGGGTCCTGGGACAGCTTCCTCAAGATCTGGAACTAACACCGGCAGGTAACTCGGGGAGGTGGTGGCTCATGGTTTCTGGGCTCTGGGGGGGTGGACGGGTGTGGGGAGGTCAGCCTTGACCGCAAGCTGAGTAGCGAGGGGTCTGAAATGAAAGGCCCTGCTTGTCTTTACTTTTCTTTCTTTTAGTGTCTTCTGTGTTGTTAATCCTCACCTAAGGATACTTTTCCATAATTTTTTCTTTTTTTTTTAGAGTGGAAGGGAGGAGAGGTGGGAGGGCATCCATATGAGAGACACATCGATGGATTGCCTCCCCATATGGGGCCCCGACCAGGACCAGGGATCAAGCCTGCACCTGGGGTACATGCCCCTGACCAGGATTGAACCCGGGACTCTTCAGCCCGTGGGCTTTCCTGTCTACTGAGCCAAACTGGCCAGGGCTCTGTTGATATTTTTTTTAATGTATTTATTATGGCGACAACAGGTACTAACATTGTATAGGTTCCAGGTGCACAGCTCTAGGGTGCACCCATCCCCTGTGTACTGCACTGTGTGTTCACCACCCAAGGTCAAGTCCCCTTCCATCACCACTCATCCCCTCTCCCTCCCCCCCTCCTCCCCCAGCCCCCTCCCCCTGGTCGAGTCCCCTTCCATCACCACTCATCCCTCTCCCCCCTCCTCCCCCAGCCCCCTCCCTCTGATGGCCCCCACACTGCTGTCTGTGTCTCTGTGTGCTGGGAACAGTGCTTCTATACTTTCCCTTCCCCTTTCCCCCAGCCCCTCTCCCTGACAGCTATCTGTTCTTTCTGTCTCGGGGAGTCTGTTTCTTTTATTCCTTTTTCCATTTTGTTAGTATACTTTCCAATAAGCTTAAATCCTCGATGGGCACAGCATTGCCCAGGTTCTGTGTGCAGCGGCCTCAGCGGAAAGGCTGCCTGGGCTCAGGGAGAACTGCCCCCCTTCCATGGGCATGAGTCCCCGTTCCTCAGGCGGCTCTGGTTTGCTCTTTGCCCCCCAGGAGTCACTGTGTTGTTCTCTGCTTTGTACGCATAAGCCAGAGAGAATTCCTCACCTTTAAGAAGAGCCTGGCCAGTGTTGCTCAGTGGTTGAGCATTGACCTATGAACCAAGAGGTCACAGTTCAATTCCCGATCAGGGCCCAGGTTGTGAGCTCAATCCCCAGTGTGGGGCATGGAAGAGGCAACCGATGGATGCTTCTCTCTCTCTCTCCCTCTCCCTTCCTCTCTGAAGTCAATAAAAATATATTTTTTAAAAATGAAACCAATAAAAATATATTTTTTAATAAAAAGGGGAGCTGTGTGCTCTCTGATTCTGGAGACCCTGATGATAGCCATCAAAATGGCCTTGGACACAGCTTTTTTATGGAAGCCCTGTTCCCAGCAGCCTACGCAGGGTCCAAGATGGCAGGAAACGCTCTTTATTTTGTCAGTCAGTTTGCTTTGTTCTTGGGATTCCACACACACTGGTGCTTGCCGTCCTCTGACTCACTCAGCAGCGCGCTCCAGCTCTCGCTCACGTCTAACCTCTGCTTCCACAGCCGGCGGCGCGGTGACTGGAAGACCATTCCACCCGAAGCGTTGCAGTGATAGCATTTCCAATCCTCCCTACTAACGTGGGCGCCCTCCCCTCCGAACTCCAAAGGGCAAGATCTTTTCCTTCACTTCCTGCTGAACCAAGAGCACAATCCACGAGAGAAGAACTGCTGTGAGCTCGACGAGTCGTGCCTCCTCCGGGACCATTGTCTTTGTTTGCTTTTTGTCTGGAATGAAGTCAGAAGGAAACTAGTCAGGATGTTCACACACAGTAGCTCAGTGTATCGTGAGGCAGACACACCTGGCCACTCGTGGGTTTGGACTCAGGTCCGTGACCCCGTCCGTCTGTGGCGCTCGTGCAGAGCAGGTCGAGGACTGGATCTTGTCATCGGCTCCAAATTCCAGGTCGTGTTTGTAACAGGATTTGAAACCATTCATGTTTCCTTTTAAAATACCTTTGTGTTTAGTAGTTAAACAGAGAGAGAGGGTCTAGCGCGTCTCTCTGAAGTTGTTAATGATGTAAATTTAGTCCCTGTTTTAAAATTTCTTTTGTCTAGTGTCACATGGTTGTTGCGCAGACATGGCACAGAAAGAGAGCAGACCCGAGCGTGGTGACCAGCAGAGTCCAATCAGGCACCTTTCTCCCGCGTCCTCTGCCTCTCCCTCCAATTCCTCCCTCACCCCGGGTTTCCTGTGAAGTTGGGGGGAGTTTATAATAATAGCCTAACACTACCCCGTGCCCCGCCCCGCTGTCATAACCTCTGTGTTCAAGAGAGGTGCCCGTCCTGTGCTTGGATAGTCAGTCAATTCTTTGTGTATGAAACAATGTAAAAATCAATGTTTTGAAAATAATGATCTCAGACTTTCTAAGTTAAATGTTGAGCCATCGGATCGTTTGCGGCATCGGGGATAGCTCTTAGACGCGCATGCTGTAGGAATGCTGGTGTGCGCTCCGCTCAGTCCATAGGTGTTCTCTTCTTCACGAAATAACCTCTTTCCAGTTGTAACCATTGACGGCTCTCGCCACTATCGTTGCTACTCTGCACGCACCGGAAGCAGTACAGTAAGCAGCTCTAAGACACGCTTGAGTAGCAGGATAAGGCACTATTTTCTTTATTTCTTTAAAAACCACCAAGTCCTGTTCCAAATGATTGCTGTTGGGTTGGGGTGGGGTGGGGGCAGGGGACGGAGACCCTGGCCGTCTCTAAACTCATGGCCCGTTTCCCACGGAACCAGCCTCTGTACCGGAGGCAGGTCATTTTCTAACAGACTTCCGGTGTCCCCAAGCCGGTCCCGGCAGGCGTCCGAGCCCGAGTGCCCGCAGCAGCAGCAGCAGCAGCGCCGGCAGGTGCGGGGCGGTGTGCTGGCCCCTCCCCAATCTCCGGAGGCAGCAGCAGAGCTTCCCGGCTGGCTGGCTGCGGCTCCTGCACAGATGGCCACGGGGACGCGTGGGCTGGGGCTGGGGCTGGGGCGAGCGGGGAGCGGAGCCCTCCTAGCGACACCTCTGTACACCGCCTGCACCTGCCCTCCCTTTTGTATTTAATTTCAGTCCGTGTACTGCAAGGAAGCTGGACGCGAGGTAGGCCCTGTATTCAACTGTACTGTTATTTAAGCTGTAATAAAGCAGTTTGGCGTGAGGGACCTCCGTGTGGCTGCTGCTTTTCCCTGCGGGCGGTCTATGCTGGCCTCTGCCGTGCTTTCCCATCGCAGAGAATCCAGGAAAGCAGTGGGTCCCCACATGCACCACCACCACCACCACCACCACCACCACCACCACCACCACCACCACCCCCCCCCCCCCCCCCCCCCGCCTCCATCCAACCACACCCTGGCCACTCCGACCACCTGTCCCTACCCAGATTCCATCCCCAGGCGGCTCCTGCACTGCAGCTGGGCGTGCGCTCCGCCCTGAGCCCTCGGCACCTGCCCCAGGGCCGCCACCTCTGATGGAGACCAAATACCAAACACCGCCCAGAGCCTGTGGGTGGGTACAGGCCCACCTGCTCCTACCCGGCCACTGCGTGAGGTTAGAGGTCACCGGCCATTCTCAAGCTCAAAGGGCGGCACGTTCTCCAGAGGGGAGATTGCCCGTCTGAGGAGGCACCATGTGGGGGAGCAGGCCCTGGAGTTACCTGGGGTGTGGGTGTCACCCACGCACACTCCTCTGCCCGCTGGGTGCACTCCCAGCTGCTCCCAAAGTCTGTTCTGTGCAAATTAACACCCGCACTGCCTTCAGCTGCACCAGGCGCTCCCTGACCCCCGGGGGCCAGGGGGACCCCAGCCGCCACAGTAACCACCATGTTGGTGCTGGGGTCCGCATCTACCCCCCCCCCCCCCAGCACCTAGCAGGGCCTGGCGCTCCCCACGGAGGAGGAGCCGATGGCGTCCTTAAAGTCTCCAGTCCCCCTGACCATCACCCCTCCCCCTCCGTGTCCTCAGTCTTCCCAGAGCCCAGGCCAAACCCTGCCCCTTGGGGTCCTCACCGTGGGACCTGGGCAGGCACTCGCCGCCTCGGATTCCCAGGAAACCACCTGCTTTAGAGGACTTGGAAGAGGTCAGAGTCCCGGGGTGGGAGTGAGCAGGCGGGCTAGGCACTCGGCCTTCGGGACTCCCACTCCCACCCAGGTTGCCACCTGGAGTTGGGGGACAAAGGGGTGCCGTGCCTGCTGTGCTCACTGCCCCCCATGCTGCTCTTCCTGATTCAGGGCAGGGGCATCCCTCCCCCAGCACCTGGGGAGGAGGCAGCCCCGGGAAGTCTTGTTCCTGCTGAATGGTGAGCCTGGCATGTGCTGCCCTCCCACACACTCTGGAGCCAGCCAGCCCTCAGGAGCCCTCACAGGGGCCCAGTGGACACCCCTGGCCAGGCCTCGGGGGGGGTGAGGCGCTGCCAGGCAGGAGGCCGACCCGTCCTCGGTCTGCTGGCTGGAGGCCGGAGGGATCAATGAGGACCTCCCAGGAGCCAAGGCCCCCCCTCCTCGGGGAGCCCGTCTCCTGCCACTTCCCCTTTGGGTGCCGGGCAGCCTCTGCTCACCCTGGCATTCATCCCACCAGGTACAGCCGAGGCCAACGTCCCAGAGCTGGGAGCAGGACCCCAAGAGGAGCACCCCTTCCACTCCCTCCATCTGGGAGCCTGACTGTACCCAAAACCCAGGGTGCCCCCTCACCGAGTCCAGCTTTGGGCAGCAGCTCCAACCTGCTCCAACCCCCACCCCCACCCCCGTGGTGCAAGCTCCTGCCTCACCACCACCACCTGCCCTGCTGTGCCTCGTCATTCAACACTCAGAAAAGTGGGTCCAGGCTGAAACAGGTTTGGCTCAGTGGTAGAGCGTGAGTCTGCGGACTGAAAGGTCCCAGTTTCGATTCTGGTCAGGGGCATGTACATTGGTTGCGGGCACATCCCGGTGGGGGGTGTGCAGGAGGCAGCTGGTCGATGTTTCTAGCTCTCTATCTCCCTTCCTCCCTGTAAAAAATCAATAAAATATATTAAAAAAGAAAAGAAATGAAAAGTGTGTCCTGGCCCGCCAGCATGGCTCCGTGGTTGAGCCTCGACCTACGAACCAGGAGGCCACGTTTCCATTCCTGGGCAGGACACATGCCCTGATTGCAGTTTCGGGCTTGACCCCAGTAGAGGGTGTGCAGGAGGCAGCCGATCAGTGATTCTCATCATTGATGTTACTATCTCTCTCCCTCTCTGAAATCAATAAAAATACATTTATTTTTTTTAAAGCGTGGGTCCAGGTTTTGGGGGGCTGAAGCTTAAACAATATAGAGCCACGTTTAAGAAAAAGAATACCAAGAAACAAATACTGTTCTTTGTTAAGGTCGTCTGCAGCTCTGGCAACAGGGAGAGTAGAAAGACTCTGCTTTTCTGGACCCCTGAGCCCCTCAGAGGAGACCCCGAATACACAAAGCTCAGCCAAACTGGTCTCCCAACGCCACCCCACCTGCACCACGTGCTGCCACCGGCCCCTCCCTCCCACCACAGCCTGACCGAGCCTCTGGATTCCGCCCAAGGGACGTGACCTCGAAGGATCTTCCAGACGCCCCGAGGCACCCCTCCCAGCGTGGCCCTGAGATGGCGTGATTGCCAGTCAGGCACCCAGGGCAGAGGCAGCTGTTATCTGAAATGAGGAAGCATTTCTGCTAGGGGTGGGGGGTGGGGGGAGTTGCCGTGGTTACAGGCTTGCACCTGCACAAGTTCCCTTCAGAGAAGGACACCGGAAGGGTGACTGCCTTGTCACCTTGGTGAGAGACGCTGCCTGGACTCACGCGATGGTGCCTTCTCTGCAAACTGCCCTGTTCCGGAAGGTTCCTGGGAGGCCAGGCCTGGCGCCTGGCAGGGCCAGAGCCAGGTCCAGCCCTGGTCTTATTCTTCTCACGAGTATCTATCCCAAAACACAACACCATGGGGATCTCCAGTGGGGGCGGTGGGTGGGGACTTTGGGGAAGCAAAGTGGTTGGTTCTCAAAACAACTTGATGGGGAAGTTACACAACTTGAGAAATACCCTCCTGTTTCCCCTATTCTTGTCCCCCTTTCCACTCACCCTGGTGACCCCACTGCCCAGTGGCCCCAGGACAGCCGTGAAGCATGTCCTTTCCTGTGACCAGCGGTGTTCCGTGGACGTGGGGCCAGGAGTCCCAGCCGGAGAAGACGGACAGCAGCTGGTAGGGGGGCTGGGGAAACCTGGGTCCAGGTGGCTGCAGGGGGTCAGGGTGCTCCCTGTTGGGAGTCCTTCGCGTAGAGGAGTGATGGCTGGCACTTGGGGAGCCAGGCAGGTCACAGAATACCGTTCGCCTCCTGCGGGAACCCTGCAGCAGTGTATCCCTGACGTGTCCCTGGCACATTGTGGGGACAGGATCCCTGATGCATCAGGTGCTAACTTTCAATTCAGGAAGCCGTGGGAGAGCCCGGGGGCAGCAGCTCCACCAGAGGCTACGCGATGGGCCCTGTGGCCTGGCTCCCTCGCCTGCGCTGGCAGCCTCCGGACGCAGTGCTGTCACAGGTCTTTACCCTGAGCTCTGGCTGCCCAAACATGTTCTTTCTAAGAAAAGTCCCAGCTGGTCATCATGGAATCCTCAGTCAGAAGTGTCACCACCCATGGGGACCTGCGGTCAGCCTGCCTGGGTTTCGGTGGAGGGAAGTGAGGTGGGCTGGGGTCAAGGGGTGGGCGGCACCCTTAAGTGTGAGTGGGGACCAGGGATCATCCTCCTGTCACCAGACGGTGGCCTGGCTCGGAGTGGGTGTGCCAAGAGCTGGCTGGTAGCGTGTGGGTTCTTTTTTATTTTTATTTATTTTATTTATTTTTTATTTTTTTTTATGTGTGGGTTCTTGACTTTGTGCGGGAAAGATTTCACAGCAGAGTCAAGGGGATTGTGAGTGTTTTTAAAGTTGGGGAGGGATTGTGAGTGTGTTTATTAAAGTTGGGGACAGGGAAACAAGGAAGGACTTCGAAGAAGCAGCAATAGGAGGCGTAGGCTTCTGCTCAGCTCACTGGGAAGTCAGAGGACAGAGGGCCGCGGCGACAGCTCAAGGGGGTTAGTCCAGGAAGAGCTGCCACTGCCCATTACTCCCCGGGGTGCATGTTTCCTGGGGACCCTTAGAAGGTGCATACCTGCGGGAGGAAGGAGTGGGGGTGTGGGTGTGCCCGCCGGAGGCAGAGTGCATGCCTGAGGGTGTTTATTTCTCTTGCAGGTGGGAGTCTTGGGAAGGTCTCAGGGGAGGGGCTCTGCAGGATATTCATCAGTTTCCAGGGGCACCGTTCAGGGTCACGTCTTTGCTAACGGGTTGGTGACAGGGCAGGGCAGGGCATCAGTCACGGCAGCGGGTCCTGTGCCCACCTGGCTTTGCTGCTCTTCTGGGCCTAGAGCTGATATACAACCGAGACCTAGATGTTACCTCTCGAGAGGTGACCTGCATCTGCCCGTAAATTGCACAGTTTGTCCAGCTCTCTGCCTCAGTCTCCCCATTCTACTTGCCAAGGAATTGTCCCAGCTTTTTTTTTTTTTAATTATTAATATATATTTTGTTGATTTTTTTACAGAGAGGAAGGGAGAAGGATAGAGAGCTAGAAACATCGATGAGAGAGAAACATAGACCAGCTGCCTCCTGCACACCCCCTACTGGGGATGTGCTCGCAACCCAGGTACATGCCCTTGAGGGGAATCGAACCTGGGACCCTTCGGTCCGCAGGCTGTCGCTCTATCCACCGAGCCAAACCCGTCAGGGCTGTCCCGGCTTTTTACCCTCCAGTGTCACTCTGCGGAGGGTCAGCGTGCGGCCACCTGCGGGGCTGGTGTCCAAGGACAGCGCCCCACCTGCGAGGGGGCGGGGCGGGGCCCCGAGGGGCGGGGCCAATGAGCGGGAGGGCGGGGCCAGTGGGCGCGGTGGGGGCGGGGCCAGTGGGCGCGCTGGGTAAAGCGCGGCGCATGCGCGGGCCCGGCACGCGTGCGCACTGGCTGCGCGGAGGCAGTGCTGCTTGTTGGGCCGGCGCCGCGGTCCCCGGAGCCATGGGGTGCGATGCGGCCGCGGCGCCGGGGACCGGGTAGCGCCGACGAGCCGCTGCGGGGCAGCGGAGTCCGCGGACGGAGCCGGGCGAGGGGACGGCCCCGCAGGCGCCCGCGGCCGCGAACGGTGAGTGCGCGCCGCCCCGGGCCCCGCCCGCGCCGCCTGGGGCCGCAGGGCCGGGGGTGTGGACGCCGGAGGCGCCGCCGCCGCCCGTGGGTCCGGGAACGCCAACGCGGGGTCTCCCGGCCCCGGGCCTCGGCCCACGGCCCACGGGCACTGCCGGGCGGGACGCCGAGGGGCAGCGGGCAGTCCCTGAGGCGTTCGCCCCGGGCGCCGCCCCGGGCCCTGCGGGAGGGCCCGCTCCGCCCGGCTCCTCCGGAATAACCGGTCCCGGCGCCGGGCGGCCGCGCCTCCGCGCCGCGCCCTCGGGGAGGGGCTGGGGAGCGCGCCGCCCTTCAGGCCGCTTCCCGGGCTCCGCTCCCGCCGGGCTGACCTCTGCCCCCGCCCCCCGCCCCGCGGTCACCTGTGCCCCCGCCGCCGCCGCCGGGGCCGGAGTCCGAGCCGGCGCTCCCGGTGGCTGCGCTGGGAGCGGGCCCTCGCCGCGGCTCTGGCTCTTGTTCTTGGAACTTCCCCTGGGTTTGTGTTACCAGCACGAAACCGCGTGCGATTGGCAGGCGACGGCCCGGCCCCACCCCCCACCCCCCCACCCCCCGACCCCCCGACCCCCCGGCCACAGGGCCCCCGGCCGGCCACGCAGCGTCCCGGGGGTCCTGGGGGTGGACGTGGGGGGGGCGGTGCCCTCGTTACGCAGGAAAGAGGCGGCTCTGCGGAGCCCAGCGTCTGGGAAAAGGGGGTGTAACCTGCAGAGTGCAGAGGCGGGCGGGTGTTGATGGGGGTTGATGGCTTGTGTTGTTGTTTGTTAAACATTTTTAATGATTTCAGAGAGGAGGGGGGCGGGAGAGAGGCACAGAAACGTCAGTGATGGAGGGAATCATTGATTGGCCGCCTCCTGCACGCCCCCCATGAGGATCCAACCCGGCCCTGACCTTGGGTTCATAGGTCATCACTCAACCACTGAGCCACACCCCCCGGTGGCCTGTGCCCTTATTACCTGAAATCACCGCTTCTCTGCAGCCAGAGGGACCTGGAGGCCGGCCACCTGCCCTGCTGGCACCCTGAGGGTCTTGGGTCCTGGGTGCTGGGCCAGTGCAGGCAGCTGGTACCTGTGGTGGTGGCTGCCCATGGGCACCGACTCCCCTCCTTGCCATTCTCTGGGCTCCATGCACCAGGAGGGGTGATGGCAGTATCGGAGACGACGGGGGAAGGTTGCCTGGGTCACCGCTCCCTGCAGAGGGACCACGTGGGCGGGGCTGCCTGGGAGGGTGCCTCCTTCAGGTCCCTGATGCAGGGAGGTGTGGGTGAAGGCCGGCTCTTGCATCAGTAGAACTTCCTAAAAGGTCTTGGTGCCGGCCTCACCACATGCTTGCTGGCATTGGGCATTACTCATTGTTAGTTATTGGGGGGAGAAGAAAGACACCCCCCAACTCAGTACCAACTAGTGAGGCTGAACAGCTTCCCGTTTCTGTGACCAGATAAAGTTTCCTTGTTTATTCAGTTTCAACAAGTGTGTTTTTTGTTGTTTTAATTGATTTCGGAGAGGAAGCGGGGACACACACACACACACACACACACACACACGCGCGTGCGGGACGGGACATCAGTGATGAGGGAGAATCATCAGGTCCACACTGGGGATCGAGCCCACAGCCTGGGCCTGTGCCCTGACTGGAAACCGAACTGTGACCTCCTGGTTCGTAGGTCAAAGCTCAACCACTGAGCCAGGCAACAGACACATGTGGGAAACTCACCCTGGAATCAGATTTAGGTTGTTTGTGTGTGTTTGTGTGTGTGTGTGTGTGTGTGTGTGTGTCTCCTCACCACTTTACCTCTGAATCCTCTGTTACTGTGCTCCAGTACAGCTTTCTAATCAACTCCCCCCCCCCCCCCCCCACTCAGGAATTGTTTGTTAAAATTAGGTTCCTGCTGTCTGAACTTGGGCAGTTAGGATTTCACCTTTTCAGAACAGTTAACACCCCAAACAGACGAGTTAAATGTGCCTCCTGAGAAAAAAATTCAGTATGATCATTTTACAAAATAGTTTATTGCCTGGCCATCAAATTAGTCTTTGCAAGTAACTGTAACAGCTTCTAGATAATCTATAATAATAAAAGGGTAATATGCAAATTGACCAAACCGCTGGACCGCGGAACGACCATCCGGACAAAGCCGGCCGGGGCTGCGAGGGCCGAGCCTCGCACCAGCTCCTTGCCTGGGGCCTCGTGTGCGTGATAAAATAGACAGTTTGTAAGTACATCAGCGTGTTGTGGGCTTGGCTCCCCATTGTTTTATCAGCTGTTTGGAGATACAACTCCCGGGAAGCGGTGGAGATGGGACGGAGAGAAGCATGTGTTCCTAGCCCGCGCCCAGGGCGACCTCCCACACGGTTGGCACAGTCATGGGAGCGCCAGGAAGTGGACATGGGAAGGCTGCCTACACGGCCCCGCCCTGGCAGTGGCCACCAGTTTTACCCCGTGTGGCTGCGTGTACAGGGTGTGACTGCTCACCGCACCCTGTCCGCCCTTCCCAGCCCAGCCGGCCCCTCCCTGGCTCCGCACCACCCCCCTTCAGTGATCGCGGGGCAGCGGGTCCTTCAGACAGCGGCCCTGGAGGCTGGCTTGGCCCTCGCGTGCTGCCTCCCTCTTGGTCCATCTCAGCAGACCTCGGTGTGCCCACCCTGTCGGGAGTTAAACCCAAACCTTTGCCCACCAGTCCCCTGGCCGGCTATACCGGGCGTGTGGGCTTTGTCTGTGGACAATTTTCTCTGCGATGGATGCCCAGTGGCTGCCGAGCTGGACTGTCAGTTAGGGTTTTGTTTGTTTGTTTTTAATATATTTTATTGTTTTTTTTACAGAGAGGAAGGGAGAGGGATAGAGAACATCGATGAGAGAGAGACATCGATCAGCTGCCTCCTGCACACCACCTACTGGGGATATGCCCGCAACCAAGGTACAGGCCCTTGACCGGAATCGAACCCGGGTCCCTTCAGTCCCCAAGCCGACGCTCTAACCATTGAGCCACACCGGTTTCAGCTGTCCGTTAGTTTTTATGAGAAACTGCCAGACCGTCTTCCAGAGGCCTGCTCGCTCCGGCCCACCGGCCCCTCCCCTGCTCAGGACGGCTCGCGCCCTCTCTGGCATCCCCTGCTTTGGCGGTTCTGGTGGGTGCGTGGTCCCCTCCTGGGTGGTCTTGACTCCTCGTGGCAGCAAGGCCTGTCGTGGGCTCACTCGCCTGGACAGCCCCTGGGTGTGCTCCCCCCCTGCCTGCCGCCTCCTCGGCGTGGAGCTCACGTTGTGTCTGCGAGTTATTCGTGCCCGGAGCCCGGTCCACGCGGCTGTCTGGTGGCTGTCTCCCCGTCGAGCTTGTTTTCAGTCCTTGAACGGGTCTTCCACCGAACACATTTCTGTTGGAGTGAAATCCAGTTTATCTGCTTTCTTGCCTTTTATGGGCTGTGCTTTTTATATCACGAGTAAACAGTTCTCTCGCCCTGAGTCAGAGACGTCCCGCTTTCTTGCAGTTTCCAGTTGCTGCGGGCACCCGGCGGGACTGACGGACCCCCGGGCAGAGGTGGGTTCTGGGAGTCGGGGCGGACGGCCGCTGGCACGGCGCTGGCCTGCCGCTGGGCTCTGCTCTCCGCGGACCGTCTGCCTTCCCACACGCCTGGCCTGGCCTGTTCCCTGGCTTAGAGAGTAAGTCTTCTGTGTGTTTTCAGATGGGTTTGAGAGAGAGGAGGGAGGGAAAAGTTGGGGGGGAGAGAAACATCTATGTGAGAGCGAAACATCTGTCAGCCCCTCCTGCACGCCGGGAGCTGGGATCGAGCCGGGGACCCAGCCCGCAGCCCAGCACAAGCCCCGACCGCGGCCCGGCCCGGAGAGTGACCGGAGCGCGAGCCTCCTGCTCCGTCCTCCCGGCTCTCCCGGAAGCAGCTCCTCCGTGTCCACGGAGTCTCGTCTGGACTTCATAGAATGGACCGGACCCTCGGGGGGGCGCCTTCCCGCCCGGCCCAGGAGCATCTGCGGTTTCTCTCGTTCGGGTTTCATTGTTCTCAGCATACAAGCCTCCTCGTGGTGTTTATTTTTAATTATTTATTTTAGAGAGGCAGGAAGGAGGGAGAGCCATTTGTCGTCGTGCTTATTTCTGCTTTCTTTTGTTGCTTCTTGTGTGTGCCCTGACCAGAGATTGAACCCGCAGCCTTGGTGTGCCGGGTGGCACTGTGCCCCGCCGAGCGACCGGCCAGGGCTCTCTGCGGGTTGGTTATGTTTGCGCCTCATTGTTTTTTAAACGTATTTTTATTACTGATTTCAGAGAGAAAGAGAAACATCAGTGACGAGAGAGAATCGATTGGCTGCCTCCTGCACGCCCACACTGGCGCTTGTGTCTGAAACCTAGGCAGGTGCCCTGGGTGGGAATTGAACCATGACCTCCTGGTTCATAGGTTGATGCTCAGCCTCTGAGCCACGCCAGCCGGGCACATCTCCCTATTTTTAAAGTGATGGTCAGTGACGCCTTTTACTTCCTCCTCTGCCTGCTTTGCCTGTTGTGCCAGCCAGGACTTTGGCGTGGCACTCTGTCGGACAGAGGGGTGGGAGCAGACGCCGTTTGGAGACATTCCCTTATTCACCGCTAAGTTAGGTGTCAGCTGTCGGTTCCGTAGATCAGTGTTTCCCCAACCTTCTCTCATGATGAGAATCACCTGGTGGAGTTGTTAAAACACAGATTCCCGGATCCCAACTAAGAAGTGCTAAACTAGAATTTTTGGGAACATATAGGTAAAATTGTATACTTAAACTAGTGCTCTAAGACAGATTTTATATACAGAGTACTAAGTTAGGTATGCAATTTTACCTATATGTTCCCAAAAATTCTAGTTTAGCACTTCTTAGTTGGGATCCGGGAATCTGTGTTTTAACAACTCCACCAGGTGATTCTCATCATGAGAGAAGGTTGGGAAACACTGCCGTAGATGGTGTGCATCAAGCTCCTCCCCATTCCTCATCACAGAATTTTTGTCATAAATGGGTACTGAGTTTTGTGCATCAGTTGATGTCATCAGGTGATTTTTCCTTCTTGCCTTGCTAATGTGTTGCATTGCATGGATTGAGCCAGCCTTGCATTCCCAGAACAAACCGGTGGCGGTGGGTTACTCTTTTTGAACATGTATCGCTGCAGAGTGAGGCTGCTCTGGGCAGCATGGAGCGTGACCTGAGGGCTGGTGTGAGTCCTAGTTCCTGAAGCGCAAGCAGAAGCGGAGGCAGCGCCACCTGCGGGCGTGGCTCTAGGGCTTGTGTCCGGGCTCTCGGCCCGGCCCGGCTGTGGGCTGCGGGGGCAGGGAGTGCAGCTGGGAGACCCTGCGTTGCCTGTTGGGCAGGCGGTGGGTGGTGTCCTTTGCCCGCAGGAGCCTGCCCTCGCACTCTGTGCACTGCTGCGTGTGCGTGACTTCAGCTCTGAGCACGGGGTACAGACTCCAGCTCCCTCGTCCATTTAAGTGATAATTACCTCGAGTGAGTTACCTGTGACCGTTGCCCATGACATAAACCACATGCCCGGAAACCCTGTGATTGCAGGTGGTTACCATCGCGGTGAAGATCTCAGCGGCGTGGCCATCCCCTCGCCTTTCCTCCTCGGTCTCTCCCTCCCCGCGGTGTTTCCATTCCTTCCTGGCTCTAGGGTTACGGCCTCCGCCGGCTCGGGCAGCGGCTCGGTGGCCACAGGCCCAGCGTGTCCGTTGTCATTGACCAGCTTCCCTCTCCTCGGGGCTCAGGCTGCCCTCCCGGGTTCAGCTCCCAGCAGCGGGGGCCCTGCCTGTGCTCCGCAGGGTCTGGTGGGGGTGGGGGTGGTGGGGGGAACAGGCAGGCATTGTTCCCAGGGGCCGTGAGCTGAGTCTGCGGGTCGTGGCCTCCCGGAGCCCTTGGCCGGCTCAGGCGTGGGCCTCTGTTGGCCTCCCTCTGTGTCTGCTGTGGTGAGCAGGGCCTGGGCTGTTGGCCCCGATGCCAGCTGTGCGACCTAGCCGACCTGGCGGGGCCTGGTGCCGTCCCTGCTCCTAGTTCTGCTTCGCTGGGAGGGGACGGAGGGCAGCAGGGGAGCGGTCTGCCGTGGCGTTTGCACGCCTGCCGTGTCCCGTTTCTGCCCCGGGTGCTTCTCCTGGGCTATTACCTTCCCTGGGGCTCCCACATCACTGTCCCTGCTCTGTCATTTCCTGTTGGAGCATGCGGGCTGTCGACTGGCTCTTCGAGGCAGCAGCACGTGGGACTAGGGGGGGCCTTTTGGCTCCTCAGGGGAGCTGCCCGGGTTCAGTCCTGTGTCTGCCCACCGCACCCTGGGCGGCACCCAGGCCTGGCGGAGCGCTCACCACAGGCTGAGCCAGCCGTCCCCTGAGCGCCAGCCCCCGGCAGCAGCACGTGGGCTCAGGGGGACCCTTTGGGCCCGAGAGCCTGAGCAGAACCAGGTCAGTAGCTTCGGTTGTCGGCCGGGAGCGAGGCAGACCCCGTGGCAGGGCAGCCTCCGGCCGGCCGTGCACGGTGTGGAGCAGGGACGGGGGGAGGCGGCGCCGGGCGAAGGCCGGAGCAGGCGGTGTGGGTGCCAGGGTGCGCAGTCTGTGTCGCGCGGGCTCACCGGGGCGGCTGTAGCCTGGCAGGGGTGAGACGTTTTAAGAAACTTCAGCCAGGCTGCCGCGTTCTCATCGGCCTGTTGACAGAGTTGGTCTGTCCGTGTTCGGGTACAGTCCTTGTCACGTGTGTGCTTAGCAGATGTTTTCTGTCGCCACCACGTGACGTTCACTTTGTTAACCGTCCTGGGAAGGGTAGTGGCTTCCATTGTGATGAGGTCGGTTCTTGTAGCGCTGGGGCTTGGCGTGTTCTGTTTAAAAACCTTCGCCAAAGCCACGGCCCCGAGCCTTCCTGTGCGGCCGCCTCGGGAGGCGTCCTCTGTCCCTGGCCTGTCCGTCTCCTGTCGGCACCACACGCGGCTCAGGCCCAGCGTCCTTTCTCAGAAAGCGGCTGGTTTGCTGTGGGTTTGGGAGGGCCAGGGAGTGGGGGGGACGGAGGTAAGTGTCCCTCCAGTCCTGAGCGTGGCTGTCCTTCCCTCTGGCCTGTCTCCTCTGCATGGACTTGGCAGCCTTTCTGCTGGGGTGTGAGTGACGGAGCATCGTGACGGCTCCACACCGCGGGCAGCCAGTCCGTGTCGCAGAAGTCCCCACAAGGTCCCCTTGCAGTGCCTGAGGCGAGGTGCCTTCAGGGACCCCGTCACCTTTGACCTCCCCTGGAGGCCCAGGCTTGCCCAGAACCCTCCATTCCCCCGCCCACCACGCCCCTCGGTGCCAGCGCTGCCTCCTGGGGGAGGAACGGCGTGTCCTGGCCTGGCCGCCTGCTCCTGTGGAGGCCGGGCCGCCCGGCCTGGGTCGTCCTCCGCCGGCCTGTCCTCTGCTCCTCCTGACGTCCACGTCCGGGAGGACACCTTCAGGGCCACCACCCGGCCCCCCTCCCCCTCCAGGGAGGTCAGTGTTTGCTCCTCCCCTCCCGCCCTCTCTCATCAGTCGGGAATTTTCTCAGAAAATCACTCTCTGCCTTATCAGGCTCCCTTGGCTCCCGCCCTGAGTGGTGTGAGCTCAGCCTCCCCTCCCCCCCCGCCCGGGGCGCACGGCTGTTTGCGGGCGGTGGGCGCCGTGTCCACGCCGAGCTGTGCCCGGTGGTTAGAAGAGGCTGTGGTCACACGTCCGTCCGTCCGTCCGTCCGTCCGCCCGGGCCGTCCTGGGACGGAGCGTCTAGCCACCGCCGCTCAGTGCGTTCGCTCAGCTTTTCTGGACCGGAGGCGTTTACCTCGCGCCGCTTCTCCGGCCGCCGTGCCCGCTGGGCGCGCGTGGGCTCTCTTCCTGCCTTTGGACCCCCGGGCTCGCTGAACGGGCCTGCGGAGTCCTCACGCGCTTTGTTCTGTTAAATCAGGGATCCGCGTTCTGACCGAAGCCCTGGTTCATCGACCATGGAGATGGAGCCGGAGAAGGTCAGCGCGCGCCGGGGGCTGAGTGCGGACACGGCCTCCTACCGCTGTGCCGCCTGCCACGGGGACGAGGACCCGGCGCTGGGCCACCCCATCCCCATCCGGGGCCGCGCCAAGTCCCGCAGCCTGTCGGCCGCGCCCGCCCTGGCGAGCACCAAGGAGTTCAGGTACGGGGCCCTCGGCGCACAGCGCCGTCCTCAGCAGTGCCCACGCTGAGTGCCCACGCCTGTGCCCACGGAGGTGTGTGGCCCAGGCCCCGCTCCCGCCTGGGCTGGCGGGGCCACAGCCCACAGGTCAGCTGGACGAGTGTCCCCACTCCCCTCCCCGAGGCCAGCCGCGCGGCTCTTGCACAAGACCTTGAGCAACCGCGTGCAGAGCGGGTGCGACCAGCGGGCAGGGCGAGGTGAGGACACCTGGGACAGTAAACACCCGGCCCCGGGGAAGCTGCCAGAGTGACTGTGCCTCTGGAGCAGGGGGCGCCTGCAGGCCAGGGGCATCCTGGGAGGAGCGCCAGGTGAGGTGGAGGAGCGCACGCCTTCCCTGGCTGCGCGGGGTGTCAGGTGCTGCAGGGTTTTCTGGGTAGAAAGTTCTCGCCGTGTTGGGAGGACAGCGGAGCCTCGGCCAGGCAGCTTCTTTCAGGTGCCTTCCTCTGGTTTTGTTGACCCTCCGCACCCAGGCCCCGAGGCCAGCGTGGCTCCCGCAGCGTGGCTCCCGCAGCCGGCTCTGGGCTTGGCTCTGGGCGTGCGTCAGGCACCCTTTCTGTGCAGAGGACGGAGCCTGGCAGCGGCCGGGGCGTGTCTGCCTGTGGGTGTCAGCCAGGGAGTGAGAAGGCTCGTCCCAGCTAAACACCGACTCACAATCCACTGCAGACCCGTTTCCAGGCTCTGTCCCCGAGGCCCGCAGGGGCGGCTGCCCAGGAGGAGCCTGTTCTGTGCGGGGAGGCGGCCATGGAGCCCTGAGCTCGGCAGTCAGCGACGAGAGCACGTGGCTGGCTCCCTGTGGCTTCCTGTGGAAGGGCCTGCGGGGTCCTTGGCGGCTGGTGTGGGGGATCCCCCCTGCCTGGCTACGCGAGGTGTCCTGGTGGGGCGGGCACCGAGCACCCCGGACGTGCTGGCCCCGTGCTCGTCAGGGCCTGTGCCTGTCACCTCTCAGCTCAGGGAAGTGGGGCGCTCAGGAGCGTCGTCCTTGTTGACAGGATGGCTCGAGGGGGTGCCCGTTGGCACGTGGCTCTCAGTTCCCAGGGATGGTTTCCTGCAGCCTCGCCCCAGGCGCAGGGGAGGGCTGGTCCCACAGGCACCTGCACAGCTCAGGTTCCAGGCGGCCCGAGGTCAGGGCCTGCTCCGGGTGTGTCCTGGTTCTGAGGCTGGGCCAGGTGTGCCCGGGGTCTCCAGAGGCCGTGCTGCCTGGACAGCGTGTGCTCTCCGGTGAGCGCCGGGGCCCAGGGACAGAGCCGTCATTGGGCGGAACGTTCCCGAGGCTGCACCGCTCTGCTCTCTCCACAGGAGGACCCGCTCCCTGCACGGGCCGTGCCCCGTGACCACCTTCGGACCAAAGGCCTGTGTGCTGCAGAACCCCCAGACCATCATGTGAGTGCGGGCCTGCGGGTCCGGGGGCGCTCTGTGTGTGGGGCTCCAGGACCTTTGAGAACGTGAGGCGAATGGGCATGTACGCCCAGCTTTCCCTTGGATTTGATTTTATCTTTAATTAAAGTTCAGGAAGAGAAGGCCGTGTTTCACACTCACACATGTGGTGGGGCAAATGTTTCTCCTTTATTGGATCCTAAAGTGCAAGGCGTTGGCTTTTTCGAAAACGTGAGTTGACCTGTTTGAGGAGGTCACGCTCGCATCGCAGTGCTGTTCCTCGCTCTGGGGCAGCTGAGGGCCTGGCGCCTGCATGGCCGCTGGCCCAGGAGGCATGTGGCCCAGGAGGCGGGTTAAAGCGGCAGCCGGTGAGCGCCATCCTGTGCTCGGAGTGGCCTGTGGTCCCGTCAGGCACGTTCCGGTCCAGACTCGGCCCAGCAGGGCGTGCAGGAGGCAGCCAGCTGTTTCTCAGAAATCAATAAAACATTAAAAAAAACTATTAGAGCAGCTTTAGGTTTACAGCAAAATGGAGAGAGAGGTACATAGATTTCCCACCTGTCCCCCTTCCCCCCACGCAAATCCCCTCACCACCGACCCCTCACAGGGGTCAGGGGTCAGGGGTCAGCAGAGAGCCGGCCCGACACTCACCACCACCAGGTCCAGTGACAGCGGGTTCCTGGGTGCTGTGCGTCCTGTCGCACAGGCGTGTAGTCGTGTGTGCACCGCGATTATCACGGAGTGTCACTGGCCCCAGGTCCTGTGACTGGCTTTCAGTCGGGTTTTGCTGTAAAGGTTGAGGGCCATCTGAGTTGCTCACCGGAGGTGTGCCGTGGGCTGCACCCCGTGAACCAGTCGGCAGGAAGCCTGGGCCCGGCGGCTCTGCATGGCCTCTGGGGGGGGGGGGTGTGTCTGTGGGAGGCCTGGCGTCCTCCTGGCCATGGAGGGAGGGCGAGGGTGAGGGCCTCCCACAAAGGGCACCGCTGTCTGTCCTGGAGCAGCGCTGCCAGGACGGTGGCTCCAGGAGCTGCCGTGCGGCGGGACTGAGAGGTCAGGTCCCCCCGGGGAGGTCAGGACCAGCCAGGTGCACAGCGGGCGCTTCAGGCAGCAGGTGCCGGGGAGACAGCTTCCCAGCCAGCGCCTGCCTTCGGGGTGGGCGGGCCGAGGGAGGCCGGCCCCTCGGGGCTGCGGGCGCCTGTGGCATGGCCCCAGCGAGAGCTCCTCCCGCAGGCACATCCAGGACCCCGCCCGGCAGCGGCTGACGTGGAACAAGTCCCCCAAGAGCGTCCTTGTCATCAAGAAGGTCCGGGACGCCAGCCTGCTGCAGCCCTTCAAGGAGCTTTGCGCGTACCTGATGGAGGTGAGCCCTCGGCCCCAGCCCTTGCCGCCTGCCGCCCGCCCGCAGCCCCCGCAGCCCCTGCCGCCCATAGGCCCCGCCGCCCACAGCCCATAGGCCCCGCTGCCCGCCGCCCACAGCCCTCCCCCGCCCGCAGCCCCCGCCACCCGCCCGCAGCTCCCGCAGCCCCTGCCGCCCGTAGGCCCCGCTGCCCGCTGCCCACAGCCCTCCCTGCCCGCGGCCCCCGCCGCCCCAGGCCCCCTCGGCGGCGGCGGGCACAGCGTCCAGGGCGGAGGCAGGAGCTGCTGCACCGCGGCCTGGGCAGGGAGGGGATTCGCAGCCGCAGGGGAATTGGTCTCCGCCGGCCGCCAGGCCTCTGGGCTGACGCACCCGCTGTCCCCAGGAGAACAACATGATCGTGTACGTGGAGAAGAAGGTTCTGGAAGACCCTGCCATCTCGGGGGACGACAGCTTCGGGCCCGTGAAGAGGAAGTTCTGCACCTTCCGGGAAGGTGAGCACCCGCCTGCACAGTGCCCGGGAGCCGGCCCTCCGCCCTCACGCCTGCACAGTGCCCGGGAGCCGGCCCTCCGCCCTCACGCCTGCGCAGTGCCGGGGAGCTGGCCTCCCGCCTCCGGCTGACAGCTCTCCTGCCTTCCAGACTACGACGACATCTCCAACCAGATCGACTTCATCATCTGCCTGGGCGGCGACGGCACGCTGCTCTACGCCTCCTCGCTCTTCCAGGTGAGCCGCTGCCGCCGCTCCGCCTCCCGCCCGGGCGGCCAGGAGCTGCGGGCAGGCCAGTGCCTGCTCTGTGGTGCCTTGAACTGGGGGAGGGCCGTGGGGGGGTGACCTCCAGGGCCGGGGGTTCAGATCCCGGGGTGATCCCAGAGGGGAGGTCCACCCTGCATGCCCACCAGGGGTCAGAAGGTCAGGCCTGGAGCATGGAGAGGGCCCTCCTCCTGGCCCTGCTCACCTCAGGGGCCTCTTCACCCAGGTCGGCCCCTGTAGGCCCTGGCCCTGGGGAGCGTGTGGCCCGCTGACACGGGGACTTGGGTGGAGGGTCAGCTGGGTGACCACTTCTTCGCCTTCAGGGCAGCGTGCCCCCCGTCATGGCATTCCACCTCGGCTCACTGGGCTTCCTGACGCCCTTCAACTTCGAGAACTTTCAGACCCAAGTGACTCAGGTGATACAGGGTGAGTCGGAATGTTCTGGAACCCACAAGCAGTCTGAGCCCGGCCTCGCCTTCTCCCTTGGTTTTGGGATTTTAAAGGTGTCAGGGAACCGTAGTATTTCAAGTCAGAGACCCCTCCCCGCTCCCTGAGTCTATAGGGTGATGCTGTCCACAAAGCGGGCAGCTCTGTGCCCAGCTCCTCAGCTGGACACTCACCTGTGCCCTGTGCTGGGTGCTCCCGCCTCCTCCCCTCACCAGGGATCCCTTCCCCTTCCTCCCCCCTCCCCCTCCCCCTCTCCCCTCTGAGGTTCAGCGATTTCTACGTCTGATTGGCTCAGACGCTTTTCCTAACGTCGAGAAGTGAGAGCAGGTCCCGGGTTGAGGACACGGCGTGCTGAGTGGCAGTGGGTGGATTTTCACAAAAGACAGACGTGTTGCTCTCGTTTTGGGGGGAGAAAAGGGGGTCCCTGGTGGAGAGGGGTCTCTGCTTCCTATGGGTGTGACCCGCCCGGGTCCCTAGGGAACGCAGCTATTATTCTCCGGAGCCGGCTGAAGGTCAAGGTCGTGAAGGAGCTCAGAGGGAAGAAGATGGCCCTCCCTAACGGGGTCACTGAGAATGGGGTGCTGGCCTCGGACTGGGACACGGAGGCCGGGAAGCAGGTCATGCAGTACCAGGTCTGTGGACACGTCCCTCAGCTGGTCCTCAACGTCTTCTGGCCTCGGGGAGGGGTGGGGGGCTTTGGTTGGACCCCAAGGGGAGTCCCCCCTCAGGGCCTTCCAGACGGCCCAAGGAGCGGCACCGGCCTGCGGGACAGACCCCCGGGCGCTGCTCCGCCTCAGTGAGCGGCCTCGGCCCCCAGGTCCTGAACGAAGTGGTGATTGACCGAGGCCCCTCCTCCTACCTGTCCAACGTGGACGTCTACCTGGACGGGCACCTCATCACCACGGTGCAGGGCGACGGTACGTGGCCGGGCTGCGGTGGGCATCGGGTGCCGTGCGGGTGGGCAGGGAGCGTGACCTGCGCTGTTCCTCAGGCGTGATCGTCTCCACCCCGACGGGCAGCACGGCGTACGCGGTGGCGGCCGGAGCCTCCATGATCCACCCCAACGTGCCGGCCATCATGATCACGCCCATCTGTCCCCACTCGCTGTCATTCCGGCCCATCGTGGTCCCCGCAGGAGTCGAGCTCAAGGTCAGAGCCCTCGCACCCTCTCGCGGCCAGGTGGTCGCCAGGGGCTTCTGCAGCGGCCTCATGCCCCGGCACCCCCCTGTGACCCCGTTCCCCCGCGGGGGTCCCCCTTTTCTGTGCGGAAAGGGCCTCCTCCCGTCCTCACTGCCCGTTGGGCTCACACTGTGGCAGGGGCGGGTGTGGACGGCAGAGGGGCCAGGACCATGCAGAGGGTGCTGTCCCCGTGGAGGGGGCCTGCCCGCCTTGGTGGACACGGGGAGTGGCCCAGGGGAGGGCGACCAGTGTGGTCAGTGAGCTGAGCCGGGGCCTGGCCCTGGGTTCCAGCCTAGGGTGGAGGGCGGTGACCTGGGCCTGGATGGACGTCTGTCCTGTCCCAGGGCTGGTGTCGGTGGGACAGCACCTTCGCCGGAGCTGGCCTTGGCCTCTAAGAGTGCTGTGGGCCTCCAAGGCCCCGGTTGGTGCCGCCTCCAAAGCAAGGGTCTGAGGCGTCTGCTGGGCCCTGCAGATCATGCTGTCCCCAGAAGCGAGGAACACCGTGTGGGTGTCCTTTGACGGACGGAAGAGGCAGGAGATTCGCCATGGAGACAGGTGGGTGCGGAGTGAGGGCATGCCTTCTGCCCTCCTGCCAGGATGGCCTGGGGGCCCTGGGGGTCCTGGTCTCACGTGTCACATGGGGCCATGCCTGTCGCAGCCTGTCACACGCGGTAGCTGTGTGGCCCTGGGTGCTGTCGTCCCTGCCGGGAGGGATGGAGCTGCTCATACGTGGCTGCACCCGTCCCCTCTGTCTCTGTCCTCCCCTCCTGAGGGGGGTGCTGAGGGGCCAGGGCTCTGTCCCAGGACAGACAGCAGTACCCGGGGACCCTGCCAAGCGGGAGAGCCAGGTCTGAAATGGCTGCTCGCAGACAGAACGGGCCCCGCCCTCCGGAGGGGGTCCTCTGAGCGGGTGGCAGGTGCTGCTGGCGCTGGGCTCACGCACGCGGCCTTGTCTGCAGCATCAGCATCACTACCTCGTGCTACCCGCTGCCCTCCATCTGCGTGCGGGACCCCGTGAGCGACTGGTTCGAGAGCCTGGCCCAGTGTCTGCACTGGAACGTGCGCAAGCGACAGGCCCACTTCACGGACGAGGAGGGCGAGGAGGGCGAGGAGGAGGGCTAGCCTCCCGCTGCGTCAGGTGCCATGTCATCCTGTCTGTGGCCGAGCAGGCGCCCAGCACCTGCCTCTGTCAGCAGACCAGCCGTTTCTCACATTGCAAGTCTCACCTTTTTGCATTTCTATAGAAGCCAAGCGAGCGACAGCAGGCCGTCCCACAAGCTGCACGGGCTCTCGTCCCGTCAGGGAGCGTGGGTCAGCCTGTCCCAGTGAGGGGTCAGAACGCAGGCCTCCCTGTGGTGTGGAAATACACGTCTCACAGCCCGTCCTCCTTCCCCCCACATTCCCCTCACCCTGCACCTCCCCGGCCTCGGGGCCGTGTGAAGAGCACTTGGGAGGTGGGCACAGGCTGGGGCGGGGGTCCCACCTCCTCCCCGGCTTCGGTGTGACGGGGCCACAGCGAGTGTCACCCGGGAGCCTGGTGGCGGCCAGGGGGCCTCGGCCCACCCCGCAGGCAGTCTGACTCAGGCTGGTCCACAAGGCCCCGGCGAGAGGGCTCGCCCTATGTTCTCTGTGATGTATGTGGGACCCCTGTCGAGGTCTCCACGCAGGGGACTCTTTAGAAGATTGGGACAAGCGAGTGAGCGGAGGGGAGTGCTGATGCTTCATGCGGGTCCTGGGGTACAAGGACACCCCATCATTCCAGCATCGCCCGCCTCGGCCCGCTGGCTGGGCGTGTTGGCCGTGCGGGACCCAGACCTGTGGAGTCCCAGGTTGGACCCGAGGCTGGGTTTGCGTGTGGCCTTGGCCCCTCCCTCAGCAGACGCCCTCGGGGAGTCCGTTGTGAGGAACGGGGTTCTCTGAGGGGTTTCTATCTGCTCCCCTCGGAGAAGGGAAGGGCTCAGCACCCCTGGGCCTCTCGCCAGGGCCATGGTGGGCAGCGACCTCCCACTGCAGGGACGCACACCCCAGTCTGTGCTAATGAGGCGCCCAGAGCCACACGTGGCCACCTCAGCCGGGCCTCTGCCCTCAGTGCCTGTGTGGACGTGTGTTGACCGAGTGCTGTGCCCACTCTTGTCCCTGCTGCGGCTCCTCAGCATCTGGACTCAGTGGTGCTGGCACTCGGCCTGGTGTCGCACACAGAGGAGGGCTCTCACTGCCACCTGCCCACCCACGGGGGCTGGTCTGCGGTCACTGTGTAGATGGAACGCCAGCGCTGCCCCCGCCCTGAGGCAGCATGATGGGATGGTCTAGAAAGCTATGGGTTTTTGAAGTAAATTCTTAATGTTTCATATTGTTAATATCCTGAAAATTTATTAAATGTTGTTGAAAGCCTTATTACTATTTTCAGATCCTTTCAATAAACAGACTTCTTTAAAGAGTTGGGTTCAGTGACAACTTTATTTGGATCCAAGTCCCTGAGGAAGGTGGGCTGGGTCCTCTCCCGTGTGCTCTTGTCAGCCTTGCCCTGGGGCAGGGGCTGTGGGCGTGGCCGCCTGTCCCACTGGGGAGGAGCAGTAGGGGTACGGAGCCTACTGACAGGACCTGCTCCCCCCCCCCCCCAGGGGCCCCTCGGTCCTCACCAGCTCCCGTGGCTGGAACTCGGAGCGTCTGCCTCGCTCCCCTGTCCTTCCCCTGAGCTCTTGGTGGGTGGGCGGCAAGGCTTTGCCAGGATCAGTAGGCACCACAGACATGGCACAGAGCACTGGGCGGAGCCAGTGTTGTGGGGTCGAATCCTGGGTTCAAAATAAGACCACAGGAGGCTGATGATTAATTGAAAAAAAGCAGGCAAGGATTTATTGAAATATCTGGCCAGGACAGCCGCAGGTGGTCTCCACACAACTGTCCCTTTTCAAGGGTAGGCAGTTCCTTTTATTTATTTTTAAAATATATTTTATTGATTTTTTACAGAGAGGAAGGGAGAGAGATAGAGAGCCAGAAACGTCAATGAAAGAGAAACATCGACCAGCTGCCTCCTGCACATCCCCCACTGGGGATATGCCTGCAGCCAACGTACATGCCCTTGACCGGAATGGAACCCGGGACTTTTCAGTCTGAGCCAAACTGGTTTCGGCAGGCAGTTCCTTTTAAAGGTTCAAACCACAGGAATTTTCCTTTGTTCTAAATTCTTAATCCTAAAGACTACATTCTGAAGACTGGGGTCAGCCGGAGGAGTCGTAGCTAGTCACATCCTGCTGGACACTGGCATGTGGCCCTATCTTGCGATAGCCGAGAACAGGAGAGCTCAGACGTTATCTACAGTTTCTATCTCTGAAGGTTCCTGAGTCAATGGGAATTAATCTCCTGTGGTCCTGGTCCCAGGCAAGGGAAAAACTGCCTTAGCCTCCAGGTCTCCACCTGAAGGCTGAGGTAAATAGCTCCCCCCCCCCCCCCCCCCCGTGTTTAGAAGGGTTAAAATTCAAACATTGCCGCTATATTTCACCAGGACCCACCACGTGTCCCTCCGGTGTCCACCCCCCCCCTCCGCCCAGTGTCCGCTCTGCCCGTTAAATCACAGGCGAGGCTGCCCTTCGGGGGGAGCCCCCTGTGCACCCAGGCAGGTGGGGGACGAGTCGCGCCCGCCCACCTGGCGTCTCCCTGGCGAGTCCCAGCCGCCAGGCGCCCCTCTCACTCCGGGGCCGTGATCGCGGGAAACGCGGGGGAACGTTCCCGCCGTTGGGAACGCGCTTCGCTCCTGCGCTCTCCGGGGGGGGGGGCGGGCCGCGCGGACCCCGCCGGGGCCGGGGGTGCGGGCCGGGCCGTGACCTCCCTGGGTCACTTCCGGTGCGTCACTTCCGGTCCGGGCCGCCGTGGGTCCGCAGCCGCCTGCCTTCCCGGAAGGCCGCGCCCGGGCCCGTTCCGCCGGCCGGCTCCGGGCCTCCTCGGCGCCCGCAGAGGCTCGGCCCGCCCGCCCCGCGTCCGCGCCCCCAAGGCCCCGGGTCCGCGCCCCCAAGGCCCCGGGTCCGCGCCCCCAAGGCCCGGAGCCCTGACGGGAGACGCCGCGCAGCCGCGTGACAGGCCTCGCGGGCCCCGCCCCCGCCGCCCCCGGGAGCCCGGGCCCCGCCTCCGGCCTCCGGCCCCGCGGCGGGTGGAGGGTCCGGCCTGGGGCTCCCGGTGCGCGACAGCGGCCCCCGCGGCCGAGGCCCGGCGCCTGTCATCGCGCCGCTCCGGCCGGTGGGCGGCGGCCCGGACCCGCGGCGGGCGGAGCCTCCTCCTCGGCGCCGGGGCGGGGCGGCCTTCCCGGGGGCGGGCTCGGCTGCTTTCCGGTGATGGCGCCGCCCGCGCCCTGGACGGCGCCCCGGCCCAGGAGCTCCGGGCCGCGCTGGGAGCCGGTCCGAACCGCGTCCTGCGGGGCGTGTCTCCGGTGCGTGTGAGGGACGCGGGGCGCCGCGCGGCACGGCCGGCCCCGCGGCTCCGGTGCGCGCCCTCGGGCCCCGTCCTCCCCCGCGCCCCGCCGGCCTCCGCGCTCCTCCCGCCCCGGGACCCCTCCCCGGGGTGACCCCTCCTGCCCGGGTGACCCCTCCCCGCCCGCCCGGACCCCCGCTCCGCTCCGTGTGCCCTCACCTCGCGGAGGAGCGGGCACCACCCGAAACCACGGCCGGCCCCGGGGTGCCGGGCTCCGGAGGCGGAGGGCGCCCCGCGGGGTCGGGGGGAGCCCAGGTCGGCGGCGGACACGGGCGGGGCCGGGCGGGGGGAGTCGCGCGTTAACCCGGGCCCAGAGGCGGGCACGGCCCGGGGCCAGGGGCAGGCGCCGCCTCCGCCTCCGCTCCGGTCCCCGGAAGGCACGATCGCCCACGAACCCGTGGCGGTGGGTTTTATTTTTTTGCCTAAAATTTTAGAAAATGAAAAATAATGGTTGACATCCTGCCGGGCGATCTTCTGCTGGGTTTGGCTTTGGGGTTCCCAGGTGACCCCCATCCTCTGCTGGCGCAGGAGGCTCTGGCCCCCTGGCAGCTGCGCCAGGAAATAAAACCCTGTTTGGGGGCGGAGTCTGCCCCGTGGATTTAATAAGGTTTGCGGTTTTTTAAATGGAAGCATCTTACTTTACCCAAAATACTTAAACCTGCGGGAACAGCGGAGAGCAGGGCCCAACGGTATCCGACGGCACCACGCAGGCCAATCAGAGGGAATGGAAAGGTTTTTACTTAAAAAAAATTTTTTTTAATTGATTTTTTACAGAGAGGAAAGGACAGGGATACAGAGTGAGAAACATCCATCAACTGCCTCCAGCACACCCTCTACTGGGGATGTGCCATAACCAAGGTACATGCCCTTGACCGGAATCGAACCTGGGACCCTTCAGTCCGAAGGCCCACGCTCTCCACTGAGCCACACCGGTCAGGGATTCTTACATTAAAGAAACCCGTTTTCAATCTAGACCTTGGACAAGGGAGGGAAGTGGGGCGGGGGGTCAGCATATCTCACTCCCACCTCCCCACAGAGTTGGTGACGTGTGCCGGTTGGGAACCGGCTGTGCCTTTTCGATCGGAGCCGCGGGGACAGAGCGCCATGGCCTGCCTCCCTCCCCTGTGGCCGGCGTCCTCAGCCAGAACCGTGGGCGGCCTGTGCCAGCCTGCCAGGGTTTCCTCAAGTGCCTTCCTGGGTGGCGCCCAGGGTTCCGGCTGGGAAGCGGAGCTGTTTGGGATGCTCAGCGGGCCGGCGCGGGCCTGCATGGGGCAATCTGTTTAGGACGCGTTCCCAGAGGCCCACTTCCTGCACCGCAGCGGGCAGAGTCCGAGGGCAGCCGGTGCACTGACAGTCGGAGCCGGTCAGGGGCCCTCCCTGGCGATGGGGGGCATCTTGTGGGTTCTTTTTGTCGTTGGGTTTATTGGGGTGACGCTGGTGAGGAACGGTAGGCAGGTCTCGCTCCGGAGTGGGATTCTGTAACGTTCGTGTTGAGGACTTGAGCAGCGACCCTTCCCTCGGGCCACTGGCCCGCGCCTGGAGGGGTTTGGGAAATTTGGGGGATTGGCCGGCTCCAGCTGAACTTCCCTTTGGCGATGAGCGTGCCAGGACGGGACCACAGCGCGGGGCGATGTCTCCGGGTTCGAGCCCCCCTCCCTGCAGGCTCACTGGAGGCTGAGCCCCGAGGCCACCTCATTGGGTGCAGCCCCTGAATGTCATGCAGACGGCTCTGAAGGGTTCCGGGCAATGTCCCGTTCCAGTGGCCCTCTTCCCTCCCCGTCCTGCCTGGGCGCCTCCAAGGGTGGGTCCAGGAGGAGGAAGGCGACGACCCGCCCGCCCTGGCCTAGCACGGCCTCCTCACCACCGGCTTCTCGCTGGGCAGCGGCCTGTGTTCAGTCCCTGTCATTTGTGCTGTCGCCCGGGAAGGAGGGAATTCTGACCTTTGTCACTGGGACCTGGGTGGGGTGGCCAGTGCACCAGGGGCCCCAGGTCCAGCACACTCCACCAGGTTCCCAGGCAGGCTCAGTGAGTCAGGCTGGCTTTTTGTTTGTGTTTTAATATATTTTTATTGATTTCAGAGAGGGAGAGACAGCTAGAAATATCCATGATGAGAGGGAATCATGGATCGGCTGCCTCTGGCACACCCCCTACTGGGGATTGAGCCTCTCACCCCAGCAAGTGTCCTTGACCAGGAATCGAACCCAGGACCCTTCAGTCTGCAGGCCGCCGCTCTGTTCACTGAGCCGCCCTGGCTAGGGCGGCTGTCGCATCTTAAAGTTCCTTTTCCCTGTCAGCTAAGGTTGCTTCCGTCTTGCAGGGCGGGGATCGCTCCTCCCCGAGAGACGCCAGTCTCGTGGACTGAGGAAGAGCTGGCGGCAGGAGCCGGGAGGCAGCCGTGAGGGTGGCAGCACCGGTAAGTAGGGCCCCGCCTTCCACGTGACGCCCAGCACAGCGCCCACCGGAGGGCGTCGCTGTGTCCCCGAGGCCCCATCTCATTCTGTTCGAGATTTAAATGCTCCAGGCTGATTGCCCATGATGACCCTGATATCACTGATCACCCACCATCCACTCAGCTCCGCGTGTGCGTGCGTGCGTGCGTGCGTGCGTGCGTGTGTGTGTGTGTGTGTGCCTTCGTTACTCCTCCTCCCTGCTGTCCAGTGTTGGGTCGCGCTCCCCGCAGACAGCTGGGTTTGGGGGTGAGGGAGGAGATCCTGTGTCTCTCACTGGAACTGCTGGCTTATAAGGTCTGCAGATGTTTACCTCATGTCAACCTTGAATGTATGATTTTTAAACATTTATTGGTCAGAGAAGGGGGAGAGAGAAGCATTGATTTGTTGTCCCATTTATTTAAACAGTCGTTGGCTGCTTCTTGTATGCGCCCTGACCAGGGATTGAACCTGCAGCCAAGGCTTAAAGGTTTGGCACTCTAACCAACTGAGCTACCTGGCCAGCACTACACACCCTTTCTTTCTTTTTAATGTTTTTATTGATGTCAGAGAGGAAGGGAGAGGGAGAGAAACATCAATGATGAGAGAGAATCATGGACCGGCTGCTTCCTGCACACCTCACACTGGGGGTTGAGCCCGTAACCCGGGAATCGAACCATGACCTCTTGGTTCCTGGGTTGATGCTCAACCACTGAGCCATCCGGCCCAGCTACACACCATTTCTTGTGCTTATTGGCCACTTAGAGATCCTCCTGTGACACTGTGTTCGCCGCGTTTCCCGTGGCGCTGTCTGTGGGTGAGGCCTGTCACGCTGGGGCTGTGCTGTGTTCTGAGGAACGGAGTCTTCACGGGGCCGGTGGCCGTTCCTTCAGGCCTCCCTGCGTGGGCGATGCCCCTGGCCTGGCCTGCCCTGCAGGTCCACACGGGGCGTTCCACAGGGGCCTCCTGTGTCTCCCTGGGTGTCAGGATCCAACTTATTTATTTTCTGGGCCAGGTGACCGCGCTCTGAGCACCAGAGATTGTGGGACCCGCGGGCCGGGCACGCGCCCGCACTGAGAATGAGCCGGCTCCAGCCGGTTGGGCCGCTGTGGTCTCTGTCTGCCTCTGCACAGTGTGTCCTGTGACCAGGAAGTCCAGTCCCAGTTCTCCGTGGGCAGCCCTCCTCCCAGCTCCCCCGGAGGGAAGCGTCCTTATCTCTCTCCCCTGTGTACTCTGTGTCCACCTGGCAGGGCTGTACTTTGAGACTAAACATTCCTGTTATTTCTCAACTGGAGGCCCGGTGCGCGAATCCGTGTGGTCCGGCCTCCTGATCAGAATGAGGGGCTGATGGGGGGCTGATCGGGTCGGGCGGTTGGCTGGCCAGCCCCTCCCCTTGGCTGAACTCCCAGTCTAGTCCGGAGTCTGTTCAGACGGTGTGCATGTTGGCCTGTTGTTATGTAGAGTTTCCACCTGGCAGTTTCGGCATCTGTGGTGATACTTTTGCTAATCCTGACCCGAGGACATGTCTCCACTGATTTTTAGGGAGAGTGGGAGAGAGAAGGAGATACAGAGAAACATCGAGGTGAGAGAGACACATCGGTTGGTTGCCTCCTGCACATGCCCTGACCAGGGGAGGAGCCTGCAGCTGAGGTACGTGCCCTTGACCGGAATCGAACCCGGGACCCTGAAGCTGCAGACCTGGGGGTTCTCGCGGGGCATCGGGACCGCCCCCCATGTCCCGCCGTTTCCTCCGGCGTCTCCGCGGGGGTTTCTGCTGTATTCACTCAGGACGAGTGATTCTGAGGCTCTTTCCCTGCGGTGCTCGTTGCGTTGCCGTGGCGCCCACTCTGGTCCCTCTCCGGCCTCTGGCCCTGTGGGGACCCCACAGGGGCTGCGGGACTGCGTCCCCGGTGCCCTCCGGCTCTGGGCTCGGCCACAGCAGACGCAGGTTTTGCTGGCAACAGCATCAGATCAGTCAGCGGGAGGCCTGTCTCCTGCTGGTGATCTCTGCTGGGACCGCTGGTGACCGCGGCCACGCTCTGAGGGCAGAGTGCCCCCCCCCCCCCCCAATAACTGGGGACGTCCCGGGAGACGGCCCGCCCAGAGCACCCTGGTTTGTCTCAGCGGCTGTTTCACCTCCAGACGCCCCGCCTCCGTCCGGGGTTTCTGTGGCCTCTGCGCCCCCCGTCTCCCCCCCGTGGCCTGGCCCCCTCCTTGGCTCTGTCCCAGGCGCCTGGGTTCCTCCTCGCTGTCCTCCCAGGCGCCTGGGTTCCTCCCGCTGGGCCTCCGTGGGTGAGCTGGGATCTTTGATCTTCATCGGCAGAGGCCCTCAGGCCTCACCTGTGCCAGCCCTTGGCAGGTGGGGCGGGGGGGGGGGGCTCTGCTGGGGCTTGGCAGCCGTTGTGGGGCGTGGCCCAAAGCCGCACGTCCCGTCCGTGTCCCCCCACCCCTCGCCCCGGATCCCTGGGAGCCGGGTCTGCGCCTCCTGTGGGGAGTGCCAGGGCCTTCCTGGCTGAGCTTACTCCGGTGTCTCCAGGGGCTGCACCGCAGACGCCCCCCCCCCCCCCAGTCTGCTCCTGCCGTCCGCTGCGTGCGGTGGAGGGTGGCCAGGAGCCCGAGGCTGTTCAGTCGCCCACAGAAGGTTCTGGTCTCTTGTCGGGGGGCCGGGGCGGGTCACGGCGGGGCCACCTCTCTGATCTCGCCATCTCAGCGGGGGCTCTGCGCTAAGTTCCTCCTGGTTTGGGCCCTGGAGGGCCCCCCTCCGCGGGCTCCTCGCCTCGTCCCGCCCGGCGGTTTACTCCGAGGAAAACGCGGCGGTGGCAGGCTCTTCGGGTCGCTGAGGAGCGAGGACCCGAGTAGCGTCCACGCTCGGCTGAGAGACGTTCTGAGCCTCGCTGTCCTCCCAGGCGCCTGGACGAGAGCGGGAGCCGTGCGGACTTGGGGTGCGGTCCCCTCGCTGCCGGGAAGAGCGGTCCCGGGGGCCAGAGGCGGGCAGGCTGTTTGTGGGGCGGGTGTCTCCAGTGTCACGGAGAGTGACGGGGTGAGGCCGTCCTGGGCTCGCTGGGCCTGGCTCTGCTCGTGGGCATGGAAAGGCGGGTCCAGTCCCGTCCGGTCCGGTGTGACTGGGCCCCTCGGGAGCCGATGGCTGCCGTACGTGGAGGAGGGACCTGCTGCCTAAGGCTGTGGGCCCTGGTCAGCGAGGCACGGGTTGGGGGAGGCGCCCACAGTTTGGGGAGCAGGGCGGGTGTGGGGAGTGGGGCGCAGGCTGGTCAGATGTACTGAGAAGTGCGGCCACCGCCCTCGCCCGCCTCCCTGCCCGAGTTCCGGACACGGAGTGTAACTGCAGCTTGTTGTGTGAGGGAGGAAGGGCCTGTGCACCCCCTCCCCCCTCTCCCCGCCCCAGTGCTGTCCGGGCCTCCAAGTCAGGACTTGCCAGCCAGGCCTGGGCCCAGCTGGGTGGCCGCAGAGCAGCAACCGGCGGGTCTCCAGGGCCAGAGGTCCCGGAGCCACGGGCAGGGAGACTCCGGATCCTGCCTGAGCAGCCGGGCTCGGAGCCTGGCCGGGCCTGGGCCTGAGCAGCCGGTCCTCGGAACCGGTTGGGCCTGGGCCTGAGCAGCCGGGCTCGGAGCCGGGCCTGGGCCTGGGCCTGGGCCTGGGCCTGGGTCTGAGCCTGAGTAGCTGGGCTTAGAACCGGACTGGGCCTGGGCCTGGACAGCTGGGCTCGGAGCCGGGCCGGGGCCTGGGCCTGGACAGCTGGGCTCGGAGCTGGGCCGGGGCTTGGGCCTTGAGGCGGGCGGCTGTTGGAGGTTGGGTTTGGGGGACACGGGATCTGGACATGAGCGCACCCCTGCTTGCAGGTTCGCCTGAGATGAAAGCTTGTGGGGGCGGACTCGGCCGCAGGAGCCCCGTGCCCGCTGTCCAGACGAGGCGGCCGCGGACCCCAGGGCACCGCGTGGGTCCTTCCGCCTAAGGACGCCGCGGGGACACCATGGCGGCGCCGGCCAAGCCCGCGGAGCCGGCCCCCTGCCCCCAGGAGCCGCCGCGGGGGAAGCCGGCCCTCGGCTGGGGCTCCCTGCTCGGCCCCCGCAGTGAGAGGATCCTCTTGGCCAAGAGCGCCGGCACCACCGAGGAGGGCGTGCTCACCGTCACCATCACCGAGACCACAGTCATCGAGGCCGACCTGGGCGTGTGGAGCTCGCGGGCGCTGCTCTACCTCACGCTCTGGTTCTTCCTCAGCTTCTGCACCCTCTTCCTCAACAAGTACATCCTCTCGCTGCTGGAGGGCGAGCCCAGCATGCTGGGTGAGGGCGGGCGTGGAGCCGGGTGAGGGCGGGCACGGGGCTGGGTGAGGGCGGGCATGGAGCCGGGTGAGGGCGGGCAGGGCCGGGTGAGGGCGGGCACGGGGCTGGGTGAGGGTGGGCATGGAGCCGGGTGAGGGCGGGCACGGCCGGGTGAGGGTGGGCATGGAGCCGGGTGAGGGCGGGCACGGCTGGGTGAGGGCGGGCAGGGCCGGGTGAGGGCGGGCAGGGCCGAGTAGGGCAGGCATGGAGCCGGGTGAGGGCAGGCATGGAGCCGGGTGAGGGCGGGCACGGCCGGGTGAGGGCGGGCACGGGGCCGGGTGAGGGCGGGCACGGCCGGGTGAGGGCGGGCACAGGGCTGGGTGAGGGCGGGCACGGCCGGGTGAGGGCGGGCACAGGGCTGGGTGAGGGCGGGCACAGGGCCGGGTGAGGGCGGGCAGGGCCGGGTGAGGGCTGGCACGGGGCTGTGTGAGGGCGGGCACGGGGCCGGGTGAGGGCTGGCACAGGGCTGGGTGAGGGCGGGCACAGGGCTGGGTGAGGGCACAGGTGGATGGGCGGGGCCCCGGCTGCAGCTCATCACCCCCCCGCCCCCAGGCGCTGTGCAGATGCTGTCCACCACGTGCATCGGCTGCCTGAAGATCTTCGTGCCCTGCTGCCTGCACCAGCACAAGGTCCGGCTCGCCTACCCGCCCAACTTCCTCATGACCATGCTGTTCGTGGGCCTCATGAGGTGAGGCTGGCGTCGGGTGCGGGGCGTCATGTGAAATGCCTTCCCTCCCTCCCGGCGTGGCTCAGTGGGTAGAGCTTCGGCCTGTGGACCAAAGGGTCCGGTTTGGATTCCTGTCAAGGGCACCTGGTCAGGGCGTGGGCAGGAGGCAACCAATCGATGTGCTTCTCTCTGTTTTCCCCTCTCTCTTATAGTCTCCCTAAAAATCAATGGGAAATATCCTCAGGTGAGGATTAAACGTAGATATTTTAAAAATAAAATAACTAAAATAAAAGCCTTTACCATCTGGCTGGCGTAGCTCAGCGGTTGAGATCAACCCAGGAACCAAGAGGCCTCCTCTCCGATCTGGTCAGGGCACAGGCCCAGGTTGCGGGTTCCAGCCCCTGTGGGGAGTGTGCAGGAGGCAGCCGATCAGTGGTGTTACTCTCTCATGGATGGTTCTATCTTCCTATCCCTCTCCCTTCCTCTCTCTCTCTCAAAAAAATTAATAACGACAGGTTTAACAGAACAAACAAAATAAAATAAAATGCCTTTCCCATCACTGAGAGCGAGCGGCCAGCCGAGTGACGGCACCTTGTCAGGTGAGTTCCATGCAGACTCTCAGGCCTGCGTTTCGGGCAGCACTGGCCCTGGCCGTGGGCCTCGGTGCCCGGCGGTCCTTCCTGGAGCAGCCGCCCTGGGTCAGTCGTGGGTCAGGGTGAGGGGCCTCCTGCAGGGCCCGCGCTCCAGCCACCGCGGTCCCTGCAGGCGCGCGCCTCCTGAGCTGGACCCAGCGGAGCGTGCGGGGCAGGTGTGGTCGAGAGCCACCGGGACTCGCCCGTCCGACCGCCCTCCGCTTCTCCCCAGGTTCGCCACGGTGGTGCTGGGCCTGGTCAGCCTCAAGAACGTGGCGGTGTCGTTCGCCGAGACGGTGAAGAGCTCCGCCCCCATCTTCACCGTGATCATGTCCCGCATGATCCTGGGGGAGTACACGGGTGAGCGCCCCGCCCGCCACAGGGCGGCTCCGAGGACGGGGGAGGTCTGGGTGGAACTAGCAGAAGGCACACGGCGTCCCGGGTCCGGCCCTCGGTTTCACGCACCGTCCTCAGCAGAGGGCACGGGGCCCGTGGGTTCTCAGGCCGTGGGCTTGCTGGCCGGCAGCGCTGCCTGGGGAATAGCTGTGCTCCGGGCAGCGGGGCCCGGGGACGAGGCCGAGGCCGTGGCCCTGATCTGAGGCTGCGCCGCCTCTGCTGAGCAGGAAGGGCCCGGCCCTCGCCCACGCTGCCCTGACGGCAGCAGCGGAGCCTGAGGTCCCTGCTCGTGGGCGTGGTCCTCCCGTACTGAGGACTGTCTCCTTCACACCGGGGTTCAGGCGCAGAAAGAGAAGGAATAAACCTCTGGGCGTCAGACATTGAGGCGCCCCCCCCCCCCCCCCCCCCCCAGTTTCTCCTTTTAGTAGAATCCCTGGAGCCCGTCTCCCTTCCTCTCCTGTTTGCCGGTCAGGATTGTGGAGCCTGGGGGTCACCCAGGGCCTGGCATTGAGGGGGGCCTGGCATTGAGGGGGCGGGCTCTTGTGCCTCGGCCTCCCTCCAGCACAGAGACCAGGGCGCCGGCTCTGGATGAAGGCGGGGCCGGCTCTCCTGGGAAAGCAGGAAGCAGCATGGCTTCCAGAGGAGCGTTGGGGCCACACATGGTCACAGCCGGGGTCACAGGCGGGCTCCGGGGTCACAGCCAGGGTCACAGCTGGGGTCACAGCCAGGGTCACAGTCATGGTCACATCCGGGCTCTGGGGTCCAGCCGGGCTCCGGGGCCATAACCAGGGTCACAGCCGGTCCTCCTCCCAGGCCTGCTGGTCAACCTCTCCCTGGTCCCTGTCATGGGAGGCCTGGCCCTGTGCACAGCCACCGAGATGAGCTTCAACATCCTGGGCTTCTCCGCCGCGCTGTCCACCAACATCATGGACTGGTGAGTCCGGGGAGCGTGGACGGAGCTGGGGACCCCGGGTGCCGGGGGCTGCTCGCTCCTCACTGGTGACGGAGCATCAGTCAGAGCAGCTCAGTCCTCCCACGGCCCAAAGCCTGGCCGGTGCGCCTGGTGCCGCCTCTTCCTCAGTGAGGTCCCTTTTCCTCCAAGAAGGAGCTGGGGCGTGGTGGTTCGGGGCCTGGTGCTTCAGAACGCTCACAGCCACGGCGGGCTGCCCCGTGCCAGCTGCCGTGTGGCCGCGTCTGGAGTCTCACGGCTGAGTGCTGGTGAGGCCGCCCCGCAGTCAGCCAGCAGCTCAGCACCGCAGTCTCGTCGCTTGTCCTTTTGCTGAGAGAGGAGGGAACACCACCACAGGGGCGGGGCTCGGGGTCAGGGTCGCTGTCACCACCAAAGTGCGGTTTGAGGTTTTGAAGAATCCTGCTAAGAAAGTGAACACCGTTAATTCCACCTCCAACCCTCGGAGGCGGGGCCCGGCCTCTGTGGCTCCCAGAAGCACTACTGACCGACCAACCGACCGACCACCTCTTACATCGCACACCCCACAGCCTCCGTTCTGTGGCCTCCACCCCACCCCACCCCCACCCCCACCCCCAGCCTTCTAAGTCACAGGAGGTGTCTTTTTCCAGGAACCTCCCTCCGATTTCTTTTTTTCTTTAATGATATGTTTTTATTGATGTCAGAGAGGAAGAGAGAGGGAGAGAAATGAACATCACTGATGAGAATCACTGACCGCTGCCTCCTGCACGCCCCACATGTGCCTTGACGGGGAATGGAACCATGGAACCGTGACCTCCTGGTTCCCAGGTCGACGCTCAGCCACTGAACCCTGCTGGCCGTCCTCCTCACCTCCCCCCGTTTCCTGAAGGGAGCGGAGCCCACGGCTGTGCCTGGCTCCCGTCTGGGTTGTCAGTGTCTCCAGAGCCATTGTTCTGGTTCCAGGCCTGGCCGTGAGCGTTCCTGTCCACACTGAGAGCGCCTGTCCTCGCCAGGCTTCCCCTGAATCAGAACACGCACTTCCTTCCCGGACGGACACCGCCTGGCTTTCTCTTTGGCCGAGTGTGCGCGCGCGTGTGTGCGTGTGTACGCGTGTGCGTACGGTGCCCCATGTGACTGTCCCCTTCCGGAGTTCGTGAGCCTGAGCTCCTGTTCCGTTCCTGGGTGCCGGCCCGCGGCCGTGCCGGTTTGGGGGCTCTTATTGGGGGGTTGAGCTGGGTGGCCGCAGGCTGCCCATCGCTCCACTCGCCTGGGGAAGGCTGCAGGCGCCTCGTCCATTCCATTCCCCACGACATCCTGTGGACGGTAACCGCTTCTCCCCTTTGCTCCAGTTTGCAGAACGTTTTCTCAAAGAAGCTGCTCAGCGGGGACAAGTACCGGTTCTCGTAAGTGTCGCCGCGTCCAGGCCGGCCGATGCCAGACCTGCCGCTCCCCAGGCGCGGGGGCCGGGAGGAGAGCCTGCTGCCCCTGGAGGCCGAACTGGCCACCTGTCCTCCCACGGCCGGCAGTGACTCAGGACACAGTCCTCCTGTCCCCCCGGACCCTCTCCTCCTGTCCCCCCGGGAGCCTCCTGTCCCCCGGACCCTCCTGGCCCCCCGGACCCTCCTGTCCCCCAGACCCTCCTGTCCCCCCGGACCCTCCTGGCCCCCGGACCCTCCCCTCCTGTCCCCCGGACCCTCCTGGCCCCCGGACCCTCCCCTCCTGGCCCCCGGACCCTCCTGGCCCCCCGGACCCTCCTGGCCCCCGGACCCTCTCCTCCTGTCCCCCGGCCCCTCCTGTCCCCCGGACCCTCTCCTCCTGTCCCCCGGACCCTCCTGGCCCCCCGGACCCTCCTGTCCCCCGGACCCTCCTGGCCCCCTGGACCCTCCTGTCCCCCTGACCCTCTCCTCCTGTCCCCCGGACCCTCCTGTCCCCCGGACCCTCCTGTCCCCCCGGACCCTCCTGTCCCCCGGACCCTCCTGTCCTCCCAGACCCTCCTGTCCCCCGGACCCTCCTGGCCCATGGACCGTCCTGTCCCCCGGACCCTCCTGTCCCCCGGACCCTCCTGTCCCCCCCGGACCCTCCTGGCCCCCTGGACCCTCCTGTCCCTCCGGACCCTCCTGGCCCCCAGGGGCCTCCTGGCCCCCCGGAGCCTGTCGCCTGCTCGGCGCGGTGCTTCCTCGGCTCCCGGGGGTCGGGCTCAGGCGTGCTGTGCCCGCAGGGCGGCCGAGCTGCAGTTCTACACGAGTGCCGCTGCCGTGGCCATGCTGGTTCCCGCCTGGGTCTTCTTCATGGTGAGTGTGCACCCTGGGCGCCGGCCCTGGGCCTGGGTCTCAGCGCCCTGGGAGCGGGGGGGGGGGTGGGGCTCGCTCTGCTGAGGGCGCAGTGCCCCCTCCATGCCTGAGGAGGGGGACAGAGGTGGGGCCAGGCCTGGCGCTGGTCTCCGAGGCCCAGCTGCAGCTGTGGGGGTTTCCTGAGCTGCTCCTGTGACGGGTTTTAGACTGATTTAGTTTCTTTTCTTTTTTCTTTTAATATTTTAAACATTGGTTTGAGGAGAGGGGGAAAGAGAGAAGCAGCGATGTGAAAGGAATGTGGATCGGCGGCCTCCAGCCCGCTCCACACTGGGGACAGGGCCCGAAACCTGGGCGTGGTATTCGCATGTAGTGGGTGGAAGCCCTCGGAGCCCAGGCCAGTGCCCCGGCAGCCGAGCCTCCCGCAGGGGGCTCTGCGTTTACACGTTCGAGGAGCAGCCAGGCTCGGCAGCTGCACCTTTTGGCTACGTTCCCACCAGCGGTGCCCGGCAGCCCCCCTCTGCCCGGCCTCGCCAGCGTGTGCTCTGGCTCTCGTCGCATCCCGGTGGGGAGGGCCTCCCTGTGGCCGGGCTGCAGTCCCCCGTGACCGAGGGCTCTGGTCGCCACCCAGAAGGCAGGTGTCACAGCCCCTCAGCCTCGGCTCGCCCGCCCCGTGGCTGGGCATCGGGGGCGAGGTCCTTTGGTGACGGGCACGGCCTGACGGGCGTGGGCGCCGCTCTGCTCCGCACAGGACCTGCCGGTGCTCGGGCGGAGCGGGAGGAGCTTCAGCTACACGCAGGACGTGCTGCTGCTGCTGCTGCTGGACGGCGTGCTGTTCCACCTGCAGAGCGTCACGGCCTACGCCCTCATGGGCAGGATCTCCCCCGTGACCTTCAGGTAGGGCGGTCCGGAGGTGTGTGCAGCGCCGGGGGCTTGCGTTCTCACAGAAGCTCTGCAAGTGCCAGGGCTGCAGTGCCGGCCGAGCCCGGGCACGGAGGCCGGGCCGCTGCCTCTGGTGCCATTTGAAGCACACGCGTGAAGTATGTGAAGAGCTTTTGTTTTAAAATATATTTTACTGACGTCCGAGAGTAAGGGAGAGGGGGAGAGAGAACATCAGTGATGAGAGAGAATCATGGATCATCTGCCTCCTGCACGTCTCCCATTGGGGATCCAGCCTGCAACCTGGGCGTGTGCCCTGACCCAGAATCAAACCGTGTCCTCTTGGTTCCTGGGTCAGTGCTCAACCACCAGCCCCGCCCAGCTGAGCTGGAGGGTTTTAGGGAGGTTGCCAGAGTGAGTCTGGTGCCTGGAGCAGCTGGTCAGCGGCTCACCTGCCCGCCGGACCCTGTCCCCGGAGGGTGCTGTGGGCCCTGGTGGCTGTGAACCGGAAATGCATGAGCTCAATGAAAACCTGAATTCCTGCTTTGACCTACTTCCACCCACTACATGCGAATACCACGCGTGACCACGGGCTCTGGGAACCTGGAGGGTTAAAGTCTGGCTAGCTGGTTTTCACTGTTACAACTGGACTAGAGGCCAGAGGCACAAAGTTCGTGCACGGGCAGGGTCCCTAGGCCTGTGCAGCAATCGGGCCCATCAGGTTCCCTGCTCCTCTTTCCCACGGCTGCTGGTCCCCCGCCATGTTCCGTACGCCCCCTGGTGGTTAGCGCACATCATAGCAAGCGAACTCCCAAGGTGGTGATTTGCGTATTAGCCTTTTATTACATAGGATGAGTTTCATGAAAGCACAATCTCAGTGACAAATAGAAAAGAATGAGCCAGAAACTCCAGCCATGGTGGGCAGCTTGGTCACGTCACGTGGCGTGCATCGGCTGCTCTCCTGTAGCGGCCGAGCTGTCACCTTGGGACTGTCCCAGTGTGAAGGCAACAGCGGGCTGATGGCACCGCCCCTGTCATGGCCTCGGTGTTCCTGGGCGTGTATGCTGCCATGCAGGGCAGCTGTCCTCTCCGTTGGTTGTAATCTGGCTCAGCGAGGACAGTCTGTGCTCAGCAGTCACCGGGCTGGAGCCACTTGCACACACACACACACACACACACACACACACACACACACCACTCCTCTGTCTTGCAGCGTCGCCAGCACCGTGAAGCACGCCCTGTCTGTCTGGCTCAGCATTATCGTTTTTGGCAACAAAATCACCAGCCTGTCAGCCGTGGGCACCGTCCTGGTGATGGCGGGCGTGCTGCTCTACAACAAGGCCCGGCAGCACCAGCGGGAGGCCATGCAGAGCCTGGCCTCGGCCAGCTGGACGCCGGAGGACGGCACTGAGCCTCTGGTGCCCAAGGACCCCCGGCCGCACCACTGAGCGCCTGGGCCGAGGTGCACGACCGCCGTCAGCTGGGCAGGGAGGTGCGTGTGCGGCCGGTCCTGCCCCTTTCAGGGCTGCAGTCCAAACCAGCGGAATATGGGGACCCCCGACGTGGGCTCCCCGGGGCTGACCAGAGCCAGCTGCCGCTGAGCCATCGCCATGGAATGTGAAAACTGCCCCAGCAGCCCCAGGCCAGACTCGGAGGGCTGGGACCCGCTGGCCTCTGCCTGGCCCTCACTGGGCACCCAGCTCTCCCTGCAGCAGGCCCGGCGATTCCTCTGTGGGCGACACCCCCACAGAGGGGACCACTGTGAGCGCTCCCTGCTGGTGCTGAAGGAGAGATCTCAGCCCACACCAGCCAGCAGAGGCCACCATGCCCGGGGCCTGGGCACAGAGGCCAGGGAAGTCCATGCCATGGGGCCTGGCAGGGAGTGGGGAGGGGACACGGCAGGAAGGGGTCCCTGCGGCTCTGCCGGGAGCCGGGCTTGGGCATCCCTCCGGGTGGACGGCGGGCAGGGAGGTGGGAAAGGGTGCGGTGTTGGCAGTGCTGGTCTGTGTGTGGAGCAGACGGTCGTTTTGTGAAAAGGAACCACGGGCACCAACGCTCTGTGCCCAGAGCTGACCAGGGACCACGCGTGTTTGTGTCTGAGTTGGGCTGCGACTCCCAACCTGTGGGGGACGCTCCGCTGCAGGCAGTCTTCGGCTCCTCTGCGCCTTCGACCAGCGTCGCTGAGCCCGGGCTGGGCAGAAGAGCCCTCCTGGTGAGAGGTCTGGCCCTGAGTTCTAGGACTGAATTCCCCAGAAAAGGAACAGGAGGCCCTCACTCCCCGACCCGTCCCCCTCCTGCTGTTCAGGCCCCTGGTTCCCGCGGTTTCCAATGGAAATGGAACAGAGCCTCCCGGGAGGCCCGGCCTCTAGGAAACACAGCAATAATCACGTCGTGTGAAGTCCTGCCGACTTGAAGACGCCTGCCCTAAGATGAAGCCACCGCGGCCTTTACACCGCTCGGCCGTTCTGCGGGCTGACCGCGTCCGAGGACAGGCCGGGCCCGCCTGCAGGCTCTGCCTCACCGGACGCCTCTGCGACCTCCCAGGGCTCTGTCCCCTCCTCCTCTGCTCCCCGAAAACCAGCCAAGGAGGGCTCCCCACCGGCGGCCTGGGTCTGTGAGGACCAGCCTGAAAGCACTGCTTCCCGGCTCCTGCCCCCTCAGAGGCCAGCCGGGCGGGACGGGCACAGAGAAGGGCTCCCCGCAGACCCTGTCATCAGTAGACGTGGCCTCCCGCCCCAGGATCGGCAGGGACTGACGGGCCCCGCCCTCCACTCTCCGGTGGCTTTCCGCCCATCTTTAATTTCTGGGTTTTGGACCACAAACAAAATGAAGACTTTCTTAAATTATTCGTAAATGAGGCAACTTCCTGCAAAGCTGCTTTGGAGACTCCTCTGGTCGGGGCTGTGGCCGGCGTGCCCTCACTCGGGGCTGGCATTCCTTCCATTCCTCCGTTCCCCGCCACAGTCTCGGTTCCGGGCGCTGCCGGGAGTCAGCCGCAGCCGCACTCGGCCTTTGGAGTGACTGCAGACGTGATGTTTTTCACGAACTTGGTCTCCTTTTTAGTGTGTCCTCGCTGAACGGTCTCAGGTGTGCGCACCAGCGATGACCTGGGAGTCGTGGCCCATGGCCACGCCCGTGTCCGGTTGTCTGTGCCTGTGTAAACCCTGGAACCAGGCCCGCCCGTCGCTGGCTCACGCCCAGCCACACCGAGACGCGTCCAGATCTTTGGCTTTCAAAGCGTCCACTACTGAACTGCATAGAAAGCCTCGTGTTTTTAACGTCCAACAGTCATCATTCCTGCACAGCAGCGTGAGCGTTGTCTGCCTTAGGGAGCTGAGAACATCCTTGCACAACCCGAAATGTGTCTCTAATTTGAGAAAAAAATAAACACGATGAACAGTAAACAGGAAAAAATGTGCTGCCCCAAGAACGCTCCCCCGAGGAGCTGTGCCGGGCCACGCACGCAACGCTTCTCCCAAAGCCAGTGGCGTCTGCTTCCTGCAGACGGTCACACAGCCCGGCCCGCGGTGGTGGGCCCAGAGCCCGGCTCTTTACGTCTGTCCAGCTGATGTGCTTCCCCAGGCTTGGAAGTACCCTCCCAGTTTCCCCAGGCTGGAAAGACGAAGACTGTCACTACAGATGGAATCCTCTTCTCTGCTTTTGCCTTTGACCAACGTTCTCTCCCAGAGCATGTCCGTGCGTGGGGACCCCTCCGCTCTCTTAGTCTGAGGCGTCTGTTTCCAGAACGGGCGAGGAGCCAAGAGCAGACGGATCAGCTGCTCCCCTGGCAGCCAGGACAGAAAACCTTCAGGCGGCTGGCTCCGATTCTGAGTGATGGCCCCAGGACCCAAGCCCAGATGTCCAAATTGGGTTACAGACTGTTCTAACTGGCAAAGTCTTATGTTTGTCTGGGTTTTGTCCTCCCCCATCCCCCACCCCCCACCGTCCGTCTTCATTTGAGGAAAGCTACCGTTCGCAGCTCTGCTGTTTGGAGACTTCACTGCTGTCTGAGTTGAGTCTGAACCCGCCCAGGGTGTTGTGGGCCCCACGCTGGGGGGGCTGGTCAGGTTTTCCCACACTGGGAACGAGCATCAACTAAAAACCGTCCACGTCAGGGCCAGGTCCTCTGTTTTCTGCCAAATGAGCTGTGGAGTCCGGCCCAGGAGCCCACAGTGCTCTGTACGCCGCCTGTTTCAGTGTTCATGGTCCCAAACGGAAATGGTTGTAGTGGAATCACTGTCTATCCACCTGTGGTAACGTTCACTCTGTGGTGCCCCCTGTCCTTTGTCTTCGTGGAGCCGCCCCCGCAGCCACACTCACGTTCTGCAGAGTGAAATAAAGGCTCCGTCCTTGCCGTCTGTGTGGTTACTGCGAGTCCAGGCTGCCCATGGCCAAGGGTGGCATCTTGCTGCAGGCGCCAGTTTGCAGTGCGAGCAGAGTGAAAAAATGGCTTCCTGTCACCAAGAACTCAGGAAGTGAAATAGCTGCCAGGTATAGAAGCTAAACATTTCCTTCTGAGAGAGAAAATAACCCCAATTCGGGACTTGCAAAGCCCCCGCAGGCGACTCGAAGCAGCAGTGGGGCTTGGGGCCATGGCCTGGGCACAGCACTCTGCTGGCCTTGCTTTCTTTTTTTAAAATTGTTGAGTGTTCTAGATGCCCCCCATTTCCTGCCCCCCCCAAAAGTATTTTTTTATTTTCAGAGAGGAAGGGAGGAGAGAGAGAAACATCCATGATAAGCTGCCTCCTGCAAGCCCCCTGGTGAGGAGCGGAATGGTGACCACCTTAGCTTGATGTTCAGCCACTGAGCTACACAGGCCGTCCTGCCCCCTTTATATATAGGTGAACTAGAGGCCCGGTGCATGAATTCGTGCACGGGTGAGGACCCTTGTCCTGGTCAGCAATTGGGGCTCATAGGGCCGGTCTTACCCACTCCCTATTGGGGCTGATAAGTGCTGGCTAATGGGGGGAGGGACCACAAGAGGTTGGCCAGCCATGGGAAGTTGGCTGTGGGAGCACACTGACCACCAGGGGGCACTCCTGCATTGAGCACCTGCTCCCTGGTGGTCAGTGGGCATCAGCAGCTGGTCTTCATGGTCTCTTAGGCTTTTACATATATATACATATACATACATATATACATATTATTTCCTAGAGGAAGGGAGGAGAGAGAGAAACATCGATGATGGGCTTCCTCCCGCACACCCCACACTGGAGATTGAGCCAGCAACCCCATATGTGCCTTTGACCGAAATTGAACCTGGGACTCTGGTCCATAGGCCGATGCTCTACCCACGGAGTCAAACCGACCAGGGCTGTCCACCCCCCCACCCCACCCTGTCCTTTTTTAAAATCGCTTTTTGAAGAGAGAGACAGAAACACTGCACCTGCCCCGGAATCCAACCCGTGACCACCTTACCCCCGACCCCGCCTGCAGAGCTCTTCCCTCCAACCACTGACCGCCCAGCGGGGCCCGGTCCACGCCCAGCCCAGCCGCGGGCAGGGCAAGAGCCCGCCAGGGGGCGCCAGCTCCGCCGCTCGTGTCATCGTCCCGCGCCGACGCCGGAAGTGACGCACAGAGACCTCTTTCCGGCCGGAACCGGCTGCTCTGGTTTCCCCGGACGTCATCACCCTGCGCCGACGCCGGAAGTAGCGACGCTCGGGGCGCGCGCCGGGCGCAGTTTCTCCTCAGGCTCCGGACCGGCAGCGGCGGCGGCGCAGGGGTGAGTAGCGGCCGCTCCCGAGCTCTCGAGCCGGGCGGGCGACGTCCCCGCTCCCTCCGCCCGCCCGCCCGCCCGTCCGCGTGGCCTCGCGATCGCGGCAGCGAGGGCATCACGCTCCCGGGTCCGACACCGCGGACCCTCCCCCGGGCAGCGCGGGGATCCGCGGAACCGCAGGCCGCCGTCCGGGGCGGGAGCCGCGCTCGCCCAGGGCCCGTCCTGCACCGGGAGGCCCGCGGGCCGCTCCGCCGGACCCGCACCCGGACCCGGACCCGGACCCGGGAGCCGGGTTGGCGGGAAGGCGCCGCCGGCGGGCCCCGCCCCGGGCCTGACGGCTCCCCTCCGCCGGCAGTGGCTTCACTCCAATGGGTGATGAAAAGGACTCTTGGAAAGTGAAGACCTTAGATGAGATTCTCCAGGAGAAGAAGCGACGGAAGGAGCAGGAGGAGAAGGCAGAGATCAAGCGCTTAAAAAACGTAAGCCATGTTTTTTAAGTCCGGGGTTTCCTCCGAGGAGGTTTAATGTCTGTGCCCTCGTTTCTCCACTAGAACAGCGCTCCCGCGGTGACGCTTTGTCCTTCCAAATGTCGCAGGTGAGCCGCCTCTCCCTGGAATTAACAAGCTCAGACCCGCTGCGTGGAGGGCAGAGCGTAACCCGCTAAGCTGTGTGTGGAGGGGCCACGCGCAGGAGAGTCCCCGCGAGATCGCCCGCGCAATGGGACTGGCTTTTCTCCTTAATCCGCACCGCTGACCCCTCCCCGGGCAGCAGGGCTGGTTGCCTGGCCCTCACTCCCCGTGCTTGGCGGCTTCCCGGGTTTGCACAGTAACATCCTCAAGCCCCGGGGTGCGGAGGGGCATCGGGCGCGAGAAGGGGCATCCGGGCTCTGCGCGGACCCAGTGCTTCCTGCGCCCTGCGGCCCGATGGGCCCTGAGCAGCCGGGTCCCTGACACAGAGGCTGATGCCCCTTCTTATGCGCCCGTTTTAAACGCTCCCCGCGGGCTCTGGGCTACAGAGAGTCGTGGTTTTCATGTCTTGGGGCTTGAGCGGGAGTCTCTCGGTGTTTTGAGTATAAAACCTGAGTGGTACTTGTAGGTGAAGTTCCAGTCCGAGTGTGTCGTGGGAGGTGGGTTGGGGCTGGCGGCAGGCGGACTGTCACGCACCGGCCGCCCTTGCCTGTGAGGGACAGGGCGCTCTCCTTGCTCCACAGTCTGATGACCGGGACTCCAAGCGGGATTCCCTTGAGGAGGGGGAGCTGAGGGACCACCGCATGGAGATCACCATCAGGAACTCGCCCTACCGGAGGGAGGACTCCATGGAGGACAGGTGAGCGCCCTCTGGGCTGGGGGGCCTTCTCAGGGACCTGAGTTCACCGTGGAAACGGGCTCTGGGGTGGTGTCCGCTTCCGCTGCCGCACCCCTTTCTTGCGGGAGGCTGAGTGCTTCTCTGCGTTCACACAGGCAGGCGCTGCCTGAGGTCTGCAGGGCAGCGAGCAGCGGCGGGTGGGAGAGAAGGCCCCTGGTGTGTTCTCCCGCTGCTGCTCCGGCTCCTGGGCCACTCTCCTTGCTAGGTCCTTCTCTGATCCCTTTGGTGATTGGAGGCAACACGACCAGGAAAGAAGGTAGAAAGGCAAAGGCTGTGACTTCTCCCCAGATTGTGGTCATTAGGTGGTTGAAGATACTGTTCAATGACTTTTGGTTTGATTAAAACTGGGGTCTTTTTAAAAAACAGCTTTGTTGGGGTATAAATGACAAAATGAACTGCACATATTTAAAACACGCAATGCGGCAGTTTTACACGCGTGGAGTCTGCTTCCACAGTCAGATAAGGAACTTGTCCATCACCCGCCAGCGTTTCCTCAGGCTTTGTCCGTGTGCCACAGTGAGTTCTCACTTCTCGGAGGAGTCCATTCAGTTTAAGTCTTGACATAAGTGTCTTCGTTAACGTAATCTTTAAATGGTGGTTCCTATTCCACTTTATCCATCATATGATCTCTGCATTCTGTGTGGGAGACACTGCCTTCTGTGTGGGAGGCTCTCTGCGAGGTCCCGCGTGACGCGCTGCTGTCTCGTTGCAGAGGCGAGGAGGATGACTCCTTGGCTATCAAGCCGCCGCAGCAGATGTCCCGGAAGGAGAAGGCTCATCACAGGAAGGACGAGAAGAGGAAAGAGAAACGTAGGCATCGCAGTCACTCGGCAGAAGGCGGTACAGAGCACTCGTTTTCTTTGGTGTCTGTTCACGGGAGTCTGCCTCCTAGTTTGTATGTAGCCTCCTGCTCAGGACAGTGGGAAGAGCAGAAGAGAAAGTGAAATTCTAGCTAAATCACAAGTTTGCTGTGAATCGTTCTGAATGGCTATTTCTTTTCCCTGTGGCCGTTCTTTTTCCCGGCAGGACATTGCTTCGTGGTAGTCTACATATAAAACCGTCTTAATTCGCAGTGTAGGGGAAACCACGCTGTCCAGTGCTGAATGGCTGAAGCTGAAGGCTCGGGCCTTAAAAAGCCCAGACAAGGGCTTTGCTGTCACACCAACACCGAGAGCTGCCGAGGGCCGAGGGCCGAGGGCCGAGGAGGGCGGCCTGGCAGGGCTTAGGGCTCACTCTTCACGTGCAGCTGAGGAGGGTTTTGTAACTCTGTGCTTTGTGAATGGCGACTTCTTAAACTGTGGAAGTAATATACAGTCTAATCGTAGTTTATTCAATACAGAAAATGTTAACAATACAGTGGAACCTTGTTTCTCCAACGTCTCTCATCTCAAATTATTCGCTTCTCAACCTGACAGCCCTTTCATGTGAGCCTGTGTGGTCTCCCAGGTGACAGAGGAGAGACTCTGTGAACATGGGTTAGTTTACACTGTTATCATCTCAGGATATTGTGCTGTGAACGTTTGTGTGGCTTTTTGCTTATGCTGCTGCTTATAGTTGTTAAATTTTTTTTTCAAATATATATTTTATTGATTTTTTACGGAGAGGAAGGGAGAGAAATAGTTAGAAACATCGATGAGAGAGTCATCGATCAGTTGCCTCCTGCACACCCCCTACTGGGGACTGCCTGCAACAAAGGTACAGGCCCTTGACCGGAATCAAACCTGGGACCCTTCAGTCCGCAGGCGGACGCTCTATCCACTGAGCCAAACCCGTTTCGGCAGTTGTTATGTTTTTTTTACTGTACATTTTCTTTCCTTTTTGTTAAACTTTTATTTATATTTTACATCCTTGTTTTTAGATTTTTTATAGATAAACAGTACAATAGACATGTATTGCATATAAGAAAGGTTAAAACAGAATCATTTGGGGGCCTGGAACGAATTAATTAAATTTACATGATTTCTAATGGGAAAAAATGATTGGGTTTTCAAGCAGCCTTCCAGAATGAATGATTGAATGAATAAGTTCAAGAAACCAGGTTCCACTGTATTAATTAATCCCAATCATTAGTTATTTTTTCCTTGCTTTATATTTCCACATAAGTATTAGCAAGTTATGTTTCTTCATGTAACCGCTCTTGTTCTCCTCTCTGTCTCTCCCCCTCTTTGTCTCTCCCCATCACCCTTCCTCTTCCCTTTTCCCCCTCTCTCTCCTTCTGCGCTCTCCCTCTCTCCCCCTTTCTCCCTCCCTCCTCCCTCTCCTCTGTGTTCCCCTCTCCCTCCTCTCTCTCCCTCCCCCCTTCTTTCCCTCTCTCTCTCTCTCTCTCTCTCTCTCTCTCTCTCTCTCTCGCTCACTCGCTCTCGTTAGGCAAGCATGCCAGAGTGAAGGAGAAGGAGAGAGAGCATGAGCGCCGGAAGCGGCACCGGGAAGAGCAGGACAAAGCTCGCCGGGAGTGGGAGAGGCAGAAGCGGCGGGAGATGGCACGAGAGCATTCCCGGAGAGAGAGGTAATGAATGGGCTGTGAGGGCTGTCGGTGCTGGTGATGGTCAGCGTCCCATCCAAGCAGGGAAAACAGCACCTAGAACAGGCTTTTGCCACATGGGGCGTGACAGGCCAGGGCCCAGGAGATGGGGGTGTGGACTGGCCCCTGCATCGAGGTCCTTTCCAGAGAGCTCTGGGAGGCGGCTGCCGTGAGGAAGGAAGCGGGGGGTGGGCTTGCAGCCCGGCTGAGGTGTGTGCGAAGAGCCTGGCTGAGGGGAAGCTGAGGCCGGAGGTGAAGGTCTGAGGCCACAGCGAGGCGGCGCGGCCCTCACCGGTCGGTGCGCGGGCAGCATGTGAAGCATCGTGTTGGCTGCGTCGTGCTGGTTGTCCAGTGTGGGCTGATCGTACAGCGTGCAGACCCCAGGCGCCAGGCTTAAAAATAGAAGGAACATGGACAACAGCGGCGGCTACATTGCAAGGGACACCGAGGCCACAGATTTAAACGAAAGCGACAACTGAGAGGACAAGTTAGAGGCCAGAGTTGCTACATCATCATCTGAAATGTCTACTCTCAACAGAATGTTTGAGATGACACGGAAGTCAGAAAGCACGACTCCTGTTAAGGAAGAACGCGCCGGTAGAAACTGTCCAGATGTAGCCGGGTTGGCTTCAGAGAGAGGAAGCTGGAGGGGACGGCGGAATGGCGAGCATCGAGCTCCGAGGGGCGGAGCCTCAGGAGCCGCAGAACGGTCCAGGTGACGCCACGGGGAGTGGAGGGCGAGGATGGTTTGCACACAACCCTGAACACTTCCAGATTTGTTGAGAATCATCTAGATTTCCAAAAAGACAGCGAACCCCCAAGCACAGAAAGACGAGTCCATCTGGCGAGAGCCGGTGGGAGGTCTTGAGGCAGCAGGAGAGACGCGGTCTCCACAGCAGAGCTGTGGTCCCCGGTGGCTGGAGGCCAGAGGCGCAGCCTGCGTGCTCACACAGAACTCGGCAGGGACTGTGTCCCACAGAACGGCTGTCCAGCAGGTGCCCGTGGACGTGGACCCCACTTCAGCAGGACCTGCCTTACGAGAGACTCGGAGACCTTCAGCCGAACGGAAGTGACCCTGTGCGGCATCCAGTCCACGGGAGAAAAGACAAGCTCTGGGAGCGGTGCGAGTGGGTTAACGGAAAGGAGCCTGCTCTCCTGCAGAAGACGCGGATTGTAGAACAAGTGATCCCAGACGCTTGTCAGTGCAGCATGTGACAGCACAGGCTGCCCAGAGGAGCAGGGAATGGACTTAGCGATGATCTCAGAGAGCTCTCACAGGCGCGAGGAGGAAGAGCAGAATCACAGTGGGGCTGAAGGCCCTTAAGTCCAAGGCAGGGGAGCAGAGGAACGAAAGAAGACGTAGAGGAAATGAGGAGTGGAAAACACGTCTAGCCAGGTCCGTGGTTCTGTTCGCGGGGAGAAGGTCTCTTACCCTGGACAACGGGGAGATTGTCAGGAAAGTGAGGCCGGCCACGTGCTGTCGGTAAGGAACGCCTCAGGGTCAGAGCGAACACTGGTTGAAGGTAAAGGCTGATGAAAGGCACGCTGTGCAGACAGCACCTCGGAGAGCTGGAGCGGCTTCCTGATGACGGAACAGAGGCCAAGACCAGGGCTGCCCAGGGGGCTTCAGATAGCACGCCGCCCACGACCATCAGGGCAGAGGTGGGGCCGGTGAATCTCGCGCACCTGTGAGCCCAGAGGCATAAAGCCGACAGCAGCTGGGCACCATTGGAAATGTCTCTGCTCACCATAGGACAAGGGGAGAAAATTAAGGTCATGGAGTTTTGGAAAATACTGCCAACCAGCCCAATCTAACACGTGCTCAGCATCCCACCCACAGCTGCTGAAGACATCACTCCTAGAGCTCATGGGACGTTTTCTGACAGGTCGTCTGCGAGGCTGCACAACAGACTGGGGACTTGGGAGAAGTGAAATCATACAGAGTGCCCTCTCACCACGCAGAAATTAAGGTGGATGTCAGCAATGAAGGGAAGTCCCCAAATGTTTGGAAATCCAACAGCCATTTCTGAATAACCTGTGGCCCAAAGAAATTATTAAAAAATAGAACCTGTTCTCAGGGGAAACAAAGCCGTGTCAGAATCACGGGCGCGGCTGGAGCTGCCTCTTTAGGCTCTGATGTCGGGACAGGACGGTGTCCACTCAGTCCCAGAGCGTCCGCCTCGGAAACGAGGGCAGAGCAGCAGCGGAGAGGCCCGGGAAAGCCGAGCAGACGGTGTGGGGGGCCTGGGGCGGTGGTGACGTGATGGCTGCACAATTTCATAAATTTGTGAAAGTGTGGGTTCAGTGGTTGAGTTACATGTAAATCCTACCTCAGCTTTACCTCGAACTGGGCGGGGCCCAGACACCTGGAGCCCGGTCCCTGGCCCAGCACAGGGCGAAGCCGCCAGGCAGCGTGGTCCAGGGCTGGCGGCCACGGGCCTCAGCTGTCCTCGCCGTGTTTTGCTTATGCTCGTGTTTGTGGGTGTCGGATGGTTCGTGTTTATGAAGATGAGTCGGCGTTCCGTGTGTTGGGGTTTCCTAGAGCTGTAGGAATCCGTGTGATGAGGGCGCACTGTTTGGCCCTCATGGCGCAGCCCCACACGGTTTCGGTCACTGGTGTTTCCGTCTCCAGTGGCCCCACGCCTGGAAGCAGCTTCCCCGCTCCCCCTTCACCCTGCTGCCTCGGACACACCTCGTGTGCGGGGCGGATGTAGCCAGGGCTGTGGTACATGCTTGGCAAAGTCTTGGGGCGTCTTAGACTGGGTGACCAGGAACGTGGAACCTTCCAGAACCCAGTGGGTTTGTTCCTAGTGGGCCCGCCTCCTTGTCCCAGCTCTTCACTGGGAGCCTCCTCAGGATGTGCTTGCTCAGGCTCTACTTTTAAGACGCTCTCCACGGATTGAACAGCTTAAAAGGCAGCTTACACATCCCAGCAGAAGCAGGGTGTGGGTGAAGCACCACCTTTCAGGAAAGAACCGGCCTGTGCCTGTTGCAGGGACCGCCTGGAGCAGCTGGAGAGGAAGCGGGAGCGGGAGCGCAAGCTGCGGGAGCAGCAGAAGGAGCAGCGGGAGCAGAAGGAGCGGGAGCGGCGGGCGGAGGAGCGGCGCAAGGAGCGGGAGGCCCGGCGGGAAGGTGCGGCTAACGGGGGGGAGGGAGCCCCCGAGGCCCGGGCACAGGCCGTGTCCCACGTGCAGGGAGCTGACCCCAGGGGCCCCACACGCCTGGCGCGTGACAGCGTGTCCGAGCCTGGGCCCCTGCTGCCCACAGGCGGCCGAGCACAGGCCTGAGCCCTTTCTGGTGGGGGGGGCACCTGGATCCTCGGGGGCGGCTCCTGGCCTCTGCCCTGGCTGTGTGCTGTGTTGGTGTCTGCCCTGCGCACTCCTGGGCCGTCCCTCGGCGGGGTGCGGGGTGAAGCGGGGCAGGGGGGGCCTGGTGGGGAGGAGCTGCTGCCCACGCGGTCCCTGTCCTTGCTGGTGCAGTGTCTGCGCATCACCGGGCGATGCGAGAGGACTACGGCGACAAGGGGAAGGCCAGCCACTGGAGCCGCAGCCCGCCGCGGCCGCCGCGGGAGCGGTTCGAGCTGGCAGACGGCCGGAAGCCAGGTGAGGCGGCGGTGCCTGCTGTGCCTCTGGAGGAGGGCTTTGCTGGGGACTTAAAAACATTTCCTGAACTCACCTGGGTGGTTTGCTTCGAAAGTGAAAGAAGAGAAGATGGAAGAGCGAGGAGACCTGCTGCTGGACCTACAAGACATCAGCGACAATGAGCGGAAGACCAGCTCCGCGGAGTCCTCCTCAGGTAGCCGCGCTCCTGCCGAGCCCGGGCCCGCTGCCCAGGAGGCCCCGCTCACTCTGCTGTCCGTGCCCACAGCGGAGTCAGGCTCGGGTTCTGAGGAGGAGGAGGAGGAGGAGGAGGAGGAGGAGGAAGGGAGCAGCAGTGAAGAATCAGAGGAGGAGGAGGAGGAAGAGGAGGAGGAAGAGGAAGAGGAGACTGGGAGCAACTCTGAGGACGTGTCTGGACAGTCAGCAGGTGAGCGCAGGGCACGGAGGTGTGGTTTTGTACCCATTGCCAGAGGCCTGGTCCACGAAATTCATGCATGGCTAGGGTCCCTAGGCCAGCCAGCGATCGGGCTGATTTGTGGGGTGGGGGGGGTTGGCTCTGGCACCTGCTTTGGCTGGCCTGGGCCTGCGGGCTAGCCACAGCTCCTGTGTTGAGCGTTTGCCCCCTGGTGGTTAGTGTCGGTCATAGCTACCAGTTCTACCAGTTGTTCTGCTGTTCAGTCAATTTGCATATTAGGCTTTTATCATATAGAACTTACTTATTATTCATTTGAGAGAGGATCATCAAGTTGATGTTCCTCTTATTTATGCTTATTCTTGCTTGTGTTGTGACGGGTTCGAGCCTGCAACCTTGGTGTATGGGGACAGTGCTCTGACCACTGAGCACCCGGCCAGGGCCCACAGTCGTGTGTTTGGATAGAGTTCTGGGAATGAAGAAAAATAATTAGAAGTCTAATTAGTTTTTTGGTTTTTTTTTTTTTTAAATATATTTTATTGATTTTTTTACAGAGAGGAAGAGAGAGGGATAGAGAGTTAGAAACATCGATGAGAGAGAAACATCGATCAGCTGTGTCTTGCACACCCCCCACTGGGGATGTGCCCGCAACCAAGGTACATGTCCCTGACCGGAATTGAACCTGGGACCTTTCAGTCCGCAGGCTGACACTCTGTCCGCTGAGTCAAACCGCTCTATTCACCGAGCCAAACCGGCCTTGGCTAATTAGTTTTTTAAACTTCCATTTTTCTGTTAATCCTCCCCCAAGGATATTTTTCCATTGATTTCTAGGGAGAGCAGAAAAGAGAAACATTGATGTGAGAGAAACACATCGATTGGTTGCCTCCTGCATGCCGCCCTGGGCCAGGGAACAGCCTGAAACCAACTTATGTGCCCTTGACCAGAATCGAACCCAGGACTCTTCAGTCCGCAGGCTGATGCTCTATCCACCGGCCAGGGCGAAGTCTGATTTTTTCTTAACCTTGCAAATTGAAAACATGTTGTTGTGTGGGACTTACTGAGGCCCCCGGAGGAGCAGCCCAGAGCCTGCGGGTGGCGCTCCCGGGGGACACGGTGCACGCTGCTCTCTTGCAGAGGAGGTGAGTGAGGACGAGATGAGCGACGACGAAGAGCGAGAAGCCGAGAACCACATCCTCGTGGGTAAGAGGCCAACCTGCTGCCGTTCCTCTGGCTCCTCCGTCCCCACTCGCAGGGAGGCCGTCTCGAAGCCGTGAGCCTGTGTATGGCGCTCTGTTCAATAACCCTTCTCGAGGCCGGCGGGCCCCGGCGCCCACGGGCGTTCCTGTCCTGGCCTTGTCCCGGGCGGGGCTGCCTGCTGAGACGGGCCCACGCAGCCCACACTGCCTGTAGGGACAGCGCTAGCAGAGTGCCGCTGGGCTGGACAGCAGGACGCGGGCACTGCCAGCCCGGCCCGGCCTCAGCGTGGGGGAGCAAGGGGAACAGCTCAGGGCTGACAGCAAGGCCACATGGGCCGGCATGGCCTGCAGGCAGCTAAGCTGAGCCCGTGGGCCTGGCAAGTTCCAAGGGTGCCTCCTCAGAGCACAGCATCTAGTCAGTGGCTCACAGTGGCCGTGGCCCAGCTGGAGGCCCCAAGGCCCAGGTGCCCTCAGTCCAGGGAAGCAGCTCTCGTGTGGCAGGCACCCGGGCCGCTGCCATGTGGCTTCTTGGTGTGTGTGTGTGTGTGTGTGTGTGTGTGTCCAGACCAGGAAGGGGCTGTGACGGCCTCATTCCTGGTTCCATGATCATTATACTTGGCAGTTCCAGAGTCACGATTTGACCGAGATTCTGGGGACAGTGAAGAAGGGGAAGAAGAGGTGGGCGAGGGCACCCCCCACAGCACTGCGCTGACGGAAGGCGAGTTCGTGCCCAACTCCCCAGCCCTGTCGCCCATCGAGCTCAAGCAGGAGCTGCCCAAGTACCTGCCCGCCCTGCAGGTCAGGCGCCCCACGCCGGCCCCTTCGCTGGTCCTGAGGGCCGGGGGGGCAGGGAGCAGAGCCAGGGCCGGGTGGGGTGGTCCTGAGTGCAGTGACCGTCACTGCTGGGCTCGGCCACCGGCCTCCTTTGTGCTCTGGTCGTCGTCTGGCTTGTCCACAGCACCGCTGCCAGGCTCCGCCCAGAGCCGGGGCCGTGGGGTGGCAGGCAGTGGGTGAGGCTGGCTCCAGGGTCACCTGCCAGGGCCTTGCCCAGTGTGTGAGGGATGGTGGGGCCATGGCAGGAGGCGGCGTGCGCTTCTGTGGGGAAATTCCAGTAATGGGGGCTCCAGGGAGGCTCCGGAGGAGCAGTCCCCAGGGGGCGAGAGGCAACACCACTGAGGCCTCGCCGCTTGGGGTCTGGGGGTGGGGGGTTCTCTGGGCCGTCGGCCAGCCCAGCTTCCTTGGCGGCTCTGCTGATGGGCTTCTGAGCCGTGGTGGCCACGCGTGACGGGACAGCGCCAACCTGCACCCAAGGGGGCTCCTCCGACCCAGCGGAGCCCGTGCAGGGGAGGCGGGGCGGGTGGGGCCCGTGCTCCTGTCCTTTCCCCAACCCCCGACTCCCTTCCCCCGTGTCGGGTGTCCTCCCCACGGCTGCCACTCCTCACGCCAGTGCCTCCCTCAGGGCTGTCGCAGTGTGGAGGAGTTCCAGTGCCTGAACAGGATTGAGGAGGGCACCTACGGGGTGGTGTACAGAGCCAAGGACAAGAAGACAGGTGGGGAGGCTGTCATGGCCCCAAGGGGAAGGGGAGACGGGCAGGGAGGGGGTTGCCCTGCACAGCCCAGGCGGCCTCCATGCTGCTCTGAGGGAGGTGGGGCCACGGGCAGGAGCGGGGAGGTGCGCCCGGGCCCCTGGCCTTCAGCTTCAGGGTCATGGATACACAGTCCCTGCGATCCCGGGAGTGCCCCTTGCCTGGCCTGCACTGGGCATGACTCCCAGGTGACACTCGGAGCAGCTGAACCCTAGGGTGGCCTGGCCGGGAGACTGTCCTGTTTGGTGGTGACAGCAGGTGAGGGCTCCACAGGGAGGGTGCACCAGCCTTGAGTGACGGTGTGGGCGTGGCCGGGCCCAGTATTGGCCGGTCTCGGAAGGGCAGAGGGCATCTGAGCCGAGACCCTGGTGAATGCTTGAGGTGGGGTGTCGGAGTCGGCTCTGTGCCAGGGTCCCAGCAGGTGCCGAGGAGACTGGTCTGGAATGTGCGTGTTCCGTGCGGCACAGCGGGGGCCTCCTGGCGCCCACAGGTGTGAGCTGCTGTTAAAGCATCACTGAGCCTGGGAAGGTGTCAGCACCGTCTGCGCTGTTTCCAGATGAGATTGTGGCTCTGAAGCGGCTGAAGATGGAGAAGGAGAAGGAGGGCTTCCCCATCACGTCGCTGAGGGAGATCAACACCATCCTCAAGGCGCAGCACCCCAACATCGTGACCGTCCGGGTAGGCAGCCACCGTGCCTGCGGGCGCTCCCCGCCCTCCCAGCGGGTCCAGCCCTCACTAGGGCCAGCCCTGGGGTTCAGCTTTCGGGGCAGCTGGTGGTCAGGTCAGGGGCCCAGGGGCCACCAGCCTGGTCTCGTTTCCTAGGCCGTGGTCAGCAAACTGAGGCTCGAGAGCCACATGCGGCTCTTTGGCCCCTTGAGTGTGGCCTTTCCAAAAAGTACCAGGTGGGGGCGTGCCCGTACAGTGCGATTGAAACTCCGTGGCCCACGCGCAGTCGGCTTTCTGCGCAGAAGGGATTTCAGGCGTGTGCTGGGGATGTGGGGCTCTGTGGGCTGATGAGTCTGCCGGCCTCGGCCCCAGGAGATCGTCGTGGGCAGCAACATGGACAAGATCTACATCGTGATGAACTACGTGGAGCACGACCTCAAGAGCCTGATGGAGACCATGAAGCAGCCGTTCCTGCCGGGCGAGGTGAAGACGCTCATGATCCAGCTGCTGTGCGGCGTGAAGCACCTGCACGACAACTGGATCCTGCACCGCGACCTCAAGACCTCCAACCTGCTGCTGAGCCACGCCGGCATCCTCAAGGTGAGCGCCACCCCAGCGCCTGCCACCCCAGCGCCCGCGGCCCCCAGCACCCAACCCACGGCCCCCGGCACCCAACCCACAGCCCCCGGCGCCCCCAGCCCCCAGCACCCACAGCCCCCGGCACCCACAGCCCCCAGCACCCACAGCCCCCAGCACCCACAGGCCCCGGTGCCCACAGCCCCAGCACCCAACCCACGGCCCCCGGCACCCAACCCACAGCCCCCGGCGCCCCCAGCCCCCAGCACCCACAGCCCCCGGCACCCACAGCCCCCAGCACCCACAGCCCCCGGCACCCACAGGCCCCGGCACCCGCAGCCCCAGCACCCAACCCACAGCCCCCGGCACCCACGGCCCCCAGCACCCACAGCCCCCAGCACCCACAGGCCCCGGCGCCCGCAGCCCCAGCACCCACACCCCCGGCACCCGCGGCCCCGCTGTCCTTGCAGGTGGGCGACTTCGGGCTGGCCCGCGAGTACGGGTCCCCGCTGAAGGCCTACACCCCCGTCGTCGTCACCCTGTGGTACCGCGCCCCGGAGCTGCTGCTGGGGGCCAAGGTGCGTGCTGGGCTGGTGCCCCCTCCTGCCCCCCTCCCCCCCCGTGTCCCGCTGGCCCCTGAGCGTGTCCCGTCCCCAGGAGTACTCCACGGCCGTGGACATGTGGTCCGTGGGCTGCATCTTCGGGGAGCTGCTGACACAGAAGCCCCTGTTCCCCGGGAAGTCGGAGATCGACCAGATCAACAAAGTGTTCAAGGTGGGTCAGGGGTCAGGGCGCCAGGCGGGGGACGGGGGGGCAGGGTGCTGCCGGCACGGCCGTTCTGAGACGCCCTCTCAGGACCTGGGGACGCCCAGGGGGTCGGGGCACCGTGCAGGGCGGGGCTGGCGGGGGACGGGGGGGCAGGGTGCTGCCGGCATGGCCGTTCTGAGACGCCCTCTCAGGACCTGGGGACGCCCAGTGAGAAGATCTGGCCCGGCTACAACGAGCTGCCGGCCGTGAAGAAGATGACCTTCACCGAGTACCCCTACAACAACCTGCGCAAGCGCTTTGGGGCGCTGCTCTCCGACCAGGGCTTCGACCTCATGAACAAGTGAGCCCTGTGGGGCCAGGGGGGGGGTGGGCGGGGGGCGGGGGCCTTCCCCGGCCCCTCCCGGGCTCCACGTGCCTGTTCTCCAGGTTCCTGACCTACTTTCCCGGGCGGAGGGTCAGCGCCGAGGACGGCCTCAAGCACGAGTACTTCCGAGAGACGCCCCTCCCCATCGACCCCTCCATGTTCCCCACGTGGCCCGCCAAGAGCGAGCAGCAGAGGGTGAAGCGAGGCACCAGCCCGAGACCCCCCGAGGGCGGCCTCGGCTACAGCCAGCTGGTGAGGGCCCTGTGGGGGGGGGTCCCGAGGGCGGCCTCGGCTACAGCCAGCTGGTGAGGGCCCTGTGGGGGGGGGGCCCCGAGGGCGGCCTGGGCTACAGCCAGCTGGTGAGGGCCCTGTGGGTGGGGGACGGGGGAATGGGGACCCCGAGGGCGGCCTCGGCTACAGCCAGCTGGTGAGGGCCGTGGGGGGGACGGGGACGGGGGAATGGGGGCCCCGAGGGTGGCCTTGGCTACAGCCAGCTGGTGAGGGCCCTGTGGGCCGTGTGGGCGGGGGAATGGGGGACGGGGACGGGGGGCCCCGAGGGCGGCCTCGGCTACAGCCAGCTGGTGAGGGCCCTGTGGGGGGGGGCCCCGAGGGCGGCCTCGGCTACAGCCAGCTGGTGAGGGCCCTGTGGGCGGGGGACCGGGGACGGGGAATGGGGGCCCCGAGGGCGGCCTCGGCTACAGCCAGCTGGTGAGGGCCCTGTGGGCGGGGGACCGGGGACGGGGACGGGGACAGGGGGCCCCGAGGGCGGCCTCGGCTACAGCCAGCTGGTGAGGGCCCTGTGGGCCGTGTGGGCGGGGGACGGGGGAATGGGGGCCCCGAGGGCGGCCTCGGCTACAGCCAGCTGGTGAGGGCCCTGTGGGCGGGGGTCCCGGGGTTCGCCGGCCCGGCCAGCTGGTGAGGGCCGTGTGTGTGGGGGTCCCGGGGTTCGCCGGCCTGGCCCCAGCCCCGACCCCGGCCCCACGGTGCTGCTGCTCCCCAGGGTGACGACGATCTGAAGGAGACGGGCTTCCACCTCACCACCACCAACCAGGGGGCCTCGGCCGCAGGCCCTGGCTTCAGCCTCAAGTTCTGAGGCTCAGAGTGGACCCCAGACCGACAGCGGGACCAGCGGCAGGAGTGGGGGCGGCTGTGAGGCAGCCTGTGGGTCAGGCCGGGTCCTGCCCAGATGACGCCGCGGGGAAGTGGCCTCAAGGCGACTGCTGGCCCCGTTTTCCACGTTTCGTCTTGGCTTGTAAATTTGTAGAATTAAATCTATTTCCTTGTGGAAGAAAAGGCTTTTTCAGATTTGTCACCCTTGGCACAGGAGGGGGAGCCAGTGCAGCGGGCACACACTCACACACGTGCTGCCAGATCCTGGCTGTGATTTCAGTCTTGAGGCTCCTGTGTGGGTGCCTCCTGCCCTCGTGCAGGGCACACAGCCTTTCGTACGTAGGAGGTGGTCACACCTTAAAGATTCGGTGAAATGGAAGCGCTGCTGTGTCTGTCCTTCCTGGGCTGGCCCTGGGCCGGCCGGCCTCTCCCTGCCTCCAGCTCCTGCTCTAACTGGACTGGGCCGGGGTGTCGTGCTCCCCACATCCCGCGGGGCTGGGTCGGCACGGCCCCGCCCCCAAGAAAGGGCGCGGAGACTCGGGGAGAAAGCCTTTATCGGGGCTCAGGGGCGCACGCGCACGCGCACGCGCCAGGAGTAGGTGCTGAGCACGCGCTGCCGCCGGCGCACCACGCAGGTGTAGGTGCCCTCGTTGATGGCGTTGGCGATGATGCTCAGGTGCGCCTCGCCCAGTGCCAGGTACCCGGGGTAGGAGGACTCCAGCGGCTCCTGGTCCTTGTACCAGCTGCGGGGGACAGGGCGTGGCGCTGAGTGGGGAACCCCGGCCGCCACCCCTCGCCCCGGCCGGCACTCACTGCACTTTGCCTTTCTTGTGCAGGATCTTCTGGCCGCAACGGAAGGTCACGTTCCTGCCCTCCGACACCAGGCGGGTTTTGGTCCTGGGGGGCGGCAGGGTGGCGGCCACCGTGGGGAAGGGGAACTCTGTGCGGGAGGGAGGGAGGGAGGTCAGGAGGGAGGGCCCCGCCCCGCCCCGCCCCGCCCCGCCGGCGGGACCGCCGCACCCACCGTAACAGAAGTCGCAGCTGCTGGGGCACAGCCTCTTCATGAGCCTCCGGCGGGCGTCGCAGAAGCCCCTCCGCGCCCAGGACGCGCACACGAACAGCCGGTCCAGGCAGCCTGGAGGGGGGCGGCCCGGCCTCAGCGCCTGCCCCGGCGCCGCCCCCCGCCCCGCAGGCACCCACCGTAGAGCCGGTGCAGCCCCCACAGCTCGTCCTGCGACAGCGCCTTCCAGCCGCGCAGCGTGGCGTTGAGGTGCATGAGCGCGCGGCCGTGCTGCGAGTGCATCAGGCCCAGCGCGTGGCCGATCTCGTGCGCCGCCACGTGAACCAGGTCCGTCAGCCACACGCCTGCGGGCCCCGCGGTCAGCGCAGGCCCCGCCGCCCGCCCGCCCGCCCGCCCCCTCCGGCGCCGCCTCTGCAGGCCGCGGCCTCGGGCGATAAGAGGTTCCCGGCGGGCGGTGAGCTCACCGGGAATGCAGCTCCACTCGGCGCGGGATGAGGGCCTCCTGGGACTCAGGCCTGTGGCCTCAGCCGCCCCCTCCCTGCCTGCATCACCCCAAGTCCCAGCCCCGCTCCCAGCCCTCCGCCGGGACCCCGGGGCGCGGAGGGTCCCCCGGAGCTCGTAGGGACCCCGGGGCGCGGAGGGTCCCCCGGAGCTCGTAGGGACCCCGGGGCGCGGAGGGTCCCCCGGGCCGGCCGTCACCTTTCTTCCAGCTGTAGCGCGTGGGGCCCAGGATCCAGTACTCGCTGTCGTCGAAGTGGATGCCGCCGTGCGGGGGGAAGAAGGCGTGGGCCAGCTCGCCCGTGGGGCCGTCGAAGCAGTGGTGAAGCGCGGACACCAGGCAGTCCGTGTGGTTGGCGGGGTAGAAGCCTGCGGAGCGCGGGCTGAGGGGCGGCGGGGGGAGCGCGGGGCGGGGGAGCGCGGGGCAGAGGCTGGGGGGCATGGGCGAGGGCGCGGCGCTCACCGATCCGCAGGTCGCTGGGCTGCTCGGGGCCCACCTCGCGGAAGCTGAAGGGGGACACGTCGCTCCACATGCGGAAGGCGGCGGCCAGGCCGCGCCGGGTCTCGCTGGGGCTCAGCAGGTTCCGCGGGAAGGAGAGGATCCTGGGGCGGGGGCGGGGGCGGGGGCGGGGGCAGGGTCAGGGGTGGACGGGGCTGCCGCCAGGCCCCCTCCAGGCCCGGGCCGCACCTGTACGTGAGGTTGAAGTGGTCCCAGCGCAGCCGGGCGGGCGTCAGCGTGTAGCGGCGTCTGCGGGGCGCCGGGGCGGGCGGCGGGCCGGGCCCCGGGGAGCCGCGGGCACCCGCGCGGAGGGTCGCGGCGTCTTCCTTCAAGGGAAGCGAGTGCCCTGAGGAGGCGGCCGCGGCGCCCGATCCCAAACTCGGGGAAGAGACGGGGCGGAGGCGGTGGTAGCGCTGCCTGTTCCCACCCCACGCGCCCCTGCAGCCGGAGGGAGAGGGTGAGAGGACCCGCCGGCCGGCGTGGGCGGGGCTGGAGGGTGCTGCCTCCCACCCGCGGGCGCCGTGGGCGCCGGGGGGACTCACCTGCGGGGCGGGCCGGGCGGCCGGCGGGGCCCCGGGCCGGGCCAGCAGCAGGAGCGCGGGCAGCAGGCACAGGGCGCCCAGCGCGGCCCCCCGCCAGCCGGCCGGAGCGCGCGGCCCCGACGCCGCCCAGGGGACGCGGGCCCCGCGGGCCATGGCGCCGGCGGACTTGCTGCGGGGGCTCCGGGCGCGGGGGCTGCGGGGCCGCAGGCGCGCGAGGAGCCGGGGGAGGCGCCCAGGCGGCTCGGGTTACAGCCCGGGGCGGGGGCGGAGGCGGGGGCGGCCGCCCTGAAGGGAACCAGCTGGCCGTCCCACCGCTGGCGCCCGACCCCGCCAGCCTGCGGGCCGGTGGCCGGGGTCGGCAGGGCCGCCGGGGCGGGGTGCTGTGTGGGGGACGCGGGGCGGTGCCGGCGGTCAGGAAGGGACCGGCGCCGGGGGCTCGGCAGAAGGCAGGGACAGGGACGGGCAGTTGGGACCCAAAGGGTCGGGGCTGAGTGACCGGAGGCTTTTTCTCCAATGGGACCCCCCCACCCCCCTGGACACCGGATGAGACCTGGAGGGGAACCTCCGCCGGGCCGGCCCAGGACACGGCCGCCGGCGCGGGCCGGGCAGGGTCCCCGCGCGAGGGGCGGGGACAGGCGGGAGGGACGTGGCAGTGAGTCCGGCGCCGAGGGGGGAGAGGCGGGTGGTGCCTGGGGGTGGCGCCAGGAGTGGGGGGGGGGGGTGCAGAGCCCCCGGGAGCTGGAAGCGGCCCGCCGGGGTACCCCATGGAGACGGGGTTCGGCGCCCCGGGGCAGGGGCTGGGGAGCCAGGAACCCCCCATTGGGCTCTCATCCAGCGGAGCCAGGCGCAGGGCCCCGTTCGGAGGGTCCTGGGTGGGGGGTGGGAGACGCGGTCTTGAGACCGGAAAACTCGACGGGGCCTTCAGGGTGAGCCGGGTGAGGCCGGCCAGGCAGGGTGCTGGCAAGGGTGCCATGGGCCGGGAGACGAAGACAAGGAGGAGAGGCTGGGAGACGGAGGGGCTGTCGGTGGCAGAATGGGGGGAGGATTGGGCCAGACGAGGCCGAGGGTCCGGGCCTGGCCTGGAGCCCAGAGTGACAGGCGCGCGGGCCAGCGGGGTCAGCGCCAAGGGCCTGGCAGCAGCCGCCAGGCTCCGGGGGAGCGGCGGGTGGTTCTTGGAAAGCGCTGCCGCCGGCCCGGCTGGAGCTGCGCCCCCTCCGCGTGGCTAAATGTTCGCCCAACAAAGTGCCCTCCCGTCCCGCGCCCGCTCCTCTTCCCGGACCCTGCGCCCCCTCCCCCTCCCCGCCCCAATCCCGCCGGAACTCAGCCAGAAGCTTCCGCGAGGCCTGCGCCGTCCCCAGGGCCCGCCCGGGAGATAGGGAGGGAGGGGCCGGGGGTCGCAGGAGGCTGCCGGGCCTGGAGGACCTCTGCCCGGGGCTGGCTTCTGGGCCCAGAGCCGGGACAGCGGACACGGGGCGGGACTCTGGCAGAAGCGCGGCCACAGCTGGGCGCGGGCGGAGGGGCCAGGCGGCGCGGGCGGGACCGCTGGTTTCTGTCCGGGAAGAACCGGAACCGCCCGCGCCCCCCCAGACAGGCACCAGGCGGCGAAGTTCGTGAATCTTTTTATAAAACACGGGCGGGCGGGGGCTCGGGGCGGCGGTGGATGGTAGACGGTGGACGGCAGGGCGCGGCTATACGAAGATCTGGATGCGGTCGCGGATGGGCTGGCGGCAGATGGGGCAGGCGCTGAGCGCAGCGCCGCAGGGCGCGCAGGCGCCGTGGCCGCACTGGAACACGAGGCGGATGTGGCTGTCGATGCAGATGGGGCAGGTGATGCGCTCCTCCATCTGCCGGTAGCGGCTCTGCAGCTCCTCCACCAGCTGCCGCGGCGGGCCGGGCGCGGGGGCCGTGCCGGCCACCTCCGTGCCGTCTGCGGCGGGATTAGGCGCGGCCATGGGGTTAGAGCCGGCGGCGGGGGGAGAGGAGGGCAACCCAGTCAGCTCCTCCCGCCCGAGCCCACCCACCTGGCAGCAGCTTCTTGCTGATGGGCACCTGGCACCTGATGCACTTCTTCATCCTGCGCGCGCATTCTGTGGGGGAGGGGCGCTGTTGGGTGGGGCCGCACTCCCGCTCCTCCCCCTCCTCCTGCTCCCACCCGCGCCCCGCACTTACCCTCGCACACCGTGCGGTGCTGGCACGGCGAGAACAGCACCAGCAGCGCCAGCTCAGAGCACACCAGGCATTCGGCCGCCTCCGGCCCCGCAGGCAGGGCCGCGTGCAGGTTGGACGTGGTGCTGGGGGTGCTGAGCAGCAGCCTGGGGTCTGGGGCCGCGCCCCCGCCCGCCTGCCGCTCCCTGCAGGTGGAGGAGGGGGGCTTGACAGGGCCGCTGGGGTGCCGCCCCTGCCACGCCCACCACGCCCCACCGGCTCACCGGAAGCGCTGGGCACAGCCCTGGAGGGCCTTGAGGACTCGGCCCTCCACAGCCAAGTCCAGCGGGGAGCGGCCGCGGTGGTTGGTGTAGTTCACGTCCGCGCCCTCCAGCACCAGGAAGCAAGCGATGGCGGCGCCCACCGTCAGTTCTGCGCTGGCAGGGAGGCCCGAGGCCTGCAGCTGGGGGCAGAGGCCACAAGGCTGGCAGACCTCAGGGGGAGCACCAGCTGCCCCATGCAGGGCAGAGGGGAGGTGGCGGGAAAAGCCCGAGAGAAGGGGTGAATGCTGAGAAACCCACCCCCTTTCCCAGGCTGCTCAGGAGCACAGAATGCAGGGATGCTGGCCACACTAGGTGACGGGGACAGAGACACCTCCTGCCAACAGCTGACCTGGGGGCTACCCAACCCTCAAGGGCCTGGCTTCCAGGAAGCACCCTTCGAGAGAGTGGCGGTCACTCGGGGCCTGCCTGGGACCTGCAGCCAGGTGCTCGGCCACCTCTCCAGCCCCAGCCCCACCTGCTCACCCTGGACAGCAGCTGCAGAGTCCCCGGGGCCCCCCGGGGCCCGTCGGCCACCAGGGGCTGCAGCTGGTGCCGCCGCAGGGCCAGGTGCAGAGCCGTGTCCCCCTCCTCGTCCTCGGCGTTGACGCTGCAGCCGGCGTCCACCAGCAGCGGCACCAGCCCCACGTGGGCCTGCCGCACGGCCAGGTGCAGCGGGGACTGGAGCTTCCGGTTTCGGACGTTCACATCACAGCGGCCCTGGGGGGCGGGGGGCCGGGCTCAGCCTGGGGCCCGAGGGCCCCGACTCCCCCCCGGGGCAGCGGGCTGTCCTCACCTCCTGGATGAGAATCTGGGCCACCTCCCGGTGGTTGTTGAGGGCGGCCAGGTGCACTGCCGTGAAGCCATCCTCCTTCTTGGCGTCCACCAGCTGCCGTGCCCAGGCCAGGATCCTCCTGACGGCTCTGAGGGGCGGGGAGGTGTCTGGTGGAGGGGGCTCCCGGTGCCCAGCAGCGTGGCGGGAGCTGCTCGGGCTGTGCCCACCCCAACTCACAGCGCGTGGCCCTTGAGGGCCGCGTGGTGCAGCAAGGTGAAGCCCTGGCTGTTGGTGGCGGTGACGTCGATGCCCGGCACCTCCGTGAGCACCTCCACGATGCCGCTGGCGCCGGCGCCCGCAGAGATGGCGTAGTGCAGGGGCGTGTTGGCCTGGGCGTCCTGTCGGGGGGCAGTGGTCAGCGGCGGCAGGGCTCCGTGAGCCCGGGGAAGGACGGCCCCGCACTCACTGGCAGGTTGACGTCGCAGCCCAGCTCGCACAGGGCCCTCACCACCTCCAGGAAGCCCCTCTGCACGGCCACGTGCAGCGCGGTGCTCCGGGTGCCGTTCAGCGCATTGGCCTGGCACCCCGCAGCCAGGAGCAGGCGGGCGGCCTCGGGCTGGTTCCTGGGGGGAGAGGAGGCGGCAGGGTGCTGTGCCCACTGGCAGCACTGCAGGCCCAGCCCCCACCGAGCCGCCAGGCTCACCCCAGGGCCGCATAGTGCAGAGCCGTGTTGCCCTCCTCGTCGGCCAGGTCCACGCCTGCCCGGGCCTGCAGCAGCAGACGCAGCAGCTCCACCTGGCCCAGGTAGGCAGCCACCTGCAGGGCCGTCCTGCCCTGGTTCTTGGTGTCCACCTGCTGGGAGCACTGCTGGTCAGTTCCCGGCCCCCTTCCCCCGGGGCGGGCCAAGCCTGGGACGAGGGTGGGCCTCAGGAGCGTGCCTGCTCAGGGTGCCTCCGCAGCAGGTCCAGAGCCCGGGCCACGTTGCCCAGGGCCGCCTCCACCACCAGCCGCCCTGGGTGCTCCGGGTCACTCTTCTGGGCTCGAAGCTTATCCAGGACCACACTCAGGGAGCCTGGGGGAGGGGGGGCGGGCAGGGGAGGTCAGGCAGGGGCCATGGGAGGCCCCCTCCCCCCTGTGGCCGCTGCTGGGTCCCGCACTTTTGTTCTCCCGGGCGCGCTCAGCCACGTCCAGGTTGGCGTCCTCCTCGGGCCGATAGGCCAGCAGGCAAGAGGGGCTGAAGGTCCACAGCTGACCACCGACCGCCACTCGCAGGCTCCCGTCTCCGAACACCTTCACCACCTTCCCAACTTGGCCCAGGGCCTGAGAAGAGGGAGATCACAGGCTGGGCCCCAGGGTTGAGGGAGGAGCAGCGAAGGCAGGGAGGGATGGGGGTCTCACAGGCGCCATGTCATCGGTCCACTCGCCGTGCCCGGCCTGCAGCCGCTTCACCGTGTCTAGGTCGTCCATGACCCGCACCACGTCGCCCACCCAGAAGGAGTTGTGCTGAGTGAGAGAGAGGCCGATGAGGGGCCCGGCCGGCCCTGAGGCTGCCCAGGGTCGTGGAGCAGGAGGTACCCCATCAAGCTCCACAGGACAGGTCGGCCTGAACTCAACCCTAAACCGACCAGAAACACAACCAAAGGGTCTGTCTGGACAAGACCCCTGTGACCAGGGTGGCCCTGGACAGCTCAGCCCCTGTGCCCGGGGGTGGCAGCTGAAGAGACCAGACTGAAACAAGCTCAGATGGGGAGCAGGCAGCTGGCCATAACCAGGGGCAGGGCCAGAACAGCAGGGAGACAGATCAGGGCCCACTCCCCACCCCCAATGCCCCCCATTGTGCCCTCACCTGCACGGGACTCGCTCTACAAACTGTCTCATGACACCACACACACCCTCCTCGGCACCCACTCCTTTCAGGGCCCCGTCCGTGGAGGAACCCCTCCCAGCTGCCCATCGACCTCCCTCAGCCTCGATCCCAGCTGGGAATCCTGCTTCCCAGACGCTCCTTCCCAGCCCCCACTGTGGGCCAAGCATCTGTCCTAAGGGCCTTCCCACACCCATCACCATCCCACGTGCTCCCCCACAGCACCCACGGGAGCACATGAGAAAGTAAAGCAATTACGTGGCCACCTGCCCATAGCGCTGTAGTGGCTTCCTGGCTCTGCCCTGCCCTCCTACGTCCCTTCACACCTGGACCCCAGGCCCTCTCCTCCTCCTCAGGGATGAGCAGGTCCTCGGAGGGTACAGAGAACGGACAGGGCTCGCCCCGCCCCCCATGCACCTTGGTGAGAGCCCCCGGGTGGAAGGTCCAGCGGGTCTCGTGGCTGAACTGCACACGCACGTCCCCCCGGTCCGTGATGCGGTGCACGGTGCCCGTCTGTCCGATAAACTGTGGCGGGTCGTGGAGGCTGTGGCTGGGGGTCCGGGGGAGGTGGGGAGGGGCGGGCACAGGGCCGACGGGCGGAGCAGCTCACCTCCGCCATCCTGGGGTTCCAGCCGCCATGGCCTTCCTGCATCTCCCTCAGGACGTCGGTGTCCAGCAGACACGTGACCTTGTCCCCGGGCTGGAAGGGCTGGCCGTCAGCACTCACCCGGCGCTGCAGCTCTGCGGGCTTGCCTGGAGGCAGGCGCAGGCCCAGCTCAGGCAGCACCCCCACCCCGGGGCCCTCCCCCAGAGGCCCCAGCCCAGCCCAGCAGGCCCAGCCAGGCGGGACGCGGCCAGCAGCCTTACCCAGCCGCGGGAGGTGCTCCTTGTAGTAGAAGCCGCCGGCCGCCTCGCCCACACACTTGAGGTCCACCTTGCCCTTGTGCCCCACGCGGTACACATTGGTGGTGCCATCGGCCCACGTCACGCTGGCCACGCTCCGGCCTGTCTCCACGTCCCAGCCACGGATGTCCACCACTCGGCCTGGCTTCCCTTCCCCTCCTGGAGAGACATGCCCCACCAGCAGCTAAGCGCCTGCCACGAGGCACAGCCATAGCCAGGGCCAGCCCAGCCCCACCTCCCCCGGGACCCCCACTCACCGTCCTGTGAGCCCCACTCCCAGTCGGGGCCCCGCACCACCTTTGCCCCCTGGAAGATGCCCCTCAATGGGATCCGCGGGAGGCCCTGGCGGGGACTCAGGGTGACCCTGCAAGACAGCGTGTCCTGGGCCATGCGGATGGCGGTGTGAAGGCACCGGCCTCTGTCCAGCCCAGCTCGCTCCCGGCGCCCAGGGCCCGGACGGCTGGCCCAGCAGTTAGTTCTGGGCCTCCACACTCGGCCTGGAGCTGCTGACCGTGTTCCTCCAGGGGGCCCTTCCCGATGCACCCAGGCCCCCTCACAGCATGGCCTGCCCCCAAGCTTGGCGCAGGCCCTGTCCAGGGATGGCCAGCACAGACAACGGAGGAAGAGAACACAGGCTTGGCCACAGGCACCCAGACAGCTGAGCCTGCTCTGCCACTGGCTCAGGAACAGGGAAGGTTTCTCTGCCCCCCACCCCAGCAGCCTTGTCCCCAGCCTAATCCTCCCCCCTCCCGCCCACCACCACAGCCAAGGAGGCTCCTGGCCAGACCCAGCTCCTGCCCATGTGCCCAGGGGCTGGCCCAGCGTACGCTGCCCACTGCCACGCCCAGAACCTCCACGGAGGATGCTGGCTACAGGGCCAGCACAGGCCACCTCAGTGCCGCCATGGCGACACGGGGAGCCACACCTGGCTCTGGGGTGGCACCAGGACCATGGCACCACCTGCTCCCCAGCAGGAGGCAGTGACCATTACTCCGCCCGCTTCAGGGAAATGGCGGGGAAGCCCTGCCCTGGGGGAGCCGCAGAGCCGGGTCCTGCGGCGAGGGCCGTCCTGTAGGAGGCGCTGGCGGCAGGGGGCGGGGGCGCGGACTCACGGGCGGGCGTGGGCGGTCTCATAGCGCTCGAAGGCGTGGGCCAGGTCGTGCTTGTTGTTGAGGTAGCACTGCGTGCACAGGTCGTAGTCCGCGCAGACGCGGCACTTCCAGCGCATGCCGCGCAGCCCGTGCTTCTTGCAGCAGTCACAGATGATGTTGGGGTGCCTCACGCCTGGGGGCGGGGCAGGGTCAGGGGGGGTGGGCGCGCCCCGCCCCCCGCCCGCCCCGCACACGCACCGATCTGGGCGTTGTCGTAGAGCAGCAGGTCGTGCGCGCCCTGGTAGCCGGCGCGGTAGTTGGTGCGGGTGCCGTGGTCCCACTGCACCACCACGGTGCGGTCGGGGGTCGAGGGGCTGCCGTGGCGGCCGAGCTCCACCACCGTGCCCACGCCGCCCTCGCCGCCGTCCTGCTGGCCCCACTTCCAGTCCACGCCCCGCACCACGCGCATGCCCACCTGCACGCCGGCCTGGGGGTCTGGGTCCATGGTGGGGGCGCTGCTCTGGGACCTGCAGGCAGAGGGCACCCTCAGGCCACAGTGAGCTGCAGGGAAGGTAGGAGAGGCACCCAGCCGAGGGGGGGGGGCTGGGAACTACAGGCGCCTGGAGCCCACGGAGGGGTGGGGCCGCCGGGGAGAGCAGCCTTAGGTGGGGGTGGCACACCCCGGGGGGCGGGCACCTCTCTGAAGGTCCCTCCAGCTGTGGTGACCCTGCGACCAGGGACACACCTGGCAGGGAAGTCCCTCAGTCAGTGCCCACGAGAAGGTCCAGTGCTGGGTGCTCACGGGTGAGTGGACGTGGCTCCCGGCAGCAGTGAAAGGTCTGACAGCGATGCTGGCGGCAGAAAACAGACGTGCAGTGATTGATGAGGGGACAGCTTCCGCTCAGAACGGCTGCTCCTGAGACACCAGGGCCGAAAGGCGGCGACCCACCCACCGGAGTGCGTCAGCGCGTCCCACAAAGGGCTTGTCCCTGAGAGGGCGCCGAACAGAGCAGACACCCCACAGAACAGGCAGCACACTGACGGGCCACCACCCGCCAAACCCCACAGCCCATCTACAGAAAGGCCACGAACCGGAAAGCAGGCCCAGCCTTGGGGGGAAGGGGCGGGGCAGTGGCAGAAGTGGCCCTGGGGCCCAGGACCAGCCAGGTGCTACTTCCTGACCTGGAAACACATGCCTGCTCACCTGGAAGCTGGGCTCACTGTGCCTGTGCCCCCACCAAATGCTCTGCATAGAGTCTCCTGCGCAACAGGAAGGCCTGGAAGAGTGGAGAGAGAAAGCTCCAGGAGAGGCGGAAGGACTGCTGGGAGGCAAGGGGCCTCACGGAGGGTCAGGACTCGGCGGAGGGGGGGGGGGCGTGGGGGGGCCCCCTCGGGGCGGGGCTGGGGGCAGCCAAGGTGCAGTCACTGGGCACTGAGGCCAGCCCAGGGAGGAAGGCCAATCCCCCTCCACCCAGGCCCCGCTCCCAGTCCTGGCCCTGCGTCACCCCCAGCCTGACACTCGGCACCCCAGGCCTGGCCAGCGCAGGGAACGCCTGTCCGGCTGAGACCGAAGACGGGCAGCAAGGAGAGGCAGTGGCCAGGCTTCCTGCCGACTCCTACTCCAGCCAGCAGCAGGGCCCACACCCCAAGGGCACCCGAGGCCCACCCTCTACCCTGCCCACTCTGAGATGGCACCCAGCACAGGTGGGCAGGCCCTTGGTCCCAGCCCAGCCTGAGGGTCCGTCTGCCCCTGCCGGACCTCTGGGGCTTCCCCAGACAGGCGGATGTTTTGAAAACGAGGACCAATGGCTAATCAGAAGCCTTTCCCCAGGAACCCCACTCACTGCTGATTGGCCAGCGGCTCACCCCCCTGGGCCACGCCCCCTTCTGCTGCCTGTCCTGCCCTCCCCTCTACTGTCTCCATAAGATGAGCCCCAGGCCCGAGGCCACTGCGGGCTCCAGCCACCAGCTCAGCCCCCAGGCCTGCCGTGAGAAAGGGCCCACATCAGAATGATCCCTGACAATGCTCTGAATGGTGTCAGCAAGCCCCGGGGAGGGGGAGCGTCCTGGGCTGCCACCTCTGCAGTCAGGCATGGCAAGCCACCCACGTGTGGCCTCAGGGGCCTCCCGTCAGAGCTGCCACGTGTGTCTGACTCAGGTGGAGCAGCACCAGCCTGGGGTGGGCTGTGGGCAGTGATTTCGCTGTCCCTGAGGGCACAGGCCCCATCCCCCCCCCAGGCTGCAGCGCTCACACACCCGCCCCGCCCTGACGCACCTGCTGAGCTGCAGCTGGCCAGAGCGGCCTCTTTCACTGCTACAGACAAGTGTGGACACGTGGGCCCAACTGACGACCCCTGCGTGCAGGGGCCCCCCAACTGCAGGCCCAGAAACTGGCCCCACACCGAGATAAAGCACTCACACAACTGCCATGGCTGCTCCTGAGAGCATCCACCTGGGGACTGAGGGTCCCAGGGTTGATTCTGGTCAGGGCACAGGCCCACGTTGGGGGATCGATCCCCAATGCAGGAGGCAGCTGACCCATGATTCTCTCTCATCATTGATGTTTCTGTCTCTCTCCTCCCTTCCTCTCTAAAATCAATAAAAATTTATTTTAAATAATAACAATATTGCCGAAACCGGTTTGGCTCAATGGATAGAGCGTCGGCTTGGGGACTGAAAGGTCCTGGGTTCGATTCCGGTAAAGGGCATGTACCTTGGTTGCGGGCATATCCCCAGTGTGGGGTGTGCAAGAAGCAGCTGATCGATGACTCTCTCTCATCGATGATTCTAACTCTCTATCTCCCTCCCTCCCTTTCTGTACAAAATCAATAAAATATATTTTAAAAATAATAATAATAATAATAACAATATTAATAAAAAAGAACTCGGGCAGGAAAGGACCCAAGAGCCAACACCCATGCCCTGTGGGCCCGGCCTGAGCCTGCGAGCCGGCCACCACACTGGCCTGGCCTCTGGCCTCCGGCCCTGGCATTGCTGCAGGAGCATCTCCAACAAGCCGTGCGGCAGGGGCCCCTGAGCAGGGCCCTGCCCTCCAGGGTGGGCACAGGATGGAGAGTGGGGCAGGGTGCCTGGCGGGATCTATGAAGTCAGGGCCAAGCCTCCCTCAGCTGCTGAATGGCATGGGGGCCGCAGGGTAGGGTTACCGGCGCCTCCGGCCAGGACCTGATGTCTTCACACCTGGTATTTTTAGCTCAGCCGGACAGCTCGTTCTCCAGCCCCAGCCAGGAAACCACCGCCTCCCAGGGCTGACCCTCTCGGGAGCCCACCAGCCCACATGGGACACCCCCAGGTCGGGGCACGGGCCCCCAGCCCCTCACCTCTCTTGCCCAGACCAACACGCCTGGGGGGGAAGGTGGAGGACAGAGGCGCGTCCTGTTCTGGGGCACCCCCGGCCTGAGCCCCTTCCCGTCACCGCCCTCCACACCCCATCCCGCGGGCTTGGGGTCTGCCCTCGCTTCAGCGTGGCATCACCCAGAGCGTGAGCAAGGCATCCAGCAACGCCTGCCCGCTGCCCACTCCTCCACATTTGCCTCCGTGATGGGGCCCCAGCCCCGGGCCCCTTGTGAGGGGAGCAGTGGCTTCCCAGGCCTCTCCACCACCTTTCTCCACCCCCTTCCCTGCCTTGTCTCCATCGCCATCCTCCTGGAGCCCAGCACATGACACCAGGTCGTGGGGTCAAAGTTCATCCCCACCTCAGGAGGTCCCACCAGGGTGTGTGCACAGGGGTGGCGAGTGGGGACGGACCTGAGTCAGGAGCAGGCAGGGGCCAGGAAGGGAACCCACCCAGAAACCAATTCCTTTCCTTTCTTTACCAGAAACACAGCCGCCAAGATGTCCTGTTGGAAACCGGGAGCAATCACCGACACAGACCACAGCCAAGCAAACAGGCAGCCAGCTGGCAAGTCTGGAGAAAAACGGATTAAAAGGTGGTTTCAGACCCACCAGCGTGGCTCAGTGGTGAGCACTGACCTACGAACCAGGAGATCATGGTTACATTCCCGGTCAGGACACAGGCCCGGGTTGTAGGCTCCATCCCCAGTGGGGGGCGTGCAGGAGGCACCTGATCCATGATTCTCTCTCATCAATGATGTTTCTATCTGTGTCTTCTCTCCCTTCCTCTCTGAAATGTGTGTGTGTGTGTATTATATGTGTGTGTGTATTTAAAAGGTGGTTTCACATTTGCAGCATTTACCACAACCAAACAAGGTGGCCTGGGTCTGCTGTCAGCTGCCCGCCTATGGGGGGGGGGGGGGGCAGAGCTCTTTACAAATGGGCTGCGGGGACCACGTCAAGGGAGATGTTCCTCTATTTGTGAACCTTTTATTGGGAAAAAACTTAAAAGCTATTGAGATTAAATCACATTTTTAAAAAAAGGTTGTCCCATTTGCCCAGGAGCTGGGCAGACAGAGGCAGCCACTCCCCTCCCTGCACCCCCAGAGCCTGCTGCTGCTGCTGGAATCAACCCCGCCCCGGGGTGGAGGATCAACAGGCACCTGTCACGTGGCCGCCTGGCCGACACCGCGGGGACACGCTGGGGAGGGGGAGAGAGGGGGCCCTGGGACAGAGCTGAGGAGGCCTGCGGGGCTAGCCCGAAGGAAGGGCAGGTGGTCACCACCGGGGGGAGCCTGCAGCTGGTGGCGGTTGGGGTGCTGATACTCAGGCCACAGAGGAATGGCAGGAGGGGGCCGCCAGGAAGGCCCGGGTTCCCCAGGGCTTCCACCCGCTTAGGTGGCCTGACCCCCGCCCGCTGGTGCTCGCCGGGCGCCTGTCTGACACCTTGGCTGGTTTCTCCAACTGGCTCTGGACTCAGGGGGAGGCAGGAGGATCGATCGCGCCTTCTCCCCTGGCCCCTACCTAACGCACACGCACTCAGAGCATCACCTTCGGACATGGCCCCGGACCGAACGACCTGCGGGCTGCAGCTGGGATGCGCGGGCGGAGGGCACCGGAGGCGGGGCGGCCTGGCTGCTCCGGGGCCGCGGTCTACAGCCCTGCCCGGGTCAGCGCCCCAGCCTGCCGCCCGCCCCGCGGGGCTCGCTGGTCGCGGCCGCCGGGAGCGGAGCCAGAGGGCGGCCCCGGCCCTGCAGACTCCCCGGCCCCGCGCTGCGCCCCGGCCGCCGGCGTCCGCCCGCGGGGGCAGCGGGGGCGGCGGGGCGCCGGGCCGGCGGCGGACAGGGCAGGGCCGGCGCCACCCCGAGGCTGACCGCCTCGCCCCGCCCGGCCGCCCCGCCCCCTGTCATTCCATCTCCTTCCCGGGAAGTCGCCGGGCCCCGCGGTGACTGACCCCGGCCCGGCCGCAGTGCCGCCGCTGCCGACCCCTCCACTTGCCCGGAAGTTTGCGTCCCGCGGCGGGAGCTCCGGGACCTGAGGAGCCAGAGTGTGTCAGCGCCGGCCGGCCCGCGGCCCCTCGGCGCCTCAGCACCGGCCAGCCGGGCCGCCGCGACGCCGCGCCCGCGCCCACCGGCCGAGGCTGCCGAAGCCCCCGGCGCTCGGGCTCCTGGGGCCGCCGCAGGGCCTGCCGGGAGTTGTAGTCCACAGCCCGCGGGCGCCGGGAGAGGGGGCGGGCCCGAACCACAACTCCCAGGAGACCCCGCGGCGGCGGTGACGACAGAGGCTGCAGGGGGCTCTGCGGGTGAGCGGGCGAGCCGGCGGGCGGGGTGAGAGAGGGACCCCAGGTCCCGCAACGATGGGAGGAGGCCTGCTTCCCCAGGGAGGAGCTGGGGATCGTGCTTGGCTCTGCACCGCCGCGGACGTGGGCGTGTTCGCGTCGGACAGCGTGGGACGCACGTCAGAGGACTGCGGTGGCCTCAGGGAGCTGTCGCCTCGCCGGGGACAGGGGGCGTGCGCCCGAATGGGAAGGGGCCGGGGTCATCGAGGGCCGAGCACGCGCGGGGACAAACTGGGCACCAGGGGGCCGAAGCCCCGAGTATCCAATCCGGGGAGCGTGCGAAACAGGGGTCAAGCTCTTCCGCCCCGGGGGCGGGGGGTTGAGCCGGAAGTGCGTCACGGATGGGCGGGCCGTCTTTGCCCAACCCTACGTGGCGCTACACGGTTCGGAGACGCGTTCCGTTACCAGGGAGACGGAGGCTGCGGATGCCTGGGCGTCTGTCTGCAGCATTTTTAATATATATATTTTATTGATTTTTTTACAGAGAGGAAGGGAGAGGGATAGTTAAAAACATCAATGAGAGAGAATCACCGATCAGCTGTCTCTTGCAAACTCCCTATTGGGTATGCACCGGCAACCAAGGTACATGCCCTTGACCGGAATCGAACCCGCGACCATTGAGTCCGCAGGTCGACGCTCTATCTACTGAGCCAAACTGGCTAGGCCAGAACCTACATGTCTCTAAACCAGGGGCTGCTGGTCTTTTATGTGTTTAGACATTTCTGTGGACTTCCAGATGTCAGTGAGAACTTTATCTCCAAGCAACCCTGCCACCTATGGCCACGTGATCTCCCTCCCATTAGGATTACATCACCGGTCTGGTGCTAGCTGCTATGCCACCTGTATTGCATAAAACTCTGCCTCTGTTCTTTCACAGTATTTTTTTTTTCTTTTGAGTTAATACCTAGTAATTTTTCTTTTCTTTTTTTTATTTTATTGATTTTTTTACAGAGAGAGAGGGAGAGAGAGCTAGAAAACGTCGATGAGAGAGAAACATCGACCAGCTGCCCCCTGCACACACACACACACACACACACACACACACACACACCGGGGATGTGCCCTTGCCCGGAATCGAACCCGGGACCCCTCAATCCGCAGACCGATGCTCTTACCACTGAGCCAAACCGGCTTCGGCCCTAGTATTCTTCTTATGCCTAGAATTTTACTAACTCATACCTAATTTCCCCCCAAGGCTCTAACATCTTTGCCACATGCCTATTGACAACATTTTCCAAAGGCTCAGACACATTCTATTTAATCCCTGGAGACCTCTCTGCCAGAGCCCCGGGCCTCCTGTTCCAGTCCAGGCTGATGGCTTCCTAGCCATCCATACTGTCATCTTTCTCTACTCATCCTGCTGGCTCTGCCTCTCCCCAGTGCAGGAGTCCGTTACCTGGAACCTGTGCTGACCCCCTACTTGGTTAGCCCTCTAATAGCTTCCTGGGAAGAGTCCATATCTGAAGTATGTTTATTCTACTCTCACTCTGATTGATCATTTGGCAGGGTATAGAATTCCATGTGGGAAATACTTTTCCTTCAAGATATTTTGAAGTCATAGGTTTTTTGTTTGTTTTTTTTTCTTTCAGCTCCCAGGTGGGCAGTTGAAAACTCCAAAGCCATTCTGATTCCTGGCGATTTGTATGGGATATGTTTGTTCTCTGAGAAAGCGTGTAGGATCTTTATCCTGTGCTGTCAAGTGTCACAATGATACACCTCGATGTGGACCTTTCTACTCCCATGGATCTATACACACAGTTGTCTTTTTCATCCCAGAGGCTCATGTCCATCTACTTAGGAGGTTTTTTTTTTAATATATATATATATTTTTTATTGATTTCAAAGAGGAAGGGAGAGGGATAGGATGTTACATTTAGTTATGCTTCATTGGTTGATTCTAGTATGTGACCTGACCAGAGGTGAACCCCACAACCGTGGAGTATTGGGATGACGCTCCAACCCACTGAGCTACCCCACCAGGGCCTACAGATGTTTTAAGTTGTAGGACACTGGCCAGGGTCTGCTGAGCGCTGGAGAGTTGCTGGATGGTATGAAAACACCTCGGCTCCCATTTCTTCCCTTTCTGAGCTCATGTCCACTTTCCCTGACTCCTTTCCTCACACACACAATGTTCTTCCTGCGGGCATTTTCCTCGTTTTAATTATAGATTCTTCTAAGCCTTCCTCCTGCTCTCAGCGTTGACTCTTCCAACCCGGTTCCTTCTCTCCCTTTGCTCTGGACTGTCCACTTCCAGTGACAGCTTTCCTCAAACGTCCAGTGAGCCTTCTTTCCCTGCGGAAATCTGAGAGTGAGACACTGTGTTGGGAGGATCAAGCCCCACTGACAGTGTCAGAAAAGCTTCCAATAAAAGTGTCTTAAACCAGCCGGGACTGGTTTGGCTCAATGGGTAGAGCGTCGGCTTGGGGACTGAAGGGTCCCGGGTTCGATTCCGGTCAAGGGCATGTGCCTTGGTTGCGGGCATATCCCCGGTGGGGGGTGTGCAGGAGGCAGCTGATCGATGACTCTCTCTCATCGATGTTTCTAACTCTCTATCTCTCTCCCTTCCTCTCTGTACAAAATCAATAAAATATATTTTTAAAAAAAAAAAAAAAAAAAAAAAAAGTGTCTTAAACCAGACTGAGGAGGGGTCTTCTCTGAGGCAGAGGTGGTCCAGGGCTGGTGAATGTTTATTCTGGGCCCCCCTTGTCCCTCCTAGGGTGCCAGTCTGCTAGGCTCCCTTCTGAAAGCAGAGTGGGGAGGGAGCCTATTTGCCCCAACCACAGAGCACAGATTTCCAGCAAACCCCCTCTTTTCAGTTTATTCCGCCTGTAATTCTCTCAGATAAACATCATCACTGTGCAGCGCTTACTGAGTCCTGGGCACGTGTGTTTTCACAGGTTCTCCTTACTCAGCCGGGCCAGCCAGGTGGTGTTGTCGATCGCGACTCACAGATAAGGATCCGAGAAGGCGGGCTGAGATGTGTGCCCACCCAGGGCCATGTGGCTGGGCACGGTGTGGGAAAGCCCCCCACACGCACACACACACACACACACACACACACACACACTCCCAAGGTCCAAGGCCAGGCCCTGGAGCAGGGAGTTCAGACTGCCAGCCAGACCTCTCTGTGCAGACATACATATCTCTGAGACCTGAGTTGACCAAAACTGAGGTCCAGAGTAAATAGATAAATAAATAAAACAAACCACTTAAGTCCTGGGGGCCTGAAGGACATTAGCTCTTTGGCCTCAGGACCAGGAGACTTCCTAAACATCTGAACCCCACAACCAGGAAGGACAAAGCCCCAGGTCAAGCGTGTTTGTCTGGCTGGACCGGTTACAGGCAAAGCCAGAGGCCAAAAACTAACTCTTTGCAACTTACAAAAGGCTGAGGCAATGCCTGGATAAGAAAGAGAAGAACACTAACTGGTTTGGCTCAGTGGATAGAGTGTCGGCCTGCAGACTGAAGGGTCCCAGGTTCAATTCTGGTAAAAAACATATATATTCATTGCAGGCACATCCCCAGTGGGGGGTGTGCAGGAGGCAGCTGATGGATGTTTCTCATCGATGTTTCTAACTCTCTGTCCCTCTCCTTTCTTCTCTGTGGGGAAAAAAAGAAAGAAAGAAAAGAGCACTAACTGGTTTGGCTCAGTGGATAGAGCGTCGGCCTGCGGACTGAAGGGTCCCAGGTTCTATTCCGGTCAAGGGCGTGTACCCTGGTTGTGGGCACATCCTCAGTGAGGTGTGTGCAGGAGGCGGATGATGGCTGTTTCTCTCTCATCGATGTTTCTGACTCTCTCCCTCTCCTTTCCTCTCTAATCAATAAAATATATATTTTTTTAAAAAGAGAGAGAGAAGACGATCCAAGGACGGGAAAAGGGCTGAAAGCGATTTAAAATGGAAAGTTCTTGTACAACCCCCCCCCCCCCCCCCCCACCCCCCGGGCATGGCTGAAAGGGAAGAGGGCCCGAAGGGAACTTACTCCCCGCGGCCAGCAGGTGGCGGTCACCGCCCGCTTCAGCTGCGCGCCGCGGGTGTCTGGCCGGAGGCGCCCTGAACCCAAGGATGCTGATGGGGCGACCCCGGCCCGGCGCCTTTGGGTGTCTGCAGGAAGCCTGTGTTCCAGGGCTGGGCGCGGCCTGTGATCGCAAAACGCGGGGAGAAAGCGCGTCCGCCCTCCAGGGGCTGCCGCAGACTTCGACGCGCGTCTCTAAGGCACGGAGAGCATGAGGGCCCCTCTCCTCACCCGGTCCCGCACCCCCTCCCCGCACTGCATTGCCACCCGCCCCCCTGCCCACGGCGCCCCTTCCCGCAGGCACAGCCCCTGCCCTTGCCCCGGGCTCCCACTGCAGCCGGTGTGAGCAAGCTGACCCGCGTTCCGCGGGGTTCCAGGTGGGCTTATGGGGGCCCCATAGATCACCATCACTGTCTGCTTCCCTGTGGGGAGCGCCCTGGCTCCCCACAAAGCTGGGGCAGCCAAAACCGGTTTGACTCAGTGGATAGAGCATCGGCCTGCGGACTGAAGGGTCCCAGGACGGATTCCGGTCAAGGGCATGTACCTTGGTTTCGGGCACATCCCCAGGAGGGGATGTGCAGGGGGCAGCTGATGGATGGTTCTCTCTCATAGATGTTTCTGTCTATCCCTCTCTCTTCCTCTCTGTAAAAAAATCAATAAGATATATTTTTCAAAAAGCTGGGGCAGGGGTCCAAGCCCTGGGCCCTCTCTGCTTGAGGAGGAAGGAGGAGCCAGGCCTGGGCCGGGGAGGGCCTCTCTCCCAGCCTTCACCCCCCAGCCAGGGGCTGAAGGTCCCCACAAGCCGCAGAGGCCTGGTTTTGGGGTCAGGGCCCTCCAGGCCGGTAAGGAGGCGTGCTTGGTGCTGGGCAGAGCGGGGAGGAGTGGTGGGCCTGACCCTTGGCTTCAGGCTCTGAGGCCTTGAGATCTGGTGCTGACCTGGACTTTTTGAAAATGACCAGGAACGCCCTGGCTGGTTTGGCTCAGTATAGAGCGTCGGCCTGTGGACTGGAAGGTCCCAGGTTCGATTCCCGTCAGGGGCATGGACCTCGGTTGCGGGCACATCCCCAATGGGGGGCGTGCAGGAGGCAGCTGATGGATGTTTCTGACTCTATTCCTCTCGCTTCCTCTCTGTAAAAAAAAAAAAAAATCAATAAAATATATATTTTACAAAGAAAGAAAATGACCAGGAACCAGTGAGGCTGGGTGGGGTGGGGTGCTCCATGGGTGAGTGGGTGCCCCGTGGCTGTGCAGAGCTGGGAACCAGTGACAGCACTGCAGCCTCCGAGGGCCCCTCTGTCCACTCCGGTCAGCCCTGTGCCCTCAGCCCTGGAGGGCGGTGGGTCTGGAGCACCAGGAGGTGGAGGCAGGGATGGGATGGAGCGGCCAGGGCCTGGGGGGCGCGGGCCCAGGGGCGCTCACACGGCCGGAGGAGGAGGGACCGGCGGACGCGCGCGGAGCCGGCCACACCCGCGCGGCCGGGGCCGGGAGACCCCGGGGCGCGCGCCCGCCTCCCCCGCGCGCTCCCCCGCCAGGTCCACGGCCCCGCGAGGGTTAAGGGGGCGGAGCGTGGGGCGGCCCCGCCGCCGCCGCCGCCGCGCCGGGTCCGAGCGCGCACGGGGCGCAGGGAGCGGGCGGGGGCGGCGGCGGCGGCGGGGGGCACGGCGCGCGGGGGGCGAGCGCGGGGAGCGGCGGCGGCGGCGGCGCAGCCCGCGTGACCCTCCACCCGCGCCCGCGAGCCCGCGTCCCCGCGAGGAGCCAGAGTCCGCAGCTGCGCCAGCCCCGCCGCAGGCAGGATGCGCTCCGGGTCGCTGCCGCCGCCGATGCTGCCGCTGCTGCTGCTGCTGCTGCTGCTGGCCGCCCGCGGGCCGCCGCCCTGCGCCGCGGACACCCCGACGCCCGCGAGCTGGGAGCCGCCGGCCGACGCGCCCTGGTGCCCCTACAAGCTGCTGCCCGAGGACCCCGAGGCGAGCGGCGCGGCGCGCCTGTGCTTCCGCACCGCGATGCGCGGCTTCCGCTGCGAGGAGCCCGGCTGCAAGGCGCACACCTCGGCCGGCGGCATGCTGCGCGCCAGCGTCCTGCGCAACCGCAGCGTGCTGGTGCAGTGGCGCCTGCCGCCCGGCCGCGCGCGCCGCCTGCGCTCCCTGCTGCTCGAGTGCTCGTGGCGCGGCGCCTACACGCGCTTCCCCTGCGAGCGCGTGCTGCTCGGCACCTCCTGCCGCGACTACCTGCTGCCCGAGGTGCACGAGGGCGTGCGCTACCGCCTGTGCCTGCAGCCGCTGCCCGTGCACAGCCAGCGCGGCATCGATGACATCCCGCCCCCCGAGTGCGTGGAGTTCGTGGCGGAGCCCGGCGGCATGCGCGACATCGTGGTGGCCATGACCGCCGTGGGCGGCTCCATCTGCGTCATGCTGGTGGTCATCTGCCTGCTGGTGGCCTACATCACCGAGAACCTCATGCACCCGTCCTTCGGGCGCCCGGGCCTGCGCCGCCAGCCCTGAGCCCGAGGATGGCCGCGGGGGGCCCCTGTCCCCCGCCCTGCCCCGTCCCTCCCCCCTCACCCCCCCCCCAGGCTGTCCGCGCAGGGCCGCTGCGGATGGAGATGGAGATGGAGAGCGCGCAGGCCTGCGCCGCCACCTGGGACTCATCCCGCCTCTTCACCATCGAGCTGCCCGCTCCCCGGAATCCAGTGCGAGACTGGCCCTGGGGCCTGCGGAGCGGGGTGCGGGCCGCCACCGGGCCCCTCCCGTCCTCCCGAGGCCTTTGCAGGGACTGACTGTGAGGACAGAGAGCGCCTCCTAGCGAGGGCCGCTGGCATCACCCCCTGGGACGTCGCCTGCACCTCCAGCCTGTGCGTTGCTTGGTTCCTGTGCGCTTTGCTGCTCCAGGCCCCCGGGCCTTGTCCGCTCTGCACCCCTCCCCGTGGCTTAGGTTAGCCTTGTGCCTTAGTGTCCCCGGCCCTTCCCGTGCGGCCCGGAGGGAGCTGTGGCCCCCGGAGGGGCGGGCTGGGCTGTGTGTGCGTGCTTTGGGCCAGAGTCCCCCCTCAGGCTGTGCAGGAGCCTCGGTAGACAGTGCCCGTAGACAGTGCCCGTGGTGTGTCCCTGCGGGGGGTGTCTGACCAGCTGGGAGCCCGGATGGATTCGGTTCAGCAGGTGGGGCCTGGCCTCCAGCTCCTCTGACCTTGGGGGGGGGGAGCTGGCTGGGAGCCCCCCTTTTCATTTTGCAGTGCTGCCTCTGAGGAGGACTTCCTGTGGTAAGTGGGGGCAGAGGGCTGGGAAGAGGGGGCCTGGTCGGAAGGGGCAGCTTTGGGCTCAGAGGGCAGACGAGATGCCAGCCCAGCCCAGCTGGACCTCGCACTGAGTCTGCATCATGATGGACAGGACGCCCCCCCCCTTGCGATGGGGGGGCCGGGAGCCCAGGATGGGGCGGGGATGCGGCTGCCCTCACACCCACTGTGGTGGGAAGGCTGGCCGTGCCCCTCTCCGGACAGACTGAGTGCCCTCGCCGAGGGTTCTTCCTGTGCTGACCACCTGGCAGTGCCGGGTGCCGGGAGGGGTGCGGTGTGGCGTGCCTGCCCTCCGTGGGAGCCCCCGACTGTGACCCCCTGGATCTGGCACTTCTGGAGTCACTGTGGCTAACCCTTCGCACCCTTGCACTCACCCTGGCGGCTACCGGCAACCCCAGTGCCCGCTCCCTCCCGCTGTCCTCGCTGTGGTGTGCTGCTGGTCAGGTGTGAGCCTCGTGCCCATGTCTAAACATCCATCATCTTTAGACTCAAACCGCTGCCTGTGTGCTTATTTGGGAGGGGGAAGAGGCGGAGGGAGAGAGGCAGTGGGGGAGAGGGGGAGAGGGAGGGGAAAGAGGCAGAGAGAGAGAAGGAGTGGGGGAGAGGGGGAGAGGGAGTGGGGGAGAGGGGGAGAGGGAGGGGAAAGAGGCAGAGAGAGAGAAGGAGTGGGGGAGAGGGGGAGAGGGAGGGGAAAGAGGCAGAGAGAGAGAAGGAGTGGGGGAGAGGGGGAGAGGGAGTGGGGGAGAGGGGGAGAGGGAGGGGAAAGAGGCGGAGGGAGAGAGGGGGGGGGAGAGGGAGTGGGGGAGAGGGGGAAAGGGAGGGGAAAGAGGAGGGAGAGAGGGAGGGGAGCTGGGGATGGGGAAGGGAGCTGGGCCCCTTTCCTCCAGGCTCCTTCAAGCTCCTGGTCAGGTCCGGCCAGCCCCAGGCTGGTGTCCAGCCCCTGCCCTTGAAGCTGCACCATCAAACGGGAAAACACTGGCCCTGCAGTGCGGGGTGTGGGCGTTGGGGGGAAGCGCCTGCTGCAGTAAGCAGCAGCCAGGCTCCCTGAACACTGCGGCTGTGACAGGCAGCTTGTGGGCGGCTCTAGGAAGGGCCCCTCCCTACCTGCCCCCCATGCAGTGCCAGAGCTGGGAGGGGGGCGGGGAGGACAGAGGGTGACCCTGGGGCTCCTGTGTGACATGCATTAGCTCGCCACCCACCCTCCCTCTGGGCCCTCCCCCACCTCGTCTGTCCTTGAGATCCTGGAGCTGCTGTGACCCTGAGGAGCAAAATCCAGACAGGAAGAGGGGGAGTTTGGGGGAGCAGGCTGTGGAGTGACTCATCCTCCGGAGGAGGAGGGAGGAGGGGTGCAGCCATGTCTGGGGGTGGGCGGGCGGGGCTCCACTCCAGCAGCCATGGCGAGCCTGTCTCAGGCCACCTGTGAAGGGCACCCGTGTCTTCCTCAGGGGCAGGGGGGCCGGGGCTGGGACCACAGGGCTCCCTGCAGTCTGCCCTCCTTCCCTGCTGGCCCTCCGCCTGATTGGGGCCCTGGTTATGGGCCTGAGCCCACCCCGCTAGAGCCACAGACCTGTCCAATTGCCAATGGGGAGGCCGGCCCCCCTGCCCCGCACCCTTTTCCAGAGGTGGGGGTGCAGGGCTGGAGGCACCGCCTGCCCGGTGTGGTCAGCGGGTGAGCCGGGCCTGGGAGATGGCCTGCACCTGGTGGCCAGCCAAATCCTCATGCTCCCAAGCTCAACACCCCCCAGAGGGTCCATCCTCCCAGGCTCCATCCCAGCCCCTCTGGTGCTCCTGGTCCAGGCCCCTCCAGCCCCCCTCCTCCCTCCGATCACTGCCTCTGTCTTCTGTGGCCGCTCCCACTGGGGGGCTGCACTGGAGGTGACCTGCTGCTCCCCGTGAACCCCGGCTTCCTGCGCCCTAGGCACCCTGGAGGCGGGCCCGGGGCCTCACCGGTGGTGGAGGCCTCGCCTGCCTGGCTGGTGCCTGAAGACACAGAAGCTCATTCTCGGACGCGGATGGAAATAACCGCCCAGGTGAGGAACGCCGAAGGGCCAGGCCGCCTTCCAGCCCCGTCTCCTCCTCTGTCAGGTGGAGACAGGAATGGGCCCGGGTCACAGACCTACGAGCAACGGCCATGGGAGCCCGCCACCGGGCCATCGTCACTGCTGTCCCTGCGGCCGCCTGAATGCCCTCCAGGCCGATGCCCCGGCTGTGCCCCAGCCTCACCTGCCGGAGCTCTAGGCCGGGGGGCCCGTCCTCAAACCCCCCCACGATGGCCAGACTCCCTGCTCACCCCCAACCTGGTCCACAGGCACGTCCCTCACCAGTCATTCTGTGGACACGGGAGGGACACATGGCCAGCTCTGGGCCCTGACCGGGCACACAAGCCCACAGCCCAGGCATGGGGCCCTGACTGGGAATCGAACCTTCACCTCCTAGTTCACAGGTCAACGCTCAACCACGGAGCCACACCGGCTGGGCCACCGGTGGTCAGTCTGTCTTCTGGGCATCTGTCTGGCATGCCTTCCTCCCCTGTAGGGATGCGACTGTGCTTCTTACCCTCTTTTTTCTGACACTAAGTCTGAGGGATGATTTAACTCCGCTGCCCCCTACACCAGGAGGCGGGATGTAGACCTGCCGGCTCCTCCCTCCTGCTGGGTCCCCTGGTTCACCCTGATGGTCTGGGCTCTGGCCACATGGGCTGTGTGTGTGGGGGGGCTACTCAGGCCTCCAGGGAGAAGCTGGTTTCATCAGCGTGGACGTGAGGACCTCACAGTCCCAGGGGCTAACCTGGAGGGGCTGGGGGACACAGCACCGCAGGCAGGATTAGGGACAAACAGGAAGGGACAGGCAGGGCTGGGGAGCTGCTGGTAGCCCTGCCTGGTGGACACGTGGTTTGGCCACTTCAGCCTGAGTCTAGAGGGCCTCCCTCACCTCACCCCGTCTCCTGGGGCTGGGCGGGTGTCCTCGGTGATGATGGACAAGGGGGCACGGTGGCCCCACTCCAGAGAGGGGACCAGGCTGCACCTGCTGAGGACAGGATGCGAGAGCCACATCCAGAGGTGTGAGGCTCTTGAAATCCCACTCCAGTGGCCCCCGTCCTGCTCACTTGGGTTCTAGTCTGACGGATTCTCCCCTGCGGCTCCCTTCTTCACCATCAGCAGCCACAGATGCGTCCTCACCCTCATGTTCTATCATTTACCTCGAACGTGGGATTGCTGACCTTGCTATTTTTCCTTGATACCACATCTTTTTATTTTTTAATATATTTTTGTATTGATTTCTATTTTATTTTAAAATATATTTCTTTATTGATTTCAGAGAGGAAAAGGGAGGGAGAGAGAGATAGAAATATCAACGATGAGCCCTAACCGGTTTGGCTTAGTGGATAGAGCTTCGGCCTAAAGACTGAAGGGTCGCGGGTTCGATTCCGGTCAAGGGCATGTACCTTGGTTGTGGACACATCCCCAGTAGGGAGTGTGCAGGAGGTAGCTGATGGTTGTTTCTAACTCTCTATCCCTCTCTCTTCCTTTCTGAAAAAAAATCAATAAAAAATATTTTTTTAAAAAAAGAAAAAGGAAACCATCAATGATGAGAATCATTGATCGGCTGCCTCCTGCATACCCCCTACTGGGGATCGAGCCGACAACCCAGGCATGTGCCCTTGGCTGGAATCAAACCTGGGACCCTTCAGTCTCTATCCACTGAGCCAAACTAGTTAGGGCTGTTATTGCTTTTTAGAGAGAAAGGAAGGAGAGAAACATCCATGTGAGAGTGAAACATCCATCAGTTGCCTTCTACACGCCCCCTATGGGGATGGAGCTTGCAACCTGGGCATGTGCCCTGATAGGGAATCAAAATGGCAACCTTTCGGTGCACGGAACAACGCCCACCCAAGGGAGCCACACCAGCCAGGGTTCTGAGAGACCTCCACATCACAGTGCACACAGTGCATTTCCCGTTGCTGCACAGAGCGCCCCTCCCCGTGCCAGTCCTCACTCTGGGAGGACACAGGCAGCTGCCCTGAGATCACGGTGTTCCGTGAAGACCCTCCATCGTCCCCCTGGGGACCTTTAGGAGTCCCTCTTGGTGGGGGACGATGGGTCTCCGGTGTGCTGGCTTCACTCTGCCAATCTTGCCAGTGCATTCTTCACGGCTAAGGCAGCGGCACCCCTCCCTTTCCCAGGAGCACCGGCGGCATTCAGCTCCCTCGCTCTCGCCCACCCGTTGCCTGAGTAGCAGAAACCCAATTATCATTTGAATTTCCTTTTTTCTAGTTACGGGGAGGTTGGGCACCACTCCCTGTTCTCGTTAGTCACACTCACGGCCCCTCGTCCAAAGGCATATTCAGGTCTTCTGTTCATTTTTCCGTTGCTGTCTCTCTTCCCTCTTGATTTTCAGGAGTTCCATGAATACTCTGGATCAGCACCGTCCAATAGGACTTCCTGGAATTGTTCTTATCGATACCGTATTAGTTCCTAAGGGCCGCTGGGAGGAATCACGAACACAAGAGGCGGCTGAAGACACCAGGAATGTGTTCTCACAGGCGACAGGGTGGGGGTGGGGTGCGGCTGGAGGCTCTGCAGGGAAAGCTGCCTCCTGCCCCTCTCCATCTTCAGGACCTGCTGGCCACCTCTAGGTCCTTGTCTGTGGACACATCACTCCAGTGTCCGAGGACGCAGAGCCAACGGTCTTCTCGTCCCAGCATCCCCTCTGCCTCTGGTCCCAACGGCCTCCTTCCTCTTACAAAGATACCACTCACTGGATTAAGACCCACTCGAGTGAATGTATGACCTCATCTTAATTTGATGACATCAGCAAAGACCTCTATTTCCAAATGAGGTCACGTTCACCAGGACCAGGGTCCGGATAGGAACACAGTCTTTTGGCGAACACAATGCCATCTCCAATAGACACTGGTCATCATGGGCATTAAGGATTTGAAATGTGGCTGCCGAAAATATATCTTTGTTAATTTCAGAGGAAGGGAGATGGAGAGAAAGATAGAAGCATCAATGATGAGAGAGAATCATTGAACCGCTGGCACCTGCACATCGCCCTCCACACACACACACCCCCCCCCCACTGGGGATTGAGCCTGCAACTGGGGCATGTGCCCTTGACCGGAATAGAACCCGGGACCCTTCAGTCCACAGGCCGACGCTCTACCCACTGAGCTAAACCAGCAAGGGCGCATCGTAAGTGTTTAACTTAGGTAGCTACATATGCCCAGTGGGGGCTGTGTCAAACACAATCCTAGACATGCACATCTGACTGCTTTAAACGTTGTACATGTGCTGCTAACACTGCCGTGTCGTGTTGAAAGGAAATCCTTACTTTTGATAACCTCTGACCTGTGTGCTTTTTTTTTCTTTCTTTTTAATGTGTTCTTACTAGAGGCCCAATGCAGAAGATTCGTGCAAGAAGAGGCCTTCCTTCCCCTGGCTGCCAACACCGCCTTCGCTCTGGCCAGTCGCCCTTCTGCCTTCCCACGCTGCCCAGAGGCCCTGAGAGTGGCCATAGCTATGATGTGCAAGCTTCCTGCCCCCAGCCGCTGGGTGCCTGCATACGCAAATTAACTTGACATCTTTGTTGGGTTATTTTGCATACTCACTCTTGTCTGGTGGGCATCGTGAAGGTAGGGTCAATTTGCATATTTCTCTTTTATTAGTACAGATTGATTTCAGAGAGGAAGGGAGAGGAAGAGTTAGAAACATCAATGATGAGAAAGAATCACTGATTGGCTGCCTCTTGCAAGCCCCCTGCTGGGGACCCAGCAGGAAACCCAGGCATTGAGCCCCAACCCAAGCCCCCAACCTCTGACCAGTGACTTCCTGGTTCATAGGTCAACACTCAACCACTGAGCACACCAGCTGGGCTAGTTCAGAGGTCAAGGCTACTTGAGTGAATTCACTGTCTGAGGGAAGACCAGACTTTCCCTTAAAATCAAGGTGATCACATGCACAGACTCACCTGACTTGGGGGAGCTGTGGATTCTGCTCTGACAGACAGGCTGTGGGAGGGCTGCTGTAACTGCTCCGTGGATTTTGCTAAAAATCCCTTCCAGGGCGGTGGGATCCAGCAGGGCTCCTCCAGAGCGGGTGCTGCCTCCACGGGCCAGCAGACACAGCTGACATCACACGGATAATCCGGGCCGGTAGATTTGAGTAACCAGGTCCTCAGTCACCTTAGGGAAGTCCCAACTAGAGTCCAGGGACTTAGGAAGCCTGGGGTTATTAGCCCTCAGAGGGCTTACCTTTAAAGGACCCTGTACTGATTGGTTCAGCGGGGGGAGTGAGAGGCGGTTTGGGCGGGGCGGGCACCAGAGACTGGGCTGGAGCTTGAGGTATGGAGGCTGGAGTGGAAGCCAGATGGCTCCAGAGGCGGAGCCTGAGAAAGGGGAGTCCAGCGGGGAGGCAGGCCAGCAACAGAGGAAAGGAACCGGAGGCTTCCGAAGCCATCTTATTTCTCCAAAAGCTGGTTGGGCCCTGAACGATGTGGCTTTGTGGATAGTGTCGGCCTGCAGACTCAAGGGTCCCAGGTTCAATTCCGGTCAAGGACATGAACCTTGGTTGCAGGCACATCCCCAGTAGAGGGTATGCAGGAGGCAGCTAATGGATGTTTCTCATTGATGTTTCTGGCTCTCTCTCCCTCTCCCTCTGTAAAAAAATTAATAAAATTGCCAGGACTGCTTTGGCTCAATGGATAGAGTGTCGGCCTGCGAACTGAAAGGTCCCAGGTTCGATTCCAGTCAGGGGCATGTACCTCGGTTGCGGGTACATCTCCAGTAGGGGGTGCGCAGGAGGCAGCTGATCGATGTTTCTTTCTCATCGATGTTCCTAGCTCTCTATCCCTCTCCTTTCCTCTCTGTAAAAAAATCAATAAAATATATATATTTTTTAATTAATAAAATATATATATTTTTAAAAGCTGATTGGCTTCAGTTAATTCTAAAACCATTTGTGAAGAGGCAACCTCAGATTCCTAGTAATGTTTGGAAGCCTCAAAATACCACTCAAAATAGGTGTCCCATTTGGCAATTCCAGAGCTGCGGTTGTCCAATTAAGCTTTTTAAAAAGTTTGGATTGGATGCCAAAACTAATTTGGCTCAGTGGTTGCAGCGTCGTCCTGGGCACTGAAGTGTCCCGGATTCAACTCTGGTTAAGGGCATGTACCTTGGTTGTGGGCAATCCCCAGAGGGAGATGTGCAGGAGGCAGCTGATCAATGTTTCTCTCTCATCGATGTTTTTAACTCTTTATCTCTCTCCCTTCCTCTCTGTAAAAAATCAATAAAATATATTTTTAAATAAAGTTTGGATGCTAGCCAGCATGGCTCAGTGGTTGAGCATTGACATGGGAATCAGGAGATCACAGTTCGATTCCCAGTCAGGGCACAGGCCCAGGTTTGGGCTCGATCCAAATGATTTTCTCTCATCATTGATGTTTCTTTCGTTCTTTCTCTCTTATTTAATATTTTTATTGATTTCAGAGAGGAAGGTAAAGGGAGAGATAGAAACATCAATGATGAGAGAGAATCACTAATTGGCTGCTTCCTGCATGCCCCCCACTGGAGCCTGCAACCCAGACATGTGCCCTTGACATGAATTGAACCCAGGACCCTTTAGTCTGCAGGCTGACACTATCCATGGAGCCAAATTGGCTAGGGCCATCATTGATGTTTCTATCTCTCTCTCCCTCTCCCTTCCTCTCTGAAATCAATAAAAAATATATATTTTTTAAAAGTTAAGTCTTGGAATCTCAAATGTTTCCTGTAACTACCGAGAACCTAAATTACTTTTGGTCACATTGTCCATTTAGTTAAAAATGCACATGAGGAGAGGCTGTGGTTTTTATTATTTTTAAAATATATATATTTTATTGATTTTTTTTACAGAAAGGGAGAGGGATACAGAGTTAGAAACATCCTTCAGCTGCCTCCTGCACACCCCCTACTGGGGATGTGCCCACAACCGAGGTACATGCCCTTGACCGAAATTGAACCTGGGACCCTTGAGTCTGCAGGCCGACGCTCTATCCACTGAGCCAAACCAGTTTTGGCAAGGACGGTGGTTTTTATTTTTTTTAAATATATATTTTATTGATTTTTCAGAGGAAGGGAGAGGGATAGATAGCTAGAAACATCGATGAGAGAGAATCATTGATCAGCTGCCTCCTGCACAGCCATTACCAGGGATGTGCCCACAATCAATGTACATGCCCTTGACCGGAATCGAATCTGGGACCTTTCAGTCTGCAGACCGACGCTCTATTCACTGAGCCAAACGGGTTTCAGCAAGGACTGTGGTTTTTAAACATAAATTCAGCCAGGGTCCACGTAGGTGGGAGACCTTGAAAATATTCAGATAACTGAGACCATAAACTTTTCTCTAACTATGGTCGGCAAACTACGGCTTGCGAGACACATGCGGCTCTTTGGCCCCTTGAGTATGGCTCTTCCACAATATACCATGGCCTGGGCGGGTCTACTTTGAAGAAGTGGCGTTAAAAGAAATTTAAGTTTTAAAAATTTGGCTCTCAAAATAAATTTCAATCGTTGTTGATATTTGGCTCTGTTGACTAATGAGTTTGCCGACCACTGCTAGGACAAGGGCCCAGTAAAATCAGCTCAAGCAACCTGCAGGCTCAGTCCTGGCCAGTCCCGCTGAGAACAGTCTCCCTTTAGAACAGCCTGGTCAGAGAAGGAAAGCCCATGGCCTGCCCAGGACAGAGCCTGCTGTCATTGCCCGCAGACCCAGGGGAAGGGCCTGTGACAGAGCACCCACCTTGGTAAGCAGAGGTCGGAGAAGGCCTCTGCCGCTGGCACGTTTTATTAAGGGAAACCCCAAGCGGACTGCGGGTGGCAGCGAGATGCGTGGATCCTGGCACCACTCAGCAGGCACTGGACAGCTCTCCTGGGCACCGGGAGTAGTCACAGCGCTAGTTCGTGCCTCTTCCCCAAGCAGGTAATAGCCAGAACCCGGCCCACAGCGGGAGCCAGGGGGTGATATTGCCTCGTTTCAGAACAAACACCATCGTTCTCCTCCCCACCTGGCCAATGGCTGGACGACAGTCTCAATGGGGCAGTCTGGTTCCAGATAGAAGCTCACTGACAGCCTGGACCCCGGGGATCAAGCCAACGTGTCAAACGAGAGCCCAAACAACCATGGCTTCTAACAGAAAAAAAGAAAAGAAAAAAAGAAAATAGCCCTGACTGGTTTGGCTCAGTGGATAGAACATCCATCTGTGAACTGAAGGGTTCCAGGTTCGATTCTGGTCAAGGGCATGTACCCTGGTTGCCGGCACATCCTCAGTGGGAGGTGTGCAGGAGGCAGCTGATCAATGTTTCTCTCCCATCAATGTTTCTAACTCTCTATCCCTCTCCCTTTCTCTCTGTGAAAAAAATCAATAAAATACATTAAGAAAAAAGACAAGCTGAAACCTGTTTGGCTCAATGGATAGAGCGTCGGCTTGGGGACTGAAGGACCCAGGGTTCGATTCCAGTCAGGGGCATGTACCTTGGTTGCGGGCATATCCCTAGTGGGGGGTGTGCAAGAGGCAGCTGATTGATGACTCTCTCTCATCAATGTTTCTAACTCTCTCTCTCCCTTCCTCTCTGTACAAAATCAATAAAATATATATTTTTAAAAAGAAAAAGAAAAGAGACAAAACCCCCGAAAACTCCAAACAGAACCCGAATCAAGCCTGGAGAGCTTCAGAACACAAAAGCAGAAGGTCGGACCCAGGAGAACTTACCCTGGAGCTCCTGAGCCGAGGAGGAAAACCGAGCTCAGCCGGCTCTGTGGGCGCCGCACCTGTTTGCTCCCCAGACCTGGAGCTATGGGGACCAGGGGTCTCTCTGGATCCCAGGTGAGCCCCAAACATGCCGGACGTAAGTAAAAAGTCGGCCAGGAGTTCATTCACCAAAAAGGATATATTTAGGGGTAAAAACAAACAAAACAGCCGAAACCAGTTTTGCTCAGTGGATAGAGCGTCGGCCTGCGGACTGAAGGGTCCCGGGTTCGATTCTAGTCAAGGGCATGGACCTTGGTTGCAGGCTTCATCCCCAGTAGGGGGTGTGCAAGAGGCAGCTGGTCGATGTTTCTAGCTCTCTGTCCCTCTCTCTTCCTCTCTGTAAAAATCGATAATAAAATATATTTTTAAAGAAACAAACAAAACAAGCCTATAGGAACAGCCATGGCCAGTCCGGTTGCGGTTTCCGCCCGGAGGAAAATGGAGGAAGTACATGCGAGAGCGGAAGAGGAAGTTAAGGACAGGGCCAGCCACCACGTGGAGGTGGAGCTGGTCCTGACCCAGAGCCGTCCCCCCGGGGTTCTCCCGACGGCGGGGGTGCGGGAGCTCCTCCCGCGGCTCTGTCTCGGTCAGGGGCTCCGTCCTAAGTGCTGACACTGACGCCATCTAGGCTTCCTCTCTCCAGACTCGCCCAAGACGTTATTCAGTGTGACACTCTGCAGGGTTCCCGCGGGAGGGCGACGGAAGGCCGTGGCGCCCGTCCCGGAGAGGCGCGGCAGCGGAGGGAGGGCGGGGAGGCTCTGGGGTTGGCCGGACGCTAGCGCCCCGGCGGCGAGAGCGAGTACCCGGGGCCCAAGGGGTTTCTGGGGCGCGGAGAGCCGCCCTGAGGAGCGCCAGGTCGCGACCCGCAGCCTCCCACGCCTGTCTGGGCCGGCGTAGCGTCACTGCCAGCGACGGCGGCGGGACGTTCGCGACGCCTGACGTCACTCTCCGCGTCGGCGGCGCAGCCTCGTGACGTCAGCACGCCGACGCGGTCGGTGGGCCGCTCCTGTGAGGAACGCGGGCCTTGGCTGCGCCCCCTCGGAGCAGAGGCGAGCTCGCCTGCCCGGCGCCCGGCGGTGGGCCTCCCTCCGCCCGCTGCCCGGTTTCAGGTCGCGCGGGGAGGCCTGCGGGGCGCCGTGTGTTCTCCCGCGCCGCGCCTCCCGACGCGGTACGTCGTCGGCGCCGCCGCTTGGCGTCATGACTTCCGGGGGCCGCGGCCGCCATCTTGCTCGCGCGGAAGAGCCGCGCCTGGGTGGGAGTCCCGAGCCGGAGGGAGCGGACGGCGAGGCCACCGCCATGCCGTCGTCGCCGCTGCGGGTGGCGGTGGTCTGCTCGAGCAACCAGAACCGGAGCATGGAGGCGCACAACATCCTTAGGTAGGCGGGCCTGCGCCCTGGCCCAGCGCCCCGTCCCCCGGCCGACCCGCTCCGGCCCGAGCTGGCGAAGGCTGCCTCCGCTCTCCCCGGCCCGTCCGGGCCCGGCGGTCCCTGAAGGAATCCCGGCCCGGGCTCCCTGGATCCGGGGCCGAGCGCTGCGGGGAGCGGAGGGCTCGGCCGGCCGCGCGGTGCCCCCACGTGTGCCTACCTTCGCGGGAAAATCCAGGTTCTAAGTTATAACGTTCCCGCGTCCCGGAACCTCAGCGCTCCTGGGAGACCCGGAAGGCTGGTGCTCCGGGCGCCGACGCCGGGTTAGGGTCTAGGCAGAGACGGCAGTGTCTGGCGACTGTCCCCAGGGCGAATCGCCATGTGTCAAATCTGTTGGGAAACCTGCAGGACATAACCTCGGGACAAGAAGAGGCTAAGAAAAAAGAAGAAAAAAAAGGGGGAAATGGCCTGTTTTGTCAACGTCAGGAGTTTGTGTGTTTGCTTCTGGCCACACGTTCCAATCTCACGTAAAAAACCCTCCCCAACCCCCTTGAAAGGCTCCAGGCGGTGGTCTCTAGACGGCAGTCGAGTTGGAGCTTTGCGTTTTTATTTTAGTACTAACTCTTCTTCGGGGACCTGCATGTCTTTTTTTTTTAATTTCTTCATTGATTAAGGTATAACATTTGTCCTCAAACCCCCATTCCGATCCCCCCCTCCCCCATTATCCTTGACCACTGATTAGGCTCATATGTATGCACACAAGTCCTTTGGTTGATCTCTCCCTTTTATCCCCACCCTCCAACAGTCTGACCCATGGCTCCTTATCTCTGGGTCTGTTTTTGCTCATCAGTCTATGTTGTTCACCATTTCCCCTAGATGAGTGAGATCATGTCCTACTGGAAATATACTTACTATAAGAATCAAAAATGAGACAAGCAATAATCATTATGCTGAAAGGCATATGAATCAGTCTGTAGTGAGTTTCTTTCTGGGCCACCAGTTCTTTTGAGACCCAATTCCAGTGTCAAATAGTTCCTTATGTGTACATGTCAGCAGTGATATTTTAGTTCTTGGTGGTGGGCAAATGGTGGTACCTGTATGTCTTTAGTGAAAGTTTATTCCTGCTTGACAGTGTTTTTTTTTTCCTCAATCACTCAAATTATTGCTCAGGTTTGGAGCTATGGAGACCAGGGGTTTTCTCTGGATTCTGGTTGAGCCCAAACATCCAGACATAAATAAAAGTCCGCCACTGACAGTAAAACAAAATTGAAACTGCCTTTTCTCCCAGCGTTTCTATGTGTGGATGTTAAAGGACAGCAGTGCCCGGCTGCTGCTGTCAGTCCTGCTTGACTCCTGAGTAACTTGGGAAGAGTAGAGTCCACACACACATACTGGTTTCCCCATCGAAGCTGGAAGTGTCCGGTGGCCAGGATCTGCTAATTAGGAGTTTGATTCTTCCCAACCAACATCGGCCACACACTTAATGTCATTTGCGGGTAGCGTGTGAAATGCTTCGAACATAAGAAATCTGCAGGTGATATTTAAACTGTAAAGTTATTTTTAAAACTAGAAATACGCTAGAATTACTTTGTGCTGGGTCACACCCCCAAACTGCATTATGTCTTTTTATCATTAAAAGTTGGGTAAATTTAAGCAGCAGAATGCAGCATTCACACTCCTGGAAAATCACTCAATTTAATGTTTTCTTTTTTTTTTAATGTTTTTTTTTTTTTTAATATATTTTATTGATTTTGTACAGAGAGGAAGGGAGAAAGATAAAGAGTTAGAAACATCGATGAGAGAGAGTCATCGATCAGCTGCCTCTTGCACACCCCTGCTGGGGATATGCCCACAACCAAGGTACATGCCCTTGACCGGAATCGAACCCGGGTCCCTTCAGTCCCCAAGCCGACATTCTAGCCATTGAGCCAAACCAGTTTCGGCTCAATTTAATGTTTTTAATTATAACAACAGGTGCTGTGGAGACCACCTCATCCTGCTGGTTCTGGCTGGTGATCCTTTATTTAAGTCCTGCTTTTAAGTATTTGTGTAATAAAGTTGGGATGAAATCTTAAAAAAGAAAATGTCTTGCCAAAATCGGTGTCGCTCAGTGGATAGAGCGTCGACCTGCGTACTGAAAGGTCCCAGGTTTGATTCCGGTCAAGGACATGTACCTTGGTTGCGGGCACATCCCCAGTAGAGGGTGTGCAAGAGGCAGCTGATCGATGATTCTCTCTCATCGATGTTTCTAACTCTCTATTCCTCTCTGTAAAATATCCATAAAATATATTTTAAAAAAGAAAAGGAAAAGTCCTAAAAATTCTCTGCAGCAACTTTGTTCGTGAAATCGGTTTCAAAGTCATGCCTGTCTGATGCCCTGGGCTGGTCCTGTAAGCTCAGTTGGTTAATGCATCAGCCAGATAACACCAAGGTTGTGGGTCTGACCCCACGTCAGGGCACATACAAGAAGCAACCAATGAGTGCATAAGTAAGAGGAACAACAGATTGATACACAACCCCCCCCCTTCCCCTCTCTGAAATCAACAAATAAAAGAGAGAGCAAGTTCTTAACAGCTCACAGTTGTGGGACCCAGTACAGCACTGGGTCTCCTGTGGAGGGGGGGCAAAAAGAGCCAGAGTAGGAATTCTTTTTTGTGCTTTTACCCAGTTTACTATCTTTTTTTTTTTTTTTTTTAATATATTTTATTGATTTTTTACAGAGAGGAAGGGAGAGAGATAGAGAGCTAGAAATGTGGATGAGAGAGAAACATCGACCAGTTGCCTCTTGCACACCTCCTACTGGGGATGTGCCCGCAACCAAGGTACATGCCCTTGACCGGAATCGAACCTGGGACCTTTCAGTCCACAGACCGACGCTCTACCACTGAGCCAAACCGGTTTCGGCCAGTTTACTATCTTTCAAGTTTACTCATCAAGGGGCAGAATGAGGACAAAGGAGGTAAGTTTAGGTTAACATGTTATGGTGAATGTAAGGCTTATTTATTTATTTATTAAAATATATTGATTTTTTACAGAGAGGAAGGGAGATAGACAGCCAGAAACGTCAATGAGAGAGAAACATCGATCAGCTGCCTCCTGCACACCCCCCACCGGGGATGTGCCCGCAACCAATGTACATGCATGCCCTTGACCGGAATCAAACCTGGGACCTTTCAGTCCGAAGACCAACGCCCTACCACTGAGCCAAGCCCTACCACTGAGCCAAACCGGCTTCGGCATGTAAGGCTATTTTAGACATGGCTCTTTATTTTCTAAAATGCCTATTTTGGGGTGTGTTTTCCTTTGTTAAAAAAAAGTCTTTGCATAATTCTCACTGAAGAAAATATGGAAGATGAAGATCACTCAAAATACCATTTTTCTGAGTCTAACCTACCCTTAAAGGGAGATCAGAATGAAGCTCTGTAACCTCTTCACATCATGTTGTGAACGTGGTCTGATTGCAGTACTCATTTCTGTGTTTTTTTTAAATTATTTCTTTATTTGAGAAAAACCTCGATCTGTTGTTCTGCTTCTTTATACATTCATTGGTTGCTTCTTGTATGTGCCCTGACCAGGAATCAAGTCCTTGGTGTATCTGGACGACACTAAACTACTGAGGGATTTGTCCTGGGTCACTTTCGTTTGGGTGCCTTGAGTTGAACACCTGTTCCTGTGGTGACAGTCAGTGAGTGGTTGGGAACCTGCGGTCCAGGAGTCCAGAGGGCCCCTGGCAGGTGCCTTGTAGCCAGTCTCCCATTGATGGACATTTGGGTGCCCTTGCTCTGTTTTGCAGTTGTACAGTGTCCACATCCTTGTGCCATGTAAGTATCTGCACATGTTCTGGTTATATCCTTGGCATAAATTCCAGGAGATGGAGTTGCTGAGTCAAAGGTTTTTGCCAGACTGCCTTCTAGAAAATGTCTATTTTTAAAATTCTTATTTCCTCACCATCTTTTCATGCTACCAGGGTAAAAGTATGGATCTCACCTTCCTTTATTTATTTATTTAAATATATTTTATTGATTTTTTACAGAGAAGAAGAGAGAGGGATAGAGAGTTAGAAACATTGATGAGAGAGAACCATCCATCAGCTGCCTCTTGCACATATTCTATTGGGGATGTGCCCGTAACCAAGGTACATGTCCTTGACTGGAATCGAACCTGGGACCTTTAGTCTGCAGGCCGAAGCTCTATCCACTGAGCCAAACCTGTTTCGGTTCATCTTCCTTTATTTTTAAATTACTTTGATATTGAACATTTTTTCATGTATTTCTCACTGTTGAAAAACTACTTACGTCTTCATGTATTTGAATTGTTTACAGGGTTTAAAAGCATCTTCAGAAACTTACTGGAAGGTTTCTGTTACAATTAGAGCTTATGAAAGTCAGATTTAGACTTAGGCCTTAAAGGTGATGTTTGTGAAAAGCAAAGAAAAATGATGTGGTTGATGGGAAAAAATCAAGAAAATTGTGTGCAGTCTGGTTATAAATACAAAAGAGTATGCATAGGAAAACAAATGAAATATCAAAAAGAATGTGGTTACCTGAACACTGCAGGTAGTCTATCAGTGAAACCCTGTCTTATTTTATTTTTCCCTGTTGAAAATCAGCTTGGGCTGCATTCTTTTTTATGTCGAATGCAAGTAATAATGCATGTTGGCACTTTCTAGAGCTAGTCAGAATGTTCCCTGGGGTGATCATTTTTATCTTTTCAGACTAAAATTTTTCAAATACCATTAAGCGGGGGCGGCATTAGGTTTTTAAGTCGTCGGAAGACTTGTATGCTTCCATTGAGACTCCTGTCCTTTGTGCCTTATGGATTAAGATCTCCCTTTAGAGCCAGTTAATTTTTTGTTCCAAGCTACCCCCTGTGTGTAAGGGGCTACATTTGGAAGCTGCATTTCTAATTGTACGTGTAGCAATTCAAAGCAGATTTTACAGACAGGCTTCTGTGAGGTGCTGGACTGAGTTCTCTGTTCTCAGGCACAGCTCCTGGCGGTGTGGTTTGGGAAGACGGGCAGGGGCTGCAAACATGGGAGAAACAGGTGAGCCCATCTCCGGAGCTCCTCGCAGGTGCTGTCCCAGCCTCATCTGCTGCACTGGGCACCCTTAGATGCCCACCCTGACGGGAAGAGGTGCCACCCAGAACAGGAAGCCCCAGCTGGTGGGACCCTAGGTGCTCCGGTCATGGTCATTGTAGATGTGACAACCAATACTCAAGGTGGGAAAACCTGGGTTGAAGGAAGGATCCAAGGGGTGGGGGTGGGGGGTGCAACAGTCAACTGAGGTCCAGCAGTTCTGCGATGTGGCTGGTGCTCTCACATCTTCACATCACAACCAGAGCCTGTGGGCCCCAAGCCACACGGGAGAGAAGGTGCTCGGACCTCTTCCCAGAGGGGACACGTCTCACGTCCCATCCCTGGCTCATCTCGGACATAGGGTGCTCCCACTGAGAGTGCCCAGAACCTCTGGTCTGAGCACAGTTACAGAAACAGCCTCTGTGACTGCATTTTTGATGTCTCAGTTCTGAGAACTTAAAGGAAACAGGAAGCTGACTGGAAACGATGTGGGACGGAGACCGGGTCTGAAGTCGGGTCCTTGGAAGGACAGGACCACGTCTACCTTCATGGGCTCCGAGGGGCTGCATGGTTTTGCCTTCAGAAGCAGGGCAGGGTGGAGAGTCCCGCTGGGAGGTGAACGTTGAGACCAGGCACAGGAACAGCTCCGGCGGCTAAGCCTTTCTCCCCTGCATTCGGGTCCTCTCCGGCCTTTCCAGAGGACAGTCCCCAGCAGGTGCAGAAGGGTGTGCGCCCCCGCCGGCGGCTGCCTTCTGTTGGTGCTGGAAGGACGCGCACTGATGATTGCGGTGCTGCGCTGTGTGGAGGGTCAGCCCCCAGTGGCCAGCAGAGCAAGGTGGGCTGGGAGAAGACGGGGTCCGGGAACGAGGCAGGCGGGGCCCCCAAGCAGGCCTCCAACCGGGCAGTCTATGGCACGTTTGTCACCAGTTCAGGGCACAGATCTGCTTAGAAGGTGCTCGGTTTCATTCTTGGCCCTGTGAGGTTCTGATAAGTGAGATCATAGAAAATGTTTATTGGAATGTGTTGCTAGTGAGAAGGTACATTTTATTGGAATGTCTACATTTCAGAAGTGTGTCTTCCCAGTCCTGGCCAGCTCACAGTGCAATTGCAGGCAGCATGTCGGTGGGACAGCGTGGGGAGCAGCTGGCTGTGTCCTGTGGGCGGGAGGCCACGGAGCTGGCGGTGGGGCTGAGGAGCAGTGCCTCCCTGTGTGGAGGGACACTGTCCTCACAGGCTGTGCGCTCAGGAGGCGGAGGGCTGGGCTGTCTTACCAGAGCAATGCTTCCCAGTGGATCAGGCTCACACTGAGCACTGACCTCCTCACGATGCTTCTGGGTTCTCTTGAACATTAGCATTTCCCTCAGGTATTGGAGAGCAGGGAAACAGCTCAGACCCCACATTTAGCATGGTCTGTGATAGGTTTTGTTTAAGAGAGAGAGAGAGAGGCATCGATCAGTTACCTTCCGCTTGTGTCCTACTAAGAATCAAACCCGCTGCCTTCTGGTGTGCAGGACATGCCCCAACCCACTGCACCACACTGGCCGGGGCAGATAGGTTCCTTAGGATTTTTATGCTCGTGAAGGTGTTCAGTAAATGCTTGTCTGGAAGGTTACATTAACATAGAAAATAGTTGGCCGTTGAAACAAAGCCTGTTGTCAGGAATTTTATTCTAGTCCACAGTTCTCTTACGTAAGAAACAAATGGTCATGCTGCACGGCTGTCACGCAAGATGAGCTGTTAGGTCGTTGCACCAGCTCAGAAGAAACAGTGCTTCGCTGCTAATTAGCCTTTTGCCACTTGTGAGCATTTTGCTGGGGGAGGAACAAACGGCATCCATCTTATTTTTAAACCTGTTTGGTGAAGATCAGAGTCTGCAGGGTGGTGAGAACGGCAGCAGGCAGTTCCTCAGAGAAGCCAGCCAGCGGAGGAGCCTTTCTGAGCGGCGGGGAAGGTGGGGTCCCGGTTACCTGGGGATGAGTTACTTTGAGGGATCAGGAAAGGAGAGTGTTCCATCTGGACGGACACCCAGGGAAACCTGACTCACTGAGTGCAGGAGACAGGCCTGCCAGGTGGTGTCCCGGCAGGTCAGACCCAGACTGCTGCAGCAGGTGGAGGGGAAGGACCAATTGGGGCGGGGGGGGGGGGGGGGGGTTTGTGTGTGTCCCAGAAGCCTCTGGGCCTGCTCCTCACTGTCCTGTGTCCTGGATGTTTTGTTTATTTTCTCGTCCCCCTAGGATCTGAGGAGAGAGATTTGGGTCTGTTTTGACCACTGCGTGTCCCAGCAATGGTGAGCTTCAGGAAATACTGTGGGACCAAATGGAAGGTGAACCTGTGGCCAGAAGTGGTGGTTTCTCGTGTTTGAAAGGTCACCACTGGGGCTTCCTGACTCTCTTGTGTGGCTCGGATGCACTCACTGGGTAGATAGTTGGTCCGAGATTTCAAGTGTGGCTGTGCTTAGACTCAGTTTAATACATTCTTGGTTTTTTGTTGTCGCTTTTAGAGAAACATTGACTTGTTGTTCCACTTACTTATGCATTCACTGGTTGGTTCCTGCTCTGACGGGATTGAACCTGAACTTTGGTGAATCAGGACAATGTTCTAACCAAATGAGCTACCCAACCAGGGCCTAAGAAATTGCTTCTTAATTGATTTCAGAGGGGGGGGGCAATCAATGATGAGAGCCATTGATTGGCTACCTCCTGTACACATCCCTACTGGGGATCGAGACCCCAACCCAGGCATGTACCCAATCAGGAATCAAGCCGTGATCTCCTGGTTCATAGGTTGATGTTCAGTGGCACAGAGCCACGCCAGCTGGGCTGGACTGTATTTCTTACTCCGACCCCAAAGATTCTCTCTCCCAAAGATCCTGTTTCCTCATTGCAGACTCAGCTGAGACACTGCAGGGTGCCTGCCAGACGCCCTCAGGTATGGCGTGCTTTGTTTTCCCGTGCACGTAAGTCGTGTATATGCACGCTGCACTGTAGTCTGTCGAAGTGTGCAGTAGCACTGTTTAAACCAATAGTGTCCATACCTTAGCAAAAACACTATTGCTAAAAAGTGCTCATCATCATCTTAGGCTGCTGGAAAATGGCACCCGAGCCCTGGCTGGTTTGATTCAGTGGATAGAGCGTCGTCACCTGCGGACTGAAAGGTCCCAGGTTCGATTCTGGTCAGGGGCACATGCCAGAGTTGCGGGCTTGGTCCCAGTAGAGGGCGGGCAGGAGGCAGCAGATCAATGATTATCTCGCATCGTTGTTGTTTCTCTCTCCCTCTCCCTTCCTCTCTGAAAGCAATAAAAATATGTTTATAAATAAGAGGGCACTGTAGACCTGTTCAACATAGGGTGGCCCCGGGCCTTTAGCTTCAGGTCTGCATGCTGAGTGGAGTGTTTCTGTGTTTGGTGTCACCTGACTAGTGTAGCACTACCGCCAGGAGGCAGGGCTCCTGGGAGACCTGCGGCTCTGGAGCCGGAGCCAGAGTGGTCCGGGCACGTGCTGAAGCTCTCTCACTTCGGGCCACTCCTGGCCACCAGCTTCCTGGCCACAGTGTTCTCCTGGTCAGTGCGCCCCTTTAGCCTACGTGCTTCTCAGCGCTCAGTACGACTCCCGGTCCTGGCCGCTCCCACCACAGGGACGGCCTTGCCTTCTGCTGGGCACAGGCCTCCGCTCCACACCTGTCCTTGGGGAGCTGTGAGTCGTGTGTGTGTGTGTGTGTGTGTGTGTGTGTGTGTCCGCGGCTAGAGAAGCAGCTCCCCGTCCCATTGGTGCTGTGGCTTCTGGGCGCCCTGCTCTCCCATGAGTCCCTCTGCCTTTGGGAGGAGCCGTGAGGGTTAATGGCCTCAAGGTCTGCGGAGAGGGTAGGTCACTGGAGCGTTGGCAGTGCTAGTGCTGTTAGGGATCTCCAGGGGAAGTGGCTGGTGGGGGCAGTTCCTGGGGCAGTGGTCAGCTGTGAGGGCAGCTAGGGGAACGTGGCCTCCAGAGAAGCAGGTGCCGGCCAGCCTTGCGTGAGCGTGACCCCTGTCGGAGTCGAGCCAGGTGAGGGCTCCTGGTGCTGCCTGGTTCCCACCGCTGTGGTTGAGGTGACCTTTGTCAGCTTTGGTGCTTTGACAGAAAAGACCCTTTTTCTTGTACCTCACCTTGGTTGGCGAGGGGCAGGGCCGGGCCTGAGGAGGTGATGGCCATCTGCTCGGTGGCGGGGCCTGTTGCCTCTGGTCACAGCTCAGGCTTGTAGCATCCTTACGCCTGGCCTCCCTTTCCGTCAGCGTTGGCTGTGGCATCAGCGGAGAGCGTCCCGGCTGAGGTGCCTGGCCCTTGCTTAGTTGGTCATTCATCTGTTTCCCCGACCAGTTCTGGGGTTCAGTGCACGTGCTGCCCCTCCCCTTTCTCAGTGGCAGAAAGTGCCCTGCTGTGTGGGTGGACCTGCAGAATCTGTCTGAGTGGTTGGGTGCTGCTGCCGCCCGTTGTGGCGCTGGTTGCAGGCGCATACGGGGAAGCGTGGCTCCTAGAAGTGAGGGGTTGGGCGGAGGGGACACCGGCTTTCACAGCACCTTATCCAGCGGCTGCCCAGTCAGTCAGCGGCCCCATCTGATTGTGGCTTGTGTCCTGTTTGCCACCCAGCAGCCATCTGCCATGGCCCATTCCGCTCTGGACGCTGCTGGGGGTGCGGGGCGGGCAGCCCTGCATCTCCGTTATTTTCCGTTTTGTCCCCCCCCCTTTCAATTGTTTATTTTTTAATTTTATTTTTAATTCCTTTATTGATTAAGGTATTGCATATGTGTCCTTATTCCCCCCTTTACCCCCCATTGTCTGGTTTTTATGTGACATGCTACATGACTCCCTAAAAGTTGAATAAGGTGCTTAAAGTTAAGTATTTAAAAAAATGTTCTCAAACACCAGCAAGATGCTCATTCTGTCTATTCCCATCGTGCCCCTGGCTTGTAGGGCCAGTGTCTGGCCTAACCCAGCTGTGATCTCTGTCTCCTTTGTGTCTTTCAGCAAACGGGGATTCAGCGTCCGGTCCTTTGGAACAGGGACCCACGTGAAGCTTCCGGGGCCCGCGCCCGACAAGCCCAATGTTTACGATTTCAAAACGACCTATGACCAGATGTACAACGATCTCCTTAGGAAAGACAAGGAGCTGTATCCCAGCCGTCACCCTTTTCAGGACCCCGGGGGGTGGGCTGGGGCACAGGCATCGCCTGACCCGTGTCTGGTCTGGGAGGCGGGTGGATCGTGGCTCCGGCCATGGGCTGCGCTGGGTCCTCTCATCTCAGAACGAAGTGTGCGTTCCTGGTGCTGCGTGGACAGTGCAAGGGGGGGCACCCTGGGGGCCGTGGACACGGAGGGCACGCACACGGACACGTGAAGTCCATGGTGACAAGGTCACGATATTACAGATTGGGGGGGGGGGGGGGGCCTGCAGGCTCCGGTGCTTTCCTCCCTGCAGGGCCGCCCGCTTTCCTTGCAGGCAGGTGTGTGCCAGTGGTGTGTGTCCTGACCCACCCCTGGTGCTTCTCTGGAAGGTCAGGTCCATAAAAGGCCTTGTTTGTCAGCAAAGGACGCCTGTTGGTGATTTGAGGAAACTCTGCTTCACATCATTCACATCAGGCACAGACAACAGGCTGGTCCTGCTCCTTCAGACTCAGGAAAGAAAAGGTTTTGTGTTTTGTTTGTTTTTAGCTTAAATAGCAAACTTACTTTCTCACAGGTAGAGTGTAGGGATCCAGGATCGAAGTGCTGGCAGAGTTGGTCTCTCCAGAGGCCTCTCTCCTTAGCCGTCTTCTCTCTCTGTCCTCAGGTGGTTTTTTAGGAGAGGTACTTTTTAAACATAGTCTTTGTGAGTGTGGCACGGCTGTGTGTGGTTATGGTGATCGCTGCCGGGGCTTTGACCAGGCACCTACCACCAGGTGCTGCTGTGGACTCCCGGGCCTCCGTCACTGCGTGTCGTGTGGCGCTCAGGTGGAGCCCAGCTGAATTTGGGTGAAAGGGACGTAGCACCAAACGGAACGCTTGGCCCCCATGTTGGCACAGGTGTTCTCTGTGCATCTGGATCCCTTAGCCGGGGTGGCTGGAGGTCTGGTAGCCGGTGTGAGCCCCTGCTCTCCTGCCAGGCTCCAGGCAGATGTGGGTGGGGCACTGGGGCAGGAACAGGCACCTCCTGTCGGTGCTGCAGCGGGCAGTTGGGGGTCTGGGGGGCCACAGTGACTGTGACTGATCTGGATGGCACCTGGAGCCAGCCCTCCTGGCGGTGCCCCAGGCAGACGGGAGCCCTCGCAGGTGGGTGGTGCGTGTTCTTGGGCCCTTTCTGAGAACCCCCGGCAGGGCCTGCGTTGGGGGAAGCTCCCCGAGTTTCTGGTGGTTTGTCCTCACCTGTGTCCTGTCTCCACTGCTCTACTCGCATTCCTGGGCCGAGAAGGGAGTCTGAACGCAGGCTCTCCGAGGGGCAGCCTCTGGACAGTCTCTGGGTCCTTGGAGCTGAGATGCCCTTCGCCTCGTCACCCAAGGTCCCTTTTCCCTGGAACGATCTGGGTCTTAGCTCCAGGCTTCCGAGACCCTGGCTGGTTCTGAAGATGCTCTGTCAGCACCGTTCACGTTTAAGCTCACACCCACGGGAGAAGCCAGGATGGGGTGCTGTGCTTTCACTCCCAGATTCACAGAGGCCCTTTACAGCAGCCAGCAGCTGACACATTCTTCTTTTTATTTAAAAAAATATATATTTTTTAATTGATTTTCCACAGGAAGAGAGAGGGATAGAGAGTTAGAAACATCGATGAGAGAGAATCATCAATCAGCTGCCTCTTGCACACCCCCTACTGGGGATGTGCTCACAACCACGGTCCATGCCCTTGACCGGAATCAAACCTGGGACCTTTCAGTCCACAGGCTCACGCTCTATCCACTGAGCCAAACCTGTCTCGGCTGACACAGTTTTAAAAGATGAAATCCAGAGGGACCCTGAGCAGGAGGGTGATGTGCGTGTCTCTGATGGCTCAACAGGGGCAGGACCCACTCCTCAGAACTCGGTGTCCCCCGGAGCATCTGCTCCAAAGACAATTGCGTGCGTGTGCGTGTGTGTGTCCGTCCCCGTCCCCGTCCGCCGTCCATGCCTCTGCTGTATCAGGAAGCTGGGGGCGGGAGGCTGTGCCCACTGTCACCAACAGCACTTGTCTCCTGGCGACCCTGATAGGAAAGCCCCTTCCCTCTTGATTGCCCCCAAAGCTCTGGGCGGGAGGGGACACCCTGGTTGCTCTATTGACCTCACTGGGGTGGGGTTTCTGTCTCCTGGGGTGTGGAGGAGGTGGCGGAACAACCTTGTGCTTGGTGCTCAGCAAGACTCAAGAGCAGACCTTGACCAGTCATGGAGGGTATCTGCTCCAGAGGTCACAAACACTGCAGACGCCCAGGGTGAGGGGGGAGTGGCAGCAGGGGTGTCGCCGTGGCAATACATACGAGAGGAGATACTTGATTAGCGATGGGATACGTGGAGGCCTAGCGATTTGCTTGCTTCCTCATTTGCTCCTGATTGATGCAGCAGAGAGCAGAGCCCTGTCTGCCTGGGGTGGAGTGCCTGGCTGTATTTGCGGAAGTGGCGGTTATAACCAGTAGGAAGCTAGAGAAATATTTTAAGCCGTAACATGGGGCAAATGCATTTTCTTTGTTGTCAATCCTCACCCACGGATATTTTTTCCGGTGATTTTTTGAAACTATATTTTACTGATTTTTTTACAGAGAGGAAGGGCTAGGGATAGAGTTAGAAACATTGATGAGAGAGAAACATCGATCAGCTGCCTGCTGCACCCCACCCCCTCCCCCACTGGGAATGTGCCCACAACCAGGGTACATGTCCTTGACCAGAACTGAACCTGGGACCCTTCAGTCCACAGGCTGAAGCTCTATCCAGTGAGCCAAACAGGTTAGGCATCCATTGATTTTTAGAGAGAGGGAGCGAGGAGAGAAAGAGACACATTGGTTGGTTGCCACCCACACCCACCCTGACTGGAGCTGGGGGTGGAACCTGTAGCCCAGATACAGGCCCTTGACCGGGAATTGAACCCAAGACTCTTCAGTGTGCAGGCCGGTGCTCTTTTTAAAAATATATTTTTTATTGATTTTTTTACAGAGGAAGAGAGAGGGATAGAGAGTTAGAAACATCGATGAGAGAGAATCATCGATCAGCTGCCTCTTGCACACCCCCTACCGGGGATGTGCACGCAACCAAGGTACATGCCCTTGACCGGAATCGAACCCGGGACCTCTCAGTCCGCAGGCCGACGCGCTATCCGCTGAGCCACACTGGCTTCAAGGCTGGTGCTCTTTACCAGCGAGACGTGCTGGCCAGGGTCAGCAAATGACTTCGTGGAGAGCGCGACAGGGTTCTGCAGGCGGCTCGCAGCTGCCCGTGCAGCCCGGTTCCTGCACACACTGACCTCACGGTATTCCCAAGGCCTGGCCTCTGAGGTCTGGCCCATGTCCCATCAGGAGCCAAGGACTTGGTTAAACAGCAGGGTGGCTTTCTCCACCCACAGGAGCAGGAATGAGGTTAGCCACAGTTCATTACCACTTCCCCTGGGGGTTGTCTACTGATAGGCCAGGAAGCCTGCGTTCACTGACCCTCCAGACGAAATCTCCTCTGAGTCCCGTTAACGGGAACTCTGTGGTGTGTGCCGTCTGTCCATCCAGAGGGCACCCGTGGCTCCCGTGCCTCTCGCAGCTTCTAGAACATTGTTCCCATCCCGGCTCTCCCAGCCCCGCACTGTGCGCACCTCCTGGCCGTGGCCACACCAGCAGGGGCTGAGGTTCCCATGTGGGGTGTGCATACAACAGTCTTTTCTTTCTGGGAAACAAGCCGAGTTGGTTTTGTCTCTTGTATTTGATGACATCTTTGGCCTCAAACTTCGTTTTTAAGTGCACACTTCCCCCCTTGACCTTAAATTCTCTTCCCTTTGCCACGAATTGGCTGTGAATGCTTTTTAAAGCACATGGCTCTATAATTTACAACGCCGTTGTCCACCAAAAGGTTTCAGCCCAGAGCCTCCTGACAGTGGCTTACCCTTAGTGTTTCCTGCGGGCACTCATGTAGCTCCAGGGGTTTCCATTTTCCACACGAGCCTCCTCCCAGGGACTGGCAGCTCCCGCTGAGGAGTCCGCCTGAGCCCGGAGCGTCCCTGAAGAGCCGTTGGAAAAAAGATGGTACTTTCTCCCAGTGTAAGGATGACCATCCTGTGGCTGCGTGGGCCCGCGGGGCCGGAGGGAGGGCCTGGTCTGTCAGGAGGCTCTGGGCTGTTTGAAACCTTTGGTGGACAACGGCGTTGTAAACTACAGACCCATTTCCCTTAAGAGGCAAGTAAAAGCCTGCCTGTGAGCATGTTAGTGGGTAGTGGGGTTTTAGCATGTGACCAGTTGTCCCTAAACGTGGGTTTGAAATTGGAGTGTACCCCTTGCCTGAATCCTGACTGTGTCTGCATGTGTCCCGCATGCTTTTGTCTCCGGGTCTCCTGTAATGAATGAGTCACTGTTCCTCATCTCGTTCCATTGTCTTCTAGGCCTGGCTTAATCGTGTGTACCCGCTTCTTCACTGTACTCTTGTCCTGGGGAAAGGCTAAAATAAAAGTGACTTCCTGCACTGTATGCCCACAGCCTCCTGACCTCCGTGCTGGGTGTGCGGTTCGTGGACACAGCAGCTCGAGGGGCCATGTCCCATCACTGTAGCTGCAGCCACTGGCTGCTCAGAAACTGCTTGGGTCCCCTCAGCCATGCTCCCAGCTGGCCCGCGTCCTCATGCTGTGCTAGAGGGTGTGAACGGCTGCCCGCTCCTCCCCCAGGCCGGCGCTCTGTGCTGGCGTCCCTGTCGCCCGCCTGGCCTGCGCCTGGGCATTGGGCTCCTTGCTTCCCGTCGCATCTCACCCTGGTCAGCAGCTGGTGTTAGTTTTTTAACAAGCTGAGCTGGGCCGTGTGGGTCTGGATATAGATAGCAGTGCCCTGCCATCCTTACTGCTGTGCATGCTTGCCCAGGCCTACGGCATGGACCTGCACCCCCAACCCCCTCCTGACACCAGGTGGGTGGAGAGTGGGCCGCGTGACCTAAAGCCGGGTGGTGCGGGCCATTGCAGACCCAGCAGAGCTGGCCGCCCTCCTGTCCCAGGCAGCGGGACAGCGCCGCCTCGAGTGCACTCCGGTCCCCACGTTCTCGCTTGTGCACCCTGCGTGCTTTGCAAAAGTTCCGTTGATTTCTGAAATGAGTTTGAGTTTATTTCCTCATATTAAACGTGCTGGCTCAAAAGCTTTGTTGAGCAGATCTGAGTGTGGTTTGAGGCTCCCAGCTGCCCCCCAGCCCTTTGGGAGGTTCCCAGCTTAACGTGCTCCTGGCCCTTCTTACTCTCCCCGCGTGCCAAGGGCCCCCCACAGGCTCCGCCCTGGTTCCAGCCCTCCAGAGGGCGATGGACTCCGGGATGCAGCTACCTGGCCGGCAGCCGCTGGGCCTGGCCTGCGGGAAACATCTTGTGTCCGAGCTGGTCCATGCCTTGCCAGGACAGTGTAGGTGGGACAGGCCCTCTGGGTGTCACCTGTATCCGTGACGGGAGAGAGGTGGACTGCTTCTCTCAGTCATGGGAGAATTGGAAAGGAGAGGGTGGCTGCTACTCCTCACCATGGGCCTGGGTGGGCTCTCCTGGTCCCACTGGTGTGCTTTTCCATGATTCACACATGTTCTGAATCTGAGCTCCAGGAGGCCGTGGCCATGGCCTGTGGCTTCTCACCAGCGTGGGGGGCTGGGTGTGGGGTTCCAGGGGTGCGGCCTTTCTCCCAGGGCAGGGAAAGCTTCCTGGGGTTGGGCTTCAGAGAAAGGGGGCCTGAGGGAGATGCCAGGCTGAGCAACTGGGGTGCCAGCCGACCTGGCCCTCCAGGCCAGAGCTCGTGGGCCAGGTGGGGCTGCTCACAGGCAGAGGCAGGGAAATCGGACTCGGAGCTGTTCCTGAGACGCTGGGCGGCTTCCCTGCTGAGGAGCGCCCATCCCCTGTGCCCAAGTAGCTCTAGCTGCAGAGGAGGGGTCCCTGGACAGGCACACTGGGCAGCAGCCAGAGGGGCTGCAGACACCAGAGAAGGGGGAGGGGATCACTGGCCAGGAGTCTGCCCTCCTGGCTGGGGCTGCTGCTCCGGTGGCTGGAATTGGGCTTCTCCCCCGGTTCAGGCCCTGCTGCCCTTGAAACAACGGCAGGCCGGGGCAGGGGGCAGCGGAACCTGGCTCTGGGCAGGCACAGCCTCCCCTTCAGTATCAGCCCCGTCCAGTGCCTGAGCCACTGCCTTTGAGAAACCCCTGCCTCCCCTCCCCCCAACCCCCCCAGGACTTGGGCCCCACTTGAGAGTTTGTGCCTGTGCCTGACGTTTGTTTGATCAAGTTTAAGATTAGAAGTTAATTGGGTGACAGGATCCCAGTGCAGAGCTGGCTCCCTGGCATGGCCCACCCTTGGGGAGTGTTGACCACAGAGGACTTGGGGTCACCTCCGAGGCTGAGGCACAAAGTGGGTGCACCTGAGCTGGTGTGCGAGCATCTGGGGACCGAAAGAAGTCTGTGTCGACCGGGGTGCCCTGGGCTCATTGAGCGAGCATCTGCAAAGCAGCTCAGCCATCCTGTCTCCAGAGCCTGAACACGACCTGTCCAGCCAGGACCTGAGCAGGTGACCCCACTGGTGCATGGGGGCCGGGGATGGGGGTGAAGGTTCTGGCCCCTGGTGGTTAGGAGGGAGCGCACTGTTTCACTCGTCTGCAGGGGAGGCTCAGCCAGGCCCAGCCCAGCCACAGGAGCCCATGCTGGGGGGGGGGGGGGGGTAACTGCCCTGTCCAAGGCGCTGCCTGCCTGCTGGCCCCGAAACCCCTTTGTGACCAGGTGCCGCCTGGCTTGGGCTGGGCTGTCCCCGCCATGGCCTCCCCACTTGCTGAGGGTGGAGGGAGTCTTCCTGCCCCCTTTGTCCTGCTCCCCGCTGCTGCCCTTCCTTCCTGCCCTTGGGGTGCGGGGGAGGGGACTCAGTGAAGGTGGGGGGCGGGGAGCCTGCTGCTAGGGCCTGGTCCTTCTCCGTTTCCTGCGCACATTCCCTTGCTCTGGAAATGCTCACCCATCTCCAACCTCAGCGCCCCCCCCCCCCATCCCCGTGGGACCTCTGCTTTGAGCTGAGTGCCCACGGGAGCGTCTGGCCCAGCCCCAGCTCCCGCTGCCCACGCCCTCCTGCTCCCGCCCTCCTGCTCCCACCCACCTGCACCATGGGCTTCAGCAAGCTTCCTGGGACGGCCATGGAGGTGGGAGAAGGGCCCTCAGGGCTGTGGGTGCAAGCGCGAGGCCCTGTGTCAGGGAACACTGCCCCCTCCGTGCCCCAGCAGGTGTCCAGGTCCATCAGCCAGTGCTCTGCCTGCTCCATCCTCCGTGGCTGGGGAAGCATGGGGGGCCTGGGGGGCCGAGGTGTCACCCAGGCTGTGCTGCTCTGGGCCCTGCAGCTCCTGTTTCACTGGAGCCTGCAGGGGAGGGGAGGTCCGGCCCAGCCCCAGGAGCGCCTGTGCTGAGGGGGTGGGGTTGTGACTAGAAACCTAAGTACTTGCTGGGGGAGGGGCGGTCAGCCCTGTCCTCCCGGTTCCCGGGCCGCCTGGGCCTCGGGCTCCCTGTGTCTGCTGCTCCCGGAGTGTCCTGGGGTCGGGCTGTGTGAGGGTAAAGGTACGGGATGCAGGTCCAGCCGCTGCCTTGGCACGTGGGCCCTGCGCTGCCAGGAGGCTTCCTCCCTGCGGAACAGACCCCTCTGGCTCGGGCCTGGGTCTGCTCCACCCAGCAGTTCCGCCCTCGGCCCCTCCCTCTGGCCCCGCTTTGCTCTGATTGGGGCTTTGTCCTGGTGGCAGGCTCTGGCTATTCTGCACCCCTCCTGTCCCTCGTGTTTGAAGTGCGGGTTCAGGAGGCTCTGGGTCTCTGGGGATTGAACCAGTGGGTTGTGGTTTTCTCGCTCTAGGGCTCGCGCATGTGGCACCTCCTGCCCTTGGTCCTGCTTGGCTTGGCGCAGGCCATACCTCCCTGGAATTTGCCAGAAAATAGACCCGAAAGGCCATGGTTTTACTTCCCTGTCTCATGAATGAGGGTCGGGGTCTGGTCCCCAACTAGGCCTTTCTGCTGAAGGCCGGCCAGTGAGCCTTGCCCTCCTCGTGGCATCACCTGAGTGACAGGGCGGCCGCAGGAGGAGGGAGATGTGCCAGTTCTCTGCAGGACTCGGCCCTGACCTGCGCGCCGTGGTCCTCTCCCGAGAGCCGGGCGGTTGGGTGGCAGGTGAGGGGTGACCAGAGGCGGAGCCTCAGCCTCATACCCCCTCCTGGGCTTTGTTGCTGAGCCTGTGGGGTGGCAGAGCGCAGGGCGTCAGCATGGCTGGGCACCAGGTTTACTAACGTGGCTAGGAAGTGTCAGGAACCAAACAACCAGGGCTAACAGTCTAGCATCGTTTTAAGTTAAAGCTGTTAGATAAGCCGAAACCGGTGTGGCTCAGTGGATAGAGTGTCAGCCTGCAGACTGAAAGGTCCCAGGTTCGATTCCGGTCAAGGGCATGTACCTTGGTTGCGGGCACATTCCCAGTAGGGGGTATAGGAGGCAGCTGATCGATGATTCTCTCTCATCGATGTTTCTAACTCTCTATCCCTCTCTCTTCCTCTTTGTAAAAAATCAATAAAATATATTTTTTTAAAGAAACTGTTAGATAAGACACTTTAATACATTGTGGAAGGAAGCTCGGAAGTACATTGTGAGTACTCTGAGTTAAGTAAATTGTCTGGGAGACATTGAACGTAGCACCCACAATTCCTGCATCAGCCAGGCTGTTTCAAGTGGAATTGAAGGTCCAGAATGACCATGACAGGCCACACCCTCTGCCTGGGGCCCCAAGGAGGTGCCTCCAGCTCGGGGGTCACCTCCTTGGGGGGATCTCACTGTAGGACCTGTGTGTCCGCTCTGAGCTCCCGGGCCCCTCCCACTGTCTTAGCGACCGGGCACCTTCCCTCTTGCTGCTGGGTTTCTGGAATCGCGTTGTGTTGCTGAGCCGGGCTGGGTGGAGCCAGTCAGGCAGCTGGCGGGGGGATGGGTGGCTGAGATGGCAGGCCACAGTCTCTGCTTCTGGACCGAGTGGTCTGGAAGCTGTGGCCTGGCCGGCCGAGGTGGGCAGGTCCCGACGCCGATCAGGGCAGCCGCCGCTTGCCTTGTCATCTGCAAGGCCTGGGTGCTCCTGTCCTTGGCGCGTGGCGGCTCTGCCTGCAGACGCTGGCTCAGCTGACTTCACGACGGCTGCGCTAAAGTCCTGACTGTGGGGCTCAGTGGGTAGGATACTGGCCTCAGACTAAAGGATCCGGGTTTGATGCTAGTCAAGGGCACAAACGTTTGTTGCAGGCTTGATCCCAGGACCCAGTCTCTCACATGGACCTTGTCTCCCCTGCCTTTCCACTCTGAAAACCGATGGAAAAATACCATCTGGTGAGGAGTAACCAAAAGTAAAGTCCAGCCCTAACCTCTCTGGCTCAGTGGATAGAGCATCCACTGGTTTGATCCTGGTCAAAGGCATGTACCTTGGTTGCAGGCACATCCCCAGTGGGGGGTGTGCAGGGGCCAGCTGATCGATGTTTCTCTCTCATCAATGTTTCTGGCTCTCTTCCCCTCTCCTTTCCTCTCTGTAAAAATCAATAAAATATGTTTTTTTAAAAAGTAAAGTCAAAGTTCCTTAACCCCCCCCTCCCAGTTACACGCAGAACGGCATCTTGCACATGTTGGACAGGAATAAGCGGATCAAGCCCCGGCCAGAGAGGTTCCAGAACTGCAAAGACCTGTTCGACCTCATCCTCACCTGCGAGGAGAGAGTGTACGACCAGGTGGTGGAAGGTGAGCCACACCCTGAGCCCTGGTGTGTGCCGTTGGTCCCTCACACCCCGCCCCCCGCCCCGGGGCCCACAGCCGGCGGCAGGGTGAGCTGGGGGCCTGGTGTTGACTGGATCACAGCCATCTGGAGGAGGAGGCTTGGTGCTCGGCCACGGCAGGCAGGTGACCTGTCATTTCTGGCCCTCAGATCTGAACTCCAGGGAGCAGGAGACCTGCCAGCCCGTGCACGTGATCAACGTGGACATCCAGGACAACCACGAGGAGGCCACGCTGGGGGCCTTCCTCATCTGCGAGCTGTGCCAGTGCGTGAGTATCCGCCGCCCGCCTGCTCGGCCTCTGCCCGGCCCCTGAGTGCCCACGGTGAGAGCTGGCACTGGCTCTGGGAAGTTGGCCTGGTGTGTGGATGGCAGAAGGAGTGGTGCTGGGGGCTCGCTGCCATGAAGCTGCTGGTGTCCGGGCTCTGCCCTGCATCCCTTCACTCGCCGTTCCCGGCACTGGCCCCGTGGCCCTGGGCACCTCCCTGTGTGGGAAAGCCAGGGCATGTGCAGCCAGCGCAGCTGTGCTCAGAGCAGAGCGTTTCCCTTACGTGTGACAGAGCACCCACAGCCCTGGCTCTGCCCTGTCCCGAGGTCTCTGAGCTGGTGTGAGTGACAGAAACAGGAAGAAACATGGTTGGAGCACAGGCCTGCGCCTCAGGGTCACAGGTTTGATTCTTGGCTGCAGGAGGCGGCCCATCAGAGTCACTCACATCAATGGCGCTCGCGCGCGCGCGCACACGCTCGCGCTCTCTCTCTCTCTCTCTCTCTCTCTCTCACTTGCCCCCTCCTCCCTACCCTTCCACCATATCTATAAGTCATTGGAGCCCGGCCAGCATGGCTCAGTGGATAGAGCATCAGGCTGGGGACTGAAGGGTCCCAGGTTCAATTCCAGTCAAGGGCATGTCCCCAAGTTGAAGGCTTGATCCCCAGTAGGGGGATGTGCAGGAGGCAGCTGATCAATGGTTCTCTCTCATCATTGATATATCTCTTTCTCCTTCTTCCTTATATGAAATAAGATAAATATTTTTTTTTAAATCAATGGAAGCCAAAACCGGTTTGGCTCAGTGGATAGAGCATCGGCCTGCGGACTGAAGGGTCCCAGGTTCAATTCCAGTCAAGGGCATGTGCCTTGGTTGTGGACACATCCCCAGTAGGGGGTGTGCAGGAGGCAGCTGGTTGATATCTCTCCCATCGATGTTTCTAGCTCTCACCCTTCCTCTCTGTAAAAAATCAATAAAATAGTTTTTTAAAAAATAAATGCAAAATACATCCTTGGTTAGGGTTAATTTTTTTAAAAAGCTTAACCAAGAAGTCTAGAGAGAGGTGGGCCCTACTGGTTTGCTCTGAGGGGCCCAGCACAGCCTCATGGTGCAGTGTGGCTGCTGAAGCTCCAGCAGTTGTGCCCATGAGCCGGCCATCGAGCAAGAGAAGGCTGCAGGCGAAGGTGCCCCAGAGGTCGTCTCAGAGGTCACACGTGTGACGGGTCACCCCGGCGTTAGTGGGTGGGGGTGGCACTCTTCAGAGGCAGGCCTGGAGCCATCAGTGGGCTTGGCTGCAGTCCAGCTGGCCACCGGGGCTGACCCCTGGCAGCACCTGCTCCTTCTAGGGCAGTGGCTGGCCACCAGGCACAGCCCGTGTGCACACTCGCAGGTCTCACCACGGGAGGGACGTGGTGGCAGCCAGTGGAGAGGCCACAGTCGCTGCCGTACAGCCTGACAGGACGGTGTGCCCCCTCCCTCCTCGGGGAGGACAGGGACTGCCTTCTGAGCCCGGTGACTCATTGCAGGTCCGTAGCTGCAATCCATGTGATTTTTTTCCACGTTTTTTAAAAATTGATTTCAGAGAGGAAGGAAGATGGAAAGAGGAAACATCAATGATGAGAGAACCATTGATTGGCTGCCTCCTGCACACCCCACACTGGGGATCAAGCCCCCAACCTGGACATGTGCCCTGACTGGGAATCGAACCTTAACCTCCTGGTTCATAGGTTGACGCTCAACCGCTGAATCACGCCAGCCGGGCTCCATGGGACAGTGGATACATTGGGTAGCAGGCCCTGGTCTCAGAGCCCAACCCCCTCCCTTTGGGCTCCCCCAGGGGAGGGCCTAGGCCCCCCGGCTGAGGAGGGGAAGCAGTGGTCAGTACCAGCTGGGCTGCTCAGCCTGGGACCCGCACCCACTCCCCCTCCCGCTCAGACACTGTCTGCCCGCAGATCCAGCACACGGAGGACATGGAGAACGAGATCGAGGAGCTGCTGCAGGAGTTCGAGGAGAAGAGCGGCCGCACCTTCCTGCACACAGTCTGCTTCTACTGAGCCGCAGCCACGCCGGCCTCTGCTGCCTGTTGTTAATACTTGTTCCTTCCCACCCGTCTGGCCCGAGGCTGCTGCCCGGGTGGCCCCTGCTCTGTACATAGTTTGGCCCCACAACTGTCAAGTTCGGTGTCCACCCCAGTTACTAGTGTGAATTAAAGTGTTTTTCTTTAAGCAAAGCAAACACCGTGTAGTTTACTTCCCAGTGTCTGTGGCCATTCTGTGTTCCCTCTCCTACCTGGCTGGAGTGCACAGACACCTGGGAAAGAAAGCCTGCAGGTGTCCAGTGACGGGAGCTGCCACCTCTGCTCTGGCCCGAGCTTGGCCGTCCCCCTGGCCCGCACAGGTCCCTCTGAGGAGGCAGAGCTGGTGCCGGTGCCTCGCACGGCCACTGTGGTTCTCTGAGGGGCTCTGTGGCCTCAGTCCCGGGCCCGGCTTCCCGGCTCCCAGGAGTTTCTGTGGCCACTGGGCTGCCCCTGCCCCCCACCATCGGCTGCCCTCCTCCCCCAAGGAGCCTGGCTTCCCAGTGACCCTCTGGGTTCAGGCAGCTGAGGAAAAGCTCCGGTCCTGCTGGAGGTGCAGGCAGTGCAGCCACGTGTCCTGGGCTGTCCGGGCTGTGGAGGAGGGTGGGCTCTGATGCCTCCCCAGGCCCCAGCATCATGGGGCCCCCAGGCTGCCCAGACCAGGTGCCCAGGCTGACCCTCCGGTCACCAGGCCAAAGCTGGTGCTGCCCCAACGGCGGGAAGGGGGCGAGATGGGCATTCAGCTGTCCTAGGCCCTGTGGCCATGGCTTTGGACTGACATTCCTGGCAGCTCCCCAGCGACCCTCCGGCCTCCCCATCAGGGACTGGGGGCCCAGGGCTGCTCAGAAACTTCCACTGACAAATGGGGAGGAGGAGGGAGCTGCACCGCGGCCTGGATCACCACTGGGGTCGGGACGTTGGGCTCCAGAGCTGCTGGGCCTGCGACCAGGGCCCCCAGCTGACCAGATTCCCCAGGGAGGGGCGGGGGCGGGGCGGGGCGGAGCGGGGCGGCCGCGTGGTCCCTCCTGGAGGCGGCGCGCAGGGAGTGGGGGCCGGAGCGCGGAGCGAGGACGGAAGGGAGGCAGGGCTGAGGGCGGAGCGGAGCGCAGCGAGCGCGGTGGCCCGGCGGCTGGACGACCCCGAAGCGACCGAGTCCCTGCCCCGCGCTCCGGCCCCGCGCTTACCGGCCCGCGGCGGTGGGTGCGCGGCGCGCCGACCTCTGCGGAGGCGCCGGGGGCTCAGCATCGGGCCGGGGCCGGGGGGGCGCCGGGGCCGGGGGGCGGCGCTCCGGCCCGGCCCGGCCCCGCCCGATGTCCATGAGCGCGAACACCATGATCTTCATGATTCTGGGGGCGTCGATCGTGATGGTGAGCGGAGGGGCTTCCCGCGCGCAGCTCCCCGCCCGCGCCCGCCGCCGCCCGCGCGCCGCCGGCCGCCTGCCTCCCCCGCCCGCGCCTTATTTACCGGCCGCGCGGCCTGCGCTCCCCCTGCCCAGCCTGCTCCCCAGCCTGGCCGCCCTGAGCACCCCGTCCCCGCCCCGAGCACCCCCATCCCCGCCCTGAGCATCCTCATCCCCGGCCTGCGCTCCCCCTGCCGGCCTGCGCGCCCCGCTCCTCCGCCTGCGCTCCCGCGTCCCCGGCGCCCCACCCCCACCCGGACTCCGGCGGCCGCTCCGGGTCTGACCGGTCATGGGCTCTTTCAGGCCATCGCGTGCTTGATGGACATGAACGCGCTGCTGGACCGATTCCACAACTACATCCTCCCGCACCTGCGGGGCGAGGACCGCGTCTGCCACTGCAACTGTGGCCGGTGAGTCTGCCCGGCGGGGCTCACGCGTGATCTCACATGCATGGGGCTCAGGCCCGCCGGGTGCGGGAGCCCGAGCAGGCCTGCGAAGGCCCGGCCAGGCCCTGCATCCGGCCCGGTCCGGCGGGGGAAGGGCCGTCCAGCCTCCTGCGGGCACCCGGAGGTTGGCCAGTGGAGTTTGGAGGTGGGTGCGTGCCGGGTCAGTGAGAACCCTCTCCCAGAACGCCTTCACAGACAGGGCGATGGGCAGAGCAGGCCCCCGGCCTCCTGGTCCAGGGCCCGGAGGCCAAGGAAGCAGCAGCCCAGCCTGGTGTCCGGGAGGGATCCCGCCCAGGGCTGTGCCCACGCAGCACGCCGGCCTCTGCCTGGGGCCCTGCTCGGTGTCCGTGAACTTGCCTGGGAGCCGGGTGAGGGAGGTGCTGCTCCTGGAGGGGCCGGGCCCACCCCCTCCCTGTACAGAGGAGGAACTGAGGCCAGGGGTGGAGCTTGCTCAAGGTCACTCAGCTTGGAGAGCCCAGGCCACGCCACCCGCTGGGACCCGCATCCTGTACACATGTAATGACCGCGTGCTCTGGGCCATGCATGTGTGTACGTCCATGTACGAAATAAACATCTCATGAGACGCGAGTGTGTGTACCGTCTGTGCATATACATGTGGGTACACAGCACACGCGCATGTCCGCATGCACGCCCTCACCCCACAGGACACCCCCGGGCTGGGATCAGTCAGAACGTGGACAGAGGCTTGAGCGGCTAGAGACTGGCCCAAGGCCACACAGCTAGCGAGAGATGGGGCTTGAACCCCAGAACCCCTGTTCTTCATTCCTGACCTGAACGCCTGCTCCAGACGTGTGCACACGTGGTGGGCGTGGGGAAGAGAGGCAAGTGGGCTTCAGGCCTCACGGCGCATGCTCCCTGCCTGTGGGTGCCGACCGACCGGTGTGTGGGAGCAGAACTGGGCGCCGGAGCCGGTGGAGACAGCAGTGCCCTCACCTGTGCTGGCCAGGAGCCTCCGAGCGCTTTCCTGGGGGCCACCCTCGCCCAGAGACCCCCGAGTTCCTGCCTGGGGCGGCCAGGGCTGTGAGTGGGGTGAAGTGGGGTGACCTGGAGACCCCCCCGGGACTGGAGATGTGCACAACACGGGCCCTGCAAGCATTAGTAACACACATTTTACATGTGTGTGGGCTGCTGCATTGTGGCCTCACATGGAAGCGGACAGGATGTGCTTTCAGAGTCTGTTCGCACATGACAGGGTGCACGTGTGAGTCATATACAGTGTCCAGAGTACACCTGACTCACACAAACACATGTCCTTGGGGTATGCACAGCTGGGCTTGTGTGCACAGGTTAGCGTGTCTGTGGAAAGCCACTGATGAACATAATGTTTCTGCATGTTTGTGTCCACATGTGTGTGCTTTGTACACATCACGACATACATGATGTGGTGTACAAACTATTCTTGTTTGTGGACAACGTACATGTGATTGCCCAGTACATGTACATGATACGATATACAGCGACCAGTGTGCTCCGTGTGGGTCCGGTGACTGCCTGCATAGCTTTGCACATGGAGTATTCGTGTATACGCCATGTACACGCATTTGCCACAATGGACTCTACCCATGTGTGTACACACCCTATACAAGAATAAGCGTGCATGTACGTGTATGCCTTCTAATGCCTATGTGGAAAGTTATGCAGAGAACATGTCTGTACATTAATGCTCCACAGTGTGTGTGCCAGCAGGCGGTGTCTGCGCGCGCACACACACCCATGCATGTGCCCTGGTGCCCACAGAGGGGGCGGCTCTGGGCAAAGCCACATGCATGAGCATCTCCGTGTGACATGCACCATGCTTGTGCCTGGGCAAGCATACACACGCGCACACGTGGACCTTGTGGGCCAAGCCCATAGTATATATACCACGTCCTCTGCATGTGGCCGGCGTGTATACAGAACATGCACTGGACCTCAGGTAAACACATGCAGCGTGGAAATACGTGTGTACATGGGTGTCCTGAGCCCGTCCCCAGGGGCCTGCATTGGAGAAAGGAGTGGGCGAAGGGGGGGAGAGCTGCCGGTGCCAGGACACTGATGGGGACCCAGGCTGTGCCTCCAGCTCGGGGGTCCTGAGCCTCCGGGCGGTTGGGCCTGGCCTCCTCGCAGAGCACCAGGGGGCGCACCTGGCTCCGGAGGTGGCCCGGCCGTGTGTCCAGGCGTCAGAGGCAGCTGTCCCGAGAGGACCCACCAGAGGTCCTCGGCCGGGGAAGCAGAAGAGGGAGGAGTGTGCAGTGTCAGCCCCAGGAGGCCTGGGGGCCCTGGGCGACGGGCCGGCTAACGGCTCAGCAGGGCGGGCTCTCGGGGGGCTTGGAAGCTGCGGCACGTTCCAGGTGATGCTCATTCCCCGGTTTTCCATCGCTTCTGGTTGCTCATCCTCACCTGAGGCTTTTTCCATTGATTTTTAAAGAGCGGGAGGGAGGGGGAGAGTCAGAGAGAGAAACATTGATGTGCGCCTTCCTCTCCTGCACGTGTCCCAGCTGAGGCTGGGGATTGAGCCTGCAACCGAGGTAGGTGCCTTGACGGGACTCAAACCTGAGGCTCTCCAGTCCCAGGGCCGATGCTCCATCCACTGAGCCAAGCCGTGGAAGGCTCCGTCACCCATTGGTGATTGATAATGCTGATCAGAGGAGCATGGCTACCAGGTGTCAGCCAGTTCCTGCGGGCTGGCCTGGGGCAGGGGCCCCAGGAGGAGCAGGAGAGGGTGTGGAGAGAGGCCTGCCTGCTGCCCTCCCCTGGGCTGGGTTTGGGGCTCCAGGACTCCCCTGACCCTGGAGAGGAAGGCGCCCCGTGTGGCCGGTGCTGGTGCAGCAGGGCCTGAGGTCGGTCAGGTGGAGCCGTGGGTTTCCGTCTGGGGAATGGTCGTTCTAAGGGCGGGAGGCGGGGGGCGGGCACTATGGGGGAAGGAGGAACCTACAGGAGGACCAGGCGGAGGAGTCAGCATCTCACTGGAGGGAGAGGCAGGTTCGTTAGGGGAGGGGGAGCTATTTTTAGGTGTGAGTTTGAGGTGTCGGTGGATCCCACATGGAGACGCCAGGCAGGCAGCTGGAGCTCAGAGCAGCCATATGGGCGGCAGGGACGGGAGGGGGTGGGGATGGAGAGGCGGCGGAGCCAGCAGAGGGACTCGGGGAGGGGTGGGCCGGGAGAGGGGGCCTCCTGGACGGGACGACCCCAGGGTGGGCCTGGCGAGAGGAGAGTCTGTAGGAGCCAGACCACTGGGGCTAAGGGTGCCTAGACCCCACTGTGTCTTGGCAGAGTGCCTAGACCCCACTGTGTCTTGGACGACCCCAGGGTGGGCCTGGCGAGAGGAGAGTCTGTAGGAGCCAGACCACTGGGGCTAAGGGTGCCTAGACCCAGGCTGTGCCTCCAGCTCGGGGGTCCTGAGCCTCCGGGCGGTTGGGCCTGGCCTCCTCGCAGAGCACCAGGGGGCGCACCTGGCTCAGGACCCCCGAGCTGGAGGCACAGCCTGGGTCTAGGCACCCTTAGCCCCAGTGGTCTGGCTCCTACAGACTCTCCTCTCGCCAGGCCCACCCTGGGGTCGTCCAAGCCTCTCCCAGGCTTGCTCTCTTCTTTAAAAAATATATATATATATATATCTTACTGATTTTTTACAGAGAGGAAGGGAGAGGGATAGAGAGCCAGAAACATCGATGAGAGAAACATCGATCAGCTGCCTCTTAAACACCTCCTACTGGGGATGTGCCCGCAACCAAGGTACATGCCCTTGACCGGAATTGAACCTGGGACCTTTCAGTCTGCAGGCTGACGCTCTATCCACTGAGCCACACCGGTCAGGGCTCCTAGGCTCTCTTAACAGTGAGGGGGTGAGGGTCGGGGCAAGGCCAGAGTCCACTCTCCTGGGCAGGGCCACTCCACCTGGGCCACAGGGCCCGGAGGACTCCCTGGAGGAGGGGGTACCCGGGCAGCTCTGAGGCTTGAGGAGACCTTGTGAGGAGCGTTCAGTGTGGCCTCAGAGGCAAGCGAGGGCCTGGAGGGCTCGGGAGCCTGAGTCTGGCCAGGGGAGGCAGGGAGGCTGAGCGCCATGGCACAGGCCCTGGTGGGTGCGGGGATGCAGAGGAGGGGGCGGGGCTGAGAGCCCTGGACAGTCCACGGACCATTGGGAGCAGCTGAGGGGCCCAAGGACTTACAGATCCGCGCAGGGCGTGGGCCAGGGGCACCCGGGAGAGGGGACGAAGGGATGGGTTTGAACAGAATCGAGGACAGAGGAGAAGGAAGACCAGAAACCAGCAGGAGGGCACACTGGGCTGTGCTGGGGGGAGCTGAGGAAAGGGAGTGAGCAGTGAGTGTGGCCTTAGAGGGAGAGGCCAGCGGGGCGTCCCAGAGGGGCCGTCAGCACCTGTCCACAGGCGGGCTCTGCACCTGCCATCGGAGAGGGACACCGCCCCGGGTCTCCAGCCGGGAACTACAAGCCGCAGGCTGGGCAGAGGAGGGGGTCTCGGACCCCTCCCTATGGGCAGCCTCCACCCCGGCCCGGGGCCCTGGGCGAGTCCGCCGGCCGCTCCGGACCTCAGGCCCCACCGGGGCTGCTTCAGCGACCCCGCAGGGAGCCCCCGCGCCCCGGGAGAGGTGCCAGCCCCTCTGCCCGCCCCCAGGCACCACGTCCACTACGTGATCCCGTACGACGGGGACCAGTCGGTGGTGGACGCCTCCGAGAACTACTTCGTGACGGACAACGTCACCAAGCAGGAGATCGACCTCATGCTGGGGCTGCTGCTCGGCTTCTGCATCAGCTGGTTCCTGGTGTGGATGGACGGCGTCCTGCACTGCGCCGTGCGCGCCTGGAGGGCCGGCCGGCGCTACGGTGAGTGCCCCGCCCGGTCCCGCCCCAACTCACCCGCCCAGACCACGCCCCCACGGCCCCGCCCCCAAACCACGCCCCTCACCACACCAGAGCCCCGCCCCTCGCGCACAGGCTGCCCAGCCCCAGAGACCACACCCTCAAGTCGCAGTCCAGGCTAAGCCCCGCCCACCAGATAGCTAGACCACGCCCTCGAAGCCACGCCCACGACTGGCCAGGCTAAAGCCACGCCCACCAGAGCCCCGCCCAGCGCCCAGCGCCGCCCACAGTAGCCCCGGCCCCGCTGCCCCCGCTGGCCGCCCTGACGGCGCCGCCCGCCCCGCAGACGGCTCGTGGACCTGGCTGCCCAAGCTGTGCAACCTGCGGGAGCTGGGCCGGCGGCCGCACAGGCCCTTCGAGGAGGCGGCGGGGAACATGGTGCACGTGAAGCAGAAACTCTACCACAACGGCCACCCGAGCCCGCGGCACCTTTAGGCCGCGCGCAGGACTCTGGGGGCCGCGGGCCGCCGCGCCCGCCAACACCGGACTGGACGGCCGCCTGACCAGGCCCCGCCGCCGGGTGTCCAGCGGAAGGTGCTGTCTCTTCTTTTTATAACGGGGGCGGGTGGGGCCGGCCGGGGGCAGGACCCCGGCCTCCAGGGCAGGTGGGTGCGGGCGGCGGGGCCCACGCCCTGCGCCGGGCCGGACTGCGTCCTACTTGGAGCCGGCGGTGTCCTCTCCGCCCGGCGGAGGGGAGGCGGGGTGGGTCTGGCTGGGAGGGGGCCAGACCCGGCCGCACCCACGTCTGCACACGGGAGCATGTGCATGGGGCGTGTGCGGCCGCGGGCCCCAGGGGGGTGGGGGGCCGGTCCGAGGGAGGCCCAGCCCGGCAGCAATAAGGCCCCCGAGCCCCTGTGGGAGTGCGGCCACCCTGCCCAGGGCACCCCTGGTCGGCGCCTCACTGTGACCCCCGCCCTGCTGGTCAGTAAATTCTCCGGAAAGCTCCAGCCTCCGCCTCTTCTTTCACATGACCCCGTGACCCCTCAAGCCCCGCCCCTCACCAGCCAGGAGATGCTGAGGTATGGCATCAGTTTTTATTAGATTCTGGACAAAAACACCAGCTCCAGAGGTAGAGCTGCAGGTCATGGGGCCGCGCCCAGCGGGCCGGGGTCTCCGGTCTCAGGTGCAGCCCCACGGGGTACCCAAGGCACAAGCTGTGCGGTCAGAGCCGGGCAGGCACCCTGGGGTCTGCTCCGCTCAGCTCTCCCCGGCTTCTGGTCTGGGTGGGACCGGGCAAGGCCAGGCTCCGCCCACTGCAGGTCACAGCCGCGGCAGCCCCTGCCCTGGGCCTGGAGGGAGACCCCTCTCCCAGGGTGTCCTCGGCGTGGCCCCAGCGGATGCTCTCCAGCCAGGTCCACAGCTGGAGGGCAGGTTCCCATCAGACACGGGAGCGCTGTCCCAGAACACTGCCTGGCCGGACAGAGGACGACGGAACCTGCGAGGCCGCGGTGGCCGTGCGGCGCCCACGGCCTCGGGAAACGGCGCCTCATGCTGCCTCTCGGTGCCGCCCGGCCGGGGCCCCGGGTCCAGGCCAGCTCACTCCGTCTGTGCGCTGGGGAGCGGGGGCTGGCCGCCCTCGGGCCTGGCGCGCTCAGCCTTCAGCCACTGCATCTTCTGCCGGTGCTGCTGGATGGCGTCCTGCACCCTGGCGTCCATCATGGCCTCGGTGAGGACCCCATCCTCGGAGGCGTACGCCATGGCCTGGCAGGAGGGAGAGCATGAGGCGGGGCAGGGGCAGGGGCTGGAGCGGCCCGCACGGGGGCACGGTGTCCCAGCCTCCGGCTCGGAGGCCCCAGTGACAGCCCGGCCAGCCCCCCTTCATGCTGTCCCCCAACCACGAGCCTGTTTCTGGGAAATGTCCTCCCTCAAGGTGGGGCAGGCGGGAGCCCAGTTTGCCAGAGGATGGCTGGCCAACACCCTCCCTGGGCAGCACACACCCTCCTACCGCTGATGGCACACACCGTGCCTTCAGGACACACGTGTGCCCACTCACGCCTGCTCACAGGCCATCTGCAGCCCAGATTGGGTGCCATCCCTGCACCACGCCGGCCCCGGGCCTGTCTCACCCACGAGCTGCTCAGTGACTTTCTAGAGTCAGAGAGCCCCAGGGAGGCTGGGAAGCCGCCCACCCCTCAGAGCTGAGGCCGTGCTGACAGCAGAGCTGCCCTCTGCCAGGGCACAGACCACAGAACCCACCGGCCGTTCGGGGACAACGGCAGTCACCTCGGAGGGGCGGCCGGAGCCCCAGCACTTCGAGGGGGTGCGTGGCCCCGCCCGGCCCAACCGCCCCTCAACACTGAGCAACGTGGTGCACGGGGCCTGCCCTCCTAGGACCCCCACCATCTACTAAAACGTCCTTCCAGAATCCAGGCCACCGCCGGCTGGCTGCTCTGCTCCCAGTGCCCAGGGCCCCAGCCCCAAACTGGGGCAGGCACCTGGTGGGTCCCCAAAGTTTTGGTAATCAGGCCCAGGGTGGCCCACTCTTCCTGCCACACAGTCACCTTTAGGTGACCGTGGGCACCCCCCTTCAGATGACACAGGACCCCATCTGCTTCCTGTCACCGGCTGTTGCTCTGACCGAGCCTGCTGAGTGGTCAGCGATGGGTGTCCACCAAGCAGGGGCCCGAGCCCGTCCAGCTGCATCTCCTGGCTGCCGAGCAGCCTTGGCCCGTGTGGGGCACTGAGAGCACTTTGCTCACCTGGCTGAGCCGGCCTGGGCTGCCTGCCGCCCCCGGGGGAGCACCTCACTGCACCCCGAGCTAAGACTGTCCACCACCGGCACGGGCCTGGGTCCCGCTGAGCTCGGCACAGCGCGGAGCCCTCTGCCCACGGGCACTGGCTGGCAATCAGGACTGTGTTACAGCGGCATCACCCAGCCCGCTCTGATGCAGACCCTGCATCTCTGAGCCGCACTCCAAACTGAAGAGGATGTGTGCTTAGTGATAAAATACTCACCAGCATTTCTGAATTGCTGGCGGTCAGGCTGTCAGACACAAGAGCTGGGCAGCCAAGGAGCAGATGCCTCCAGGATGGGGCACCCGGGAGCGGCTGGGGGACGCCTCAGAAGAGAGAGGGTGGCGTGTGCCCACTCACCTGCCAGGCCACGGCCAGCTGGGAGATCTCCCGGCCCGACATGCCCTCTGTCAGGCGTGCGATCTCGGAGCACTTCTTCCCGTAGTCAAACTGGGCCAGCTTCAGGCGCCTGGGAGGAGGGTTCCCACATGACCCGGGGCCCCGGGCTCCAGCAGGCACAGAGGCCTGTGAGGGCCCCACGACCCCCCGAGGGTGGGAGGGAGGGACTCCGGGGCAGGCGGATGTGCAGGGAACCCCAGGCTGGCACAGCTGGCCTCCTGCCCAGGGGACACTTCCTGTCCTCCTGGGGTAAGGACAGTGGGGCGTGCTTGCTGCAGGGCAGTGGCTGTGCTGAGAAGCGAGAGGGGCCACACCGTGCGCTGGGCCAGGGGCCATGTCCTTCCTCCTCTGCAGCCCTGCCCAGCCCTGCCCAGCCCCAGGCTGCAGAGCACCTGAGGCTGTGTCAGGGACGAGCTGGGGACCAGCGGGGCAGCAGGAAGTCACCGGGAGGGAGCAATGCCGAGCCTCCCAGGCGGGGCTGGCTGAAGGGCCGGGAGACCCTCAGACACTCGTGCCGAGGCCTCAGAAACCCACCGCCGTGCGGCCGGATGCCGGGCAGAGGGAGGCGGCGGCCCAGGGGAGCCGGGGGCAGCCCGCCTGGAGCAGTGGCACTCTCCCTGCTGCCAGCACGGGGGATTCGGGTCAGGGCTGCCGAGACCCGTCCCCGGGAGACGGTTAAAATAGCCGCTCTGCTTATCTGGAGCACGGCAGGCACCGCGGCGAGGCGAGCGCAGCCTGGCGGTGTTGCAGGCGCCACCCCCACATGGGCTTTGCCGAGGGGGCCTGCTGAATGCTGGCAAAGGGCCCGGGCTCCTAGGAGTCGGGTGCAGTGGATGGAGGTCTCAGAGCAAAGCTCTAGGTCTGCAACAGCCCAGCACGGCCCTCACCCCCAGGCCTGACCTGGCCTGGATCTGCCTCCTCAAGGCACTTTGTGCGACAGACAAGGATGGGCTGTCAACTCCAAGACCAGCGGAGAGCTGGACGGGACCCGGGGGCCAAGCATGTGGACAAGGAGTGACAGATAGAAGGGAGGGGGCAGGTGGATAAGAGGAGCAGGTGGACGGGAGGGGGCAGGTGGACGGGAAGGAGCAGGTGGACAGGGGGGTGCAGGTGGACAGGAGGGGGCAGGCAGATGGAATGGAACAGGTTGACAGGAGAAGATAGGTGGGCAGGTGGACAAGGGGGCAGGTGGACGGGGGGACAGGTGGATGGGGGGTGCAGGTGGACAGGAGGGGGCAGATGGATGGAATGGAGCAGGTAGACAGGAGAGGACAGGTGGACAGGAGAGGGCAGGTAGACAGGATGGAGTAGGCAGGTGGGAGGGGGCAGGTGGATGGAATGGAGCAGGTGGATGGGAGGGGGCAGGCGGGCGAGTGGGAGGGGGCAGTTGGTTGAGAAGGGGCAGGTGGACAGGAGGGGGAAGGTGAATGGGATGGAGCAGGTGGGAGGGGGCAGGTGGACAGGATGAGCAGGTAAGAGGCGGCAAGCGGACAGGAGGGGGCAGGTGGACGGGAGGGGCAGGGCCTCCTGCATGTGACCCGCCCTGACCCCTCATGAAGGCACATGGTGGGGGTCAGGGTAGTGTGAGCCGGGAGCTGGGGCGAAGGCCTGCTGGAGGACCCAGCGAGGGCAGGAGCGCGGCGGCTCCAGGACACTTACTGCTTTCCTTCTGTGGCCGGTTTAAGAACAAACTTGTCAAAATACATCCTCACCAGGCGCTCCCGCTCCTCCTGCCGCGGCAGCTCGAAGTTGACCATCTCGTCGATGCGGTCGTTGATGGCCCAGTCGAACTGCTCGGGCTGGTTGCTGGCCAGGACCAGCATGAACCTGCAGGACAGGAGCAGGAACTGAGGCTCCAGGGCCGAGTGCTCGCTGCTGGGCGCAGGCTAGCCCTCCGGGTGGTTTCCTAGCAGATTCCACCTCGATCTACCCATTGCTCCCTACCCACCGGCCCCTCCCATCCACCGCCCCTCCTAGCAGGGCTGGGCCGGGCGTTTTAAGGCCCAGCACTGGCCCCTGTGGTCCACCCTCCCTCTGACAGATCTGCTCCTGCCCCATCTCATGCATCTGGCCGATGACCCAATGGGGAGACCGGATAAGCCTAGCTGTGCAGAAGGGACAGACCTCCACCCTCCAGCCAGGAAGCGTGGGCTCAGGCCAGGGCTTAGCTGAGCTGAGGCTGGCTCACAGCAGTAGCCGCCTCTCAAGGTCGTAGCTGAGGCCTGGGGGACATGCCTACCAGCAGAGCTGGGCACCCCATGACCAGTTGTGGGGAAAGCCGGGGGAACATGCCCACCTCCAGGGCTGGGCACCCCTGTGACCAGTTGTGGGGGGAGCTGGAGGGCCTCGCCAATGCAGAAGAGCGTGACTAGGGAACTGAGAAGGGGCCAGCCCACTCTCGGGGCATCTGTGCCCCAGGGGACCCAGCTGTGGGGCCGCTGCCTGGACACACTGCACAACCATGGACATGGGACGTCCCAGAGCGGGGCACGGTGGGCACCGCGGGCACTGGGTCAGCAGCGTGCCCTCCCCCAGCCCGCCCCGCAGCAGGACGGACAGGCAGTGCCCGGCCCCCCACCAGGCGGCGCGAAGGACCAGGGGCTGGCGCGGTGAGCGCTCTGCACGGAGCCGAGCTGCGGGCCTCACTTGCTGCTGTGCTGGCCCGTGCGGTGCAGGAAGGCGTTCAGGGTCGCCCTGAGGTCCTCGCTGATCTTCTCCTGCAGAGAGAAGCCGTTCAGCACCAGGCAGCAGAGCAGGGGGCCCAGCTGCCCGCGGAGGCAGCGTGTCTGCTCCTCCCGTGGCGCCCATGAACCTGAATTTGATCAAGACTAAGAAATGGCCGAAACCGGTTTGGCTCAGCGGCAGAGCGTCGGTCAGCGGACTGAAAGGTCCCAGGTTTGATTCCGGTCAAGGCATGTATATTGGTTCCGGGCACATCCCCGGTGGGGGGTGTGCAAGAGGCAGCTGATCGATGTTTCTCTCTCACCGATGTTTCTAGCTCTCTATCTCTCTCCCTTCCTCTCTGTAAGAAAATCAATAAAATATATTTAAAAAAAAGAAGACGACTAAGAAATGCCACAATGCTTCTACTTCTCCAACAAAACCTCGCAAAGCAGCTCAGCGGCGGAGCAGGCCTGGCCGCCCTCGGGCACAACCCTCCCCAAAAGCACAGCTGCAGCCGGACGCCTAGACTGGCCTACGCCACTGAACACACCACCCAGGCCCACCGCCTGACAGAAGCTTCCAGAACACTCACAGTGGCTCGCTTCCTGAGGAAGGCATCCGCTTCGTCCACAAACAGGAGGAGGCTGTGTGGGGAGGGGCTGCCTGAGGAAGGGGCCTCCCATGGCGTGGCCCCTGGGACGGCAGGAGCTCAGGAGCCCCCACCCCACACGCCCTCAGCAGCTCTGGGACCCAGACCTCGATCCGGGGTGGGGCGTGCCAGGTGACACCGCCAGAGACAGCGGCCAGAACCGGCCTAAACCAACACCCACCGGCACCACGTGGCTCATGTCCCGCCGCACGGGGCTGCCGGGCACCGGGGCACCAGGACCGGCTGCGGGGAGTCCCTGACCCCTTCCTTCCCGACAGCCAGGGCCATGGGAGCCAGGTGGGAGCGCACAGGGCCACCGAGGGGCCGCTCACCCTCGCCGGCTGGTGCTGGCCCAGTCGAAGACCTTGTGCACCGCGGTCACGCCGTCGCGCCCCATGGGGGCCACGTCCCCGCCCGTCATGATGGCGTAGTCCATGCCTGAGTGCAGCGCCAATTTCTGGGAGACGGAGACAGAGGCAGAGGGTGGGGTGTGGAGGGGGGAAGAGGGGAAAGGGGGGGAGATAGGCGGTGCTAATGGGCTGGGCAAGCAGTCTGTCCTCCCCGCAGAGTAGACCATCCAGGGCCCTGCCCATGACACCGGGCCCCAGGCGGGCGCCTAGTGAGGGCACGGCGCCTCACCTTGGCGAACAGCGTCTTGCCCGTCCCGGGCGGCCCGTACATCAGCACGTTCCTGTACAGGCTGTGGTTCTTCCTGGTGTTCCGCGTCGCTATGGCGATGTCCCGCACCCGGGCCTCCAGGCTGGGCTACCAGGGGACGACAGCTGTCAGACGGACGCCCTCTGCCCCGTCTGTCCCTCCCGGGCGCCCGGGCAGCACAGAGGCGCGTCTCCCAGGCAGGGCGCCAGGCAGTGCCCCCCGCCCGCCCCACCCTGCCCGCCCAGCCACTCACACTGAGGACCACGCCCTCCAGCGCGTCCTGAGGCTTGCTGAGCAGCCGCCTGCTGACCTGCGGGGGAGTGGGGCCAGGGTTGGGGCAGTGCTGCGTGCAGCCACCAAGCAGAGCCACGGAGCGGCCCTCCGGCCCACGCTCAGGACACGGCTGGCGCTTCCGGAGGCTGGCCGACCAGCCATCTGTGCTGCTGGGCGACAGGCAGGTGGCTGCTGACCTCGCCTTTTCTCCGTCACCCACATGGCGACTGATACAGAGGTCCCAGCCCAGGGGAGAACAGGCCTCGGATCCACGCCGGGCGCGAAGCACGCTTCGGGGGTGGAAGGCAGCGACACCATGACTTCCGGTGACTCCTCTTACAGGAAAAGGGCACGGGGAGCCCCACTGCGACTCCAGGCGACAGAGCGGACTGGATGAGGCTCCCCCCTCCCCAAGAGCCCCCGTCCCCCGTGCTGGTGCGCACGGGCCTCAGGGACGCATCGAGGACAAACCAGAGCAAATCCAGCGTGCAGGCGGGGCAAGGGCGTGCGTGGGGAAACGGAGGGAGGAGCACACAGGTGTTTGGCTGTCGCCCCAGGAGTGGGCAGGACACAGCGCCGGGAGGACTGGTCCTTACCTGCAGGGGGTGCTGCAGCGCCTCCAGCAGTGAGATGCGGGAGGTCTCCCGCACCAGGGACGGCTTCCCCAGCCGCGCCTCGATGTACCGCCCGGCCACCAGCGTGGCGTTCTTGGCAGAGTAGATGCCGACGGCCAGCAGCGTCAGCCCGGCCACCTGCACAGGGGAGGGCGGAGGTGAGTGAGGCCCACCCGCTGCCACCACGCCCTCGCCCCCTCGCCACCGTGCCAGCAGCTGGGTGGGGGGGCGGTGCTTACCGTGGCCGTCACCTTGTCCCAGTCGGTCACAAAGCCCCGGAACCCTTCGCCAAACAGGGTGCCCGCCGTCCTGTCGGGGAGGCAGTGTGAGCAGAGGGAGCAGGCCTGGGCGTGTGGCCAGAGAGGGCCAGGCCGGCGGGCATCTCCCGTCGGTGTTGAGCCCGGGCTCCGGGCCCAGGCGGCCTCACCTGATGGACTCCAGGATGGTCTGGCGGCGCTCGGCGGCCCGCAGGCGGATCTGCTCCCGGATGATGTCGGCGTTCTCCCGCTCGGCCTTGGCCCGGGCCCGCGCCTCGGCCTCCACCCGCAGCATCTCGTTCTTGTGCCGCAGCTCCATCTCCCGCTCCACGGTGGCTGCGGGGGCAGGGAGCGCCCTCAGCCCTAGGCCGGTGCCTGGGGTCCCTGCCCCTCCAGCAGGCGGGGCCTCGACAGAGGAGCCCGGGATTCAGACCCGAGGCCCAGGCACGGCTCACGGAGGTAACTCTGGACGCCCAGCCGCCGGCTTCCGCTTTAGAGCCGGCTCAGAGGCAGGGACCCAGCGCGACCTCAGGAAGCCGAGCGGGGGCTCCGAGTGCCTAGAGCAGCGCCGCCCCACCGCCTGGGAGCCCACCCTCTACCTCGCCTCATGGCCTCCTGCTTCTGCACCGACTCCTCCTGCTTCCGCAGGTTCTCCTCGTTGAGAAGTTGCTGAGAAGAAGCCACAAGGAAATGGAAAAGCTTTCAACGTTAGGACACACACGCTCCTAGGGGCTGACCTCGAGGAGACGGCCGGTCGCCCTGGCCCTCTCTGGCCAAGAGCACAGGGTGGTCCCTCCTGCTCACACCAGACCACAGCCCAGCAGGCCGGCCTCAACGTGGCTGGGACCCACACGCTCCCAGGGGCCAGGGCCAGGAGCTCCCAACCCTGGCGCACCTCGGCCACGGGGTCACGGGTGCCCATAAAACACTCTGGTTTTCGCTTGTTAAATTTAAAGGCTATCGCCCAGCCAGCATGGCTCAGTGGCTGAGCATCAACCTAGGAACCAGGAGATTCACGGTTCGATTCCCGGTCGGGGCACAGGCCCGGTGGGTTGCAGGCTTGGAGGCAGCTAATCAACAATTCTCATTGTTGATGTTTCTCTCTCACACCCGCTGAAATCGACGAGATATATATATACACATTTTAATTTGAAGCTACAAAGCTCACAAGAGGCACAAACGTTTGAAATCTGCCCCCGTGAACCCATCACATCAGCCAGGTTCCCAGTCACCTGCCACCTGGTTGAACCCTAAGAACAGCTGGAGCCTGCCTCTGTGTGGAGGCCACAGAACACGCGTGGAGGCTGTGCGTGGAACACGCGTGGAGCCGTGGAGCACAGTGTGGCAGGAGCCCTGGGGCAGGGGAGGGCCCGTGCGGGCGTCTAACTGCAGCTCCCCCAGGACCAGCACAACCCTCACGTCCACAGCCCTGGCGCGGCCCTCCGGCTGCAGGCCGAGGCTCTCCCGCCCGCAGGCACGCCCACTCACCTGCTGCCTCAGCTGGTCGTCATAGCGCTGCCGGGCCAGCTTGTCCTGGTACTGGGCCCTCTGTGGGGGAGAGAGCAGCGTGAACACAGCATGAACACCGACCCGCAACCCACACGGGGCCCAGACCCGACCGGGCACTGGAGCCCAACAGCCAGGACCCGCGGTGCTGTCAGCAAGGGCGCGCGCGCACGCACACGCACGCACACGCTCAGCACGCAGGGACCGCGGGCCTTGGGGTGTGCGAGGCCACCCCAGTCCTCGTGGTGGGACCACGGCGCCCGCAGCCTCTCCTGGTCCCCGGCCTCGGTGCCCAGGGGCCCGCGGCCCTTACGGCCTGATGCTGCCGCGTCTCCTCACTCAGCGTCTTCCGGCGCTCCTCGGCCTGCACGCGGATCTGCTCACTCTTCAGCTGCTCCACCGCGGCCTCGTACTCCTGCGGACACACGGCGCTGAGGCCCAGGCCCGAGGCCTCCTCTCCGGGCTGGCAGCGCGGGCCCCACTCCCGACAGCCCCTCCCGCACCCCGAACACTCAGAGCTCCGAGTGGACAGGTTGGGGTACAGGTTCTACTGGGGAGCTCACCCCATGACCGTCTCTCCGTGTCCCCCCCTAACCCAGGTGGAAGCACCCCCTCTCCTGGGCACGTCCTCTCAACTCAACCACGGGCCGGCAGCACCAGCCCCACTCACTTTGAGCTTGGACTGCTGCTCCAGCTGCAGCGTCTGCTCCTGCATCTGCGCCAGGCTCAGCGCCTCCTTGGCGTGCCCTGTGGAGGAGCGGGAGCCGCCTCAGGATCCGTGGGTGCCAGGGAGACTGTGCTGCCGAGAGGCTGTCAGGGAGCCACAGCTCACCCAACCTCAACGCACACCTGCCCAAGCTCACCTGGCAGTGATGTCACCTACACCTGTCTACCCCCACCTCCGTGCGAGGACTTGTCCCCTGGGGCCGTCGCATTCCGGAGGGTTCCATCAGAGAGGCGGACCATCGCCCCCTGAGGCCAACACACAGTCCTTCCCCAATGAAACCAAAAGCAAGCCCACAGCCAAGGTCCTCTGTTCCCCCCAGGCCACCCATTTCCCTTAAGCCTCTGACAGGAGAGGACCTGCTATCAAGCACATGCAGGCAAGAAGGTGGATGAGGATTAGATGAGAAATGAGCCGGGAGCCCCGAGGCGGCTCTTCGGAGCTGGCATAGAGCACAGGGGCCAGGACTGACCCACCTTGCTCAGGTGAAGGTCACACCTGCCTATGTCTGTGTCTGGAAATGAAGCCGCCGCCTGCTCCTCTGGGTGTGGCCGGCCCCTGGGACCCGCGGTCGGGCGTGGAGTGTCAGAGCCGGGGAAGGGCCTCCTGGAACCCCACTGCCAGGACCCCGAGAGGCAGCATGAGGGCACGAGGTCCCAGCCCACCGCACGGGGGAGCGGGGGAGCCACAAAGCCAGAGGCTGACAACCACGGAAGCCCGTTAACGAGCGACTGACCGAGGAGCCGAGAGCACAAGACAGAAGGTGGATGTCAGGCCCACCACCGGGCCCGAACCCCAGCCACCCGGCTTGCTCATGTGACCTCTGGCAGGCCAGGCTAAGCTCTGAGCACCTCACCGGACACGAGCACAGAGTCAGCCCCGGCCCTTGGAGGAAACGAGAAACAGGTGAAGGGCTCTGCACAGGCCTGGCACCCAGCGGCCCGCTGACCAGGCTGCGGTTTCCTCAGCTAAATGTGCTGCTCTGGCCGCCGAGGCGGAGGCTGGGGCACAGGGCGCACAGGGGCCTGAAGGACAGGCGGGCAGCCTGGCTGTGAGGGGCACTGAGGAGGCTCCAGTGGCTGCGGGAGGGGCTGAAGGCGGGTAGTGCGGGCACGGGGCCTGAGTGAGAACCAGGTGTCTGGAGGACGGGCTGCAGAGGGGACCTGGGAGACGGGCATGGGGCACAGGGAAGAAGGCCTAAGGGACAGGAAGGAGCACTGCCAGGGTGAATCCTCCTACCGGGCTGCAGAGAGGCCAGAAAGGACGGCAGGAGCCAAAGGGGGCAGATCCCCCATTGGGGACAGTCGCTGGATGGGGAGACTAACGGGGCACAGCAGCGCCCCATGGTGGCCCGAGGACGGCAGAACATGCACGTGGAGGGGGGTCAGCGGTGGGAGAACAGACAGGCCCGGGGGACCCAGGGGGGAGCAGCTCAGAGGCGGGAGCAGGCAGGAGCAAGGCCCTCCCGCTGGCCCCTCACATGGTCCACGTCACTGCGTGGTGTGGGGGAGCAGCGGTCAGGGTTCAGCTCTGAAAGCGGGAGATGTTGACGTCCGGGGCGTGGTAAGTGGGTGCAATCCCCCTGGAGGTGGGGCAGAAAGGCATACCCCACCGAAGCCGTTCACAGGAGGCAGGTCACTGGACAGAAGGCTGTGGTCACCCCAGATGTGCCAAGGCCAGTTTCCCAGCCCCACCGATGACTGAGCTTCCTGAGAAAGCGTGTCCCAGGCATGGCCGGCTGTCCTGGTCACAATGTGCCTCTGATTGGAGAGCCAGGCAAGGCCCCAGGCCTTCGCCCAGGAGGTGTGCGGGGCCCCCGGGGAAGGGCAGGGCTGAGCCAGGAAGCGCCCGGGAGGTCCCGCTTCACCTGTTCATGAGGCCTCTCTACGGGTCTCCTCTGAGAAAGGGGCACCTCTGCTCACACAAACGTTGGAGAGCCGTTATGTTCTTTCAATCAGCGTTTATTCAGCGTATTCGACATCCCAGGCTCTTAAACACTCACACTACACGTTGCCACACACGGTCTGAGTCGCAGAACAAAGGGAAGTTGGGGGAGACTGGTGCTCTGGTGCCTGGAGGGCCCTGGTCAGCAGGTCACCAGGCTGGGCCCAGGCTGTCTGACCTGCTGCGTTACAGACCTGGCCTCCCTGACAGCTAACGGATCCCATAACCTGCTATGTCTTCCTTAGCCTTGTGGCTCAGTGGTTGAGCGTGGACCTAGGAACTGGGAGGTCACAGTTCGATTCCCCGTCAGGGCACATGCCCGTTGTGGGCTCCATCCCCAGGAGGGGACGGGCAGGAGGCAGCCGATCCATGATTCTCTCTCATCAGTGATGTTTCTGTCTCTCTCCCTCTCCCTTCCCCTCTGAAATCAACAAAAATACTTTTGAAATAAAATAAAATAAAATAAAACAAACCAATGACCCTCCGCCATGCTTCTCCGCTAGCAACCGCCACAGGAGGACCCCGATCTGACCGCGCCTCGCCGCCCCACGTGGAGGCAGCGAGAAGGGGAAGGAGCGCCGCGCAGGGCGGGGACTGGACGCCAGGCCGGGCCGGGACCCGCCCCCTGGAACCTGGGACCTCGGGGCGTCCGCTCGGCGCCGGTCTCCTCGCCTGAAGGGCACGTGGCAGCTGGGACGGTGCCGAGGGCGACGGGAGCCCGCGCCGCCCTGCACGGGGGGAGCTCGGGCGGATTCGCCCCTGGAGGCCGGCGTCCTGCCCGCCGGACCAGCAGGGCGCCCGCAGCCACGTGCACCGACGGCTGAGGGGCGAGGCCCCCGGCGGACCGGCTCTCCGCGGAGAAGCCCGCCCGGCCCACCGGCCCGCCCGCCCCGCCGCACTCACGCGAGTGCTCCAGCTCCCGCGCCGCCTTGGCCGCGCGCTCCAGGCCCGTCGGGTCGAAGTTGCTCCATTTGTCCTTGGGCGCCGGCCGGTCCCCCGCGCCGCGGTCCCCGCCTCCCTCGGCCCCGGGCTGCGCGGGCGGCAGGGGCAGCGGCGGCCCCTCGCCCTCGCCCCTGGGGCCTTTGATGCCGAAGAGCCAGGACATGGCCCGCGAGCGCCGCCGCCGCCGCCGGGACCTGGACACGCGCGCGCGCGGCTCCAAGTGGCTTCCACGCGCCAGAGCCACTGCGCAGGCGCGGCGCACGCCTCCTCCTCCCCGAGCGACGGGGGCGCGTAAGGACCAGGGCCGCACGGCCCTTGGATTGGCCGTGGCGGCCGTGACGTCATCGGCGCTGGCTATGCGATTGCCTGAGCTGGCTCCGGGGCGGGGCGACTGAGGGCGGGAGGCGGGGCCTGGCTACGGTGTCTGGTCAGGGACATAACTCAATGGGCTGGGAAAACGCGTACAGCTGAGTGAAAAGGCGTCTGTGCTGTTAGCAACGGCGTGTCCCGTTGCTATGGGCTCCTGGAGGGTTCCTCGCTAGGCGGCAGGCGGAGAGGCAGGTGGGGAGGGAGCGGTGGTGAACCTTTTTAAAAATATATATATATATTTTTTACCGAAACCGGTTTGGCTCAGTGGATAGAGCGTCGGTCTGCGGACTCAAGGGTCCCGGGTTCGATTCCCGTCAAAGGCATGTACCTTGGTTGCGGGCACATCCCCAGTGGGGGGTGTGCAGGAGGCAGCTGGTCAATGTATCTCTCTCATCGATGTTTCTCTATAGATAGCTCTCTATCCCTCTCCCTTCCTCTCTGTAAAAAATCAATAAAATATATATTTTTAAAATATATATATATACACATATATTTTTATTATTATTATTTATTTCAGGGAAAGAGAGAGAGAAATATCAGTGATGAGAAAGATCACTGGTTGGCTGCCCCCTGCACGCTGGAATGGAACCCACAACCCCTTCTGTCCGCAGACGCTCTCCGCTGAGCCAAACGGGATAGGGCGGCTGTGGATCTTGATGTGCACCGGACTGGGACGGAGAGGCTGCGAGAGGAAGCCTGTGGAGCCCAGCGGGCTGGCTCTCGGTTAAGCACGCCCCCCCCCCCCCGCCCCGCTCGGAGGTAGGGCAGGTGCCCAGTTTCGGCCTCTGTCCACAGTGGGGGGCAAGCACGGGTGTTTCATTCTCTCCTGTTTCTGTCTCTCTATTCCTCTCCTTTCCTCTCTCTAAAATCAATAAAACATATTTTTAAAATGAGGCAGAGAGCCGAGACCGGTTTGGCTCAATGGATAGAGCGTAGGCTTGGGGACTGAAGGGTCCCGGGTTCGATTCCGGTCAAGGGCATGTACCTTGGTTGCGGGCATATCCCCAGTGGGGGGTGTGCAAGAGGCAGCTGATCGATGACTCTCTCTCATCGATGTTTCTAACTCTCTGTCTCTCTCCCTTCCTCTCTGTACAAAATCAATAAAAATATATTAAAAAAAAAAAAAAAAAAAAAGAGGCAGAGATAGCTCAGTGGTTGAACATCAACCTAGGAATCAGGAGGTCCTGGTTCAGTTCCTGGTCAGGGCACTTGCGGGGTTTTCGGGCTTAATCCCCAGTGTGGGCCATGCAGGAGGCAGCCAGTTGATGATTCTCTCTCATCATTGATTTTCCTCTCCCTTACTCTCTGGGAAAAAAAAAGAAAAGAAAAAAAAATATATATATATATATGGTTTGGTTCAGTGGACAGAACGTCGGCCAGCGAACTGAAGGGTCCCAGGTTCAGTTTCGGTCAAGGGCATGTACTTTTATTTATTTATTTATTTATTTATTTATTTATTTTTAAATCTTTATTGTTCATATTATTACAGATGTTCCTCTTCCCCCCCCCTCCATTGCTCCCCTCCACCAGGTTCCCACCCCACCCTCTGAAGGGCATGTACTTTTATTGAAGGCACATCCCCAGTAGGGGGTGTGCAGGAAGCAGCTGATGGATGTTTCTAACTCAGTATCCCTCTCCCTTCCTCTCTGTAAAAAATCAATAGAAATATAAAAAAATAAAAATAATAAAGAGAGAGGCAGAGATTTGGACCCTGAGGGAGACCTCTGACCTGGGGGGAACCCCACTCAGGGTGCTGGGGGGAGGAGCCTGACACTGGAGGAAAAGGGGCCACTGCTAACCTGCTAGCTCAGGGCAGGCCTGCACGGAGGCCTTGCAAACTCAGAGACCTAAAGTAACCGGAAAGGGTGGCCTGAAATGACAACCTTTAAACTAAAAGCAGTTTATAGTGGGTAGTCATGTCCTCGGCCAGTATCCTCCTTAACAAAGACCAACTTCTATCTTTACTAAACCTATTGTCTTTTGCACTTAAGATGACATCCCCGTGGAATGTCACAGTGACTGGTCACTTCCCTTTTCCCATCCCTTGGGGCACAACAAATGGCAGACAGAGTGGAGATGACAAATTTCCTCCTTGTTATTGTTGTCCCTGTAATTGTTGATTGTTAACTATCCTGCACCCACGTGCATAAAAGAAGCATGTGTCTATCATCTTACTTTTAAATATATATATATTTATTGGTTTTTTTACAGAGAGGATGAGAGAGGAATAGAGAGTTAGAAACATCCACGAGAAAGAATCATCGATCAGCTGCCTCTTGCACACCCCCTACTAGGGATGTGCCCGCAACCAGGGTCCATGCCCTTGACTGGAATCGAACCTGGGACCCTTCAGTACAAAGGCCAAAGCTCTATTCACTGAGCCAAACCAATTTTGGCTCATTTTACTTTGTATCCAACCCCAGGAGTTTCCTTTCTCCCACCTCCCTAATCTATCATCAATGGATTTCACATAATTCACGAAATGTATTGTAATGTATAAAAATGGTAAAAACAAACAAACAAAACACACACACACAAAAAAAAAAAACAACAACTGCCATTCTCTGGAGCATTATCTTAATTTCTTTGAGATTCTGCTTCCTGACCATGGGTAGTTTGGCTCAAACAAACTCACAGAAATTCTTCGCAGGTTTGAACGTTTCTTATGTTGACATCTCCGAGGCCTGGCAGCCCCTCCCACGGCAGCAGGCACTGACCCAACAGCCTGTGGCCTCCTGGCCCTGGCACAGCACCAGCTGGGGCAGAGGGGATGGAGCCTGCAGTGGCGGGCAGGCCCTGGAGCATGCAGCTATGCCGAATGCACGGTCCCAGGCCCGCCTCCCTGGAGGAAGGGCCAGACTGCAGACAGGCCCTCCCATCCTCTCACTGTCTCAGGGAAGCAGTGACCCTTTGTGTCACTCTGAAGTGACTCACCAGGGAGCGGACAGAGCTCTCACACCGTATACGCAGCAAAGGCAGAGCAGCCCACAGAGGCCGCCCTCGCAGGAGGAGAGAGTCCCGCTTCCCGGCACAGGCTGGTGAGGGTTTCTCCTGGGGGAATTCCAAAGGCCATGTGCCCGCTTTATGGACAGCGGGGCAGGCAGGACCCTCCTGGGACCGAGGGAGAGGAGGGTGGACACAGGCCAGCGCTGCTCTGGGACCCACAGTGTCCAAAGTTAGCAAAGTTCGCCTGGGGGCCGAGGTCCACATTGCCCCTCTGTCCTTTCCGAATACAACTGGGTGAGTTCCCGGAATTACGTGAAGTCAGTTCCCCCACTGGACTGAAAACAACTGTAAGCCTGAATTAAAAAGGGGTGTGCGTGCGAGAGAGAGAGAGAGAGAGAGAGAGAGAGAGAGAGAGAGAGGAGGGGGGGGGGCACTGAAAACAACTGTAAGCCTGAATTAAAAAGGGGTGTGTGTGCGTGCGAGAGAGAGAGGAGAGAGAGTGAGAGAGAAAGAGAAGAGAGAGTGAGAGAGAGAAAAAGAGAGAGAGAGAGAGAGAGAGAGAGAGGGGGGGGGGGGCACTGAAAACAACTGTAAGCCTGAATTAAAAGGGGTGTGTGTGCGAGAGAGAGAGAGAGAGAGAGAGAGAGAGAGAGAGAGGGAGGGAGAGAGAGAGGGCAATTCAACAACAATCTGTGATCTCCCCTCTCCAACGGAGAAAAAGCCCAAATGAGTTTTCTAGCCAGATGCCCCCTGGTGGCCATCATCAAGGCTTCCATGGACCAGCCACAGAACACCTTCCCCGGCTGCCTGGCTGGGGAAGGAGGAAAGTGGGTAAAAGGCCCAAGCTCTTGCCCACACAGGCTGGGCCCCAGGCCCCGCTCCAGCTCCATTCACAGGCCTGCATTTGGCAAACTTGTGTATTTTTTTAATATATATTTTATTTTAATTTTTTTACAGAGAGGAAGGGAGAAGGATAGAGAGCTAGAAACATCAATGAGAGAGAAACATCGACCAGCTGCCTCCCGCACCCCCCACCCCCACTGGGGACGTGCCCACAACCAAGGCATATACCCTTGACCGGAATTGAACCTGGGACCCTCTAGTCCACAGGATGGTGCTCTGTCCACTGAGCCAAACCGGTCTCGGTAATTGCACATCTTTTAAAAAATGTTTTGTCTTGGCCAGTTTGGCCCAGTGGATAGAGTGTTGGCCTGCAGACTGAAAGGTCCTGGGTTCGATTCCAGCGTAGGGCACATTCCTGGGTTGTGGGGTTCGATCCCCAGTATGGGGCGTGCAGGAAGCAGCCAATCAACGATTCTCTCTCATCATGGATGTTTCTATCTCTCCCTTTCTCTCTGAAATCAATAAAAATACACATTTTAAAAAATGTGTTTTTATTGATTTTAGAAAGAAAGGAAGGGAGAGGGAGGGAGGGAGAGAGAGAGAGATAACAATCTGCTGCCTCCCGTTCTGGAATACGGGAGGCAGCAGATTGAGCTCTGACCTACAACAGAACTGGTAACCTTTTGGCGAACAACAGGATGCTCAACCCACTGAGCCACACCAGCCAGGGCCACACCTCATTTCATTGACACAGATGATGAGGAGCCCCATTTAATCCGCCTGCAGAGAGTGTGCAGGGGGAGCTAGATGAAGAATGCCAACGTTAAATCCAGTTTCATGCTCCTGGTGAAGGGCCACAGCCCCACATCAGTCCAGAGATGACTCCTCAGACGTGGATTTAGGAGGACGGACGTGTAAAACTCTACCTTAGATTTGCCCGGCCATGTGGCTCAGTGGTTGGGCACTGACCTGTGAGCCAGGATGTCCCAGTTTGATTCGCTGTCTGGACACATGCCTGGGTTATGGGCTTGATCCCCAGGAGGGGGCGTGCAGGAGGCAGCTGATCCATGATTCTCATCTTTGATGTCTCTCTCTTTCTCTTTCCCTCTCCCTTCTTCTCGGAAATCAATAAAACTATTCTTTTAAAAAGGAAATGAATAGATTTTATCTCGACATAAAGGATGGGATTTGGCACAGAGGGAGTTCTCATTGGGTTTGTCCATAAAGCAGTTATGAAGGCCAAGACTTGCCTGATTCTATTTATGCTTCTATTTACGGGAACATTAGAAGGAACTCCCAGGAGTCCCTGTGTTTGTTTTGTTTTAAAATATATTTTTATTGACTTCAGAGAGGAAGGGAGAGGAGAGGAAATAGAAACGTCAACGATGAGAGAGAACCGTTGATCGGCTGCCTCCCGCACGCCCCACACATGTGCCCTGACCGGGAATTGAACTGTGACCTCCTGATTCATAGATCGATGCCAACCACAGAGCCACACTGGGGAGGGCAGTGGCAGGCGTGCTAATGAGAACTCAGCGAATGGGGTCGCCCTGCGGGATCCTGCCCCTGCCCTTGCCTCAGCCCCTCCGGAGAACGGCAGTGGGGACAGGTCAGGGCACCCCTGCCCGGAGCAGGGTCTCCCCAAGCCCCAGCCTCAGCACCCTCACTTCCAGGAGCAGGTATGACTCCCACTGGCATTCGGTTTGTGTTCATGGATGCTGGGAGACGCTTTTTCATCCCAGAAGAGAAAGCAGCAGGCACACAGCTGTGCACTTGAGTTTTTTTTATTGTTGTTATTTTTAAATATGTTTCTTTATTGATGTCAGAGAGGAAGCGAGAGGGAGAGATAGAAACATCAATGATAAGAGAGAATCATTGATCGGCTGCCTCCTGCACGCCCCCTACTGGAGATCAAGCCCATACCCCCCGGGTAGGTGCCCCTGACCCAGAATCAAACCTGGGACTCAGTCCACAGGCCAACACTCTATCCACTGAGCCACACCAGCTAGAGCTGCACTTGAGTTTTGCTTTCCCTAAACTGCCCCCTCTCCCCAGCGGGAGGCTGAGCTGTGGCCTGGGAAATGGCTCCTGCTGGAGGGAGTCCTGTGGCTGCACCACCCGCAGGGGGCACCTCCCTGGCCGAGGCCCGGGGCTCCAGACCCCAAATACTGTCTGGTGTCCTCACAGGTGGCTTTTGTCCAAGTGCTCACGAGCTGGCTCTGGCTGGTATGGCTCAGTGGATAGCGCTCTCCTGCAGACTGAAGGTCCCAGGTTCAATTCCCAGTCAGGGCACAAGCCCGGGTTTGTGGGCTTGATTCCCCAGTAGGGGGCGTGCAGGAGGCAGTCGATCAATGATGCTCTCTCATCGATGTTTCCACTCTACTTTGTTTTTTAAAATTTATTAAAAAATTTTTTTAGCCGAAACCAGTTTGGCTCAGTGGATAGAGTGTCAATCTGCTGACTGAAGGGTCCCAGGTTCGATTCCGGTCAAGGGCATGTACATTGGTTGCGGGCACATCCCTGGTGGGGGGTGTGCAGGAGGCAGCTGGTCGATGATTCTCTCTCATCGATGTTCCTAGCTCTCTATCCCTCTCCCTGCCTCTCTGAAAAAATCAATAAAATATAAAAAAGGAAAAATATTTTTAAAATAGATTTTATTGATTTTTTACGGAGAGGAAGGGAGAGAGATAGTCAGAAACATCGATGAGAGAGAATCATTGACCAGCTGCCTCCTGCACACCCCCCACCGGGGATGTGCCTGCAACCAGCTGGAGAGCCATTCCCTGGCCACAGGGCGAGCCCTGGGCAGCAGGGAAGACCCCACGGAGGACGGACGGATGGATGTGCAGCCTCCGGGAGCGCCCAGATCTCTCATCCAATCGGGGACGTCAGCACAACGGGCACAGCTGTGCAAACAGCACTCAGGCGGGCGCCCCTCGCGCCCACGGAGCCTCCGCTCAGGGTCCCGTCCCCGGGGCAGGACCCTCCCGGCCGAGCTGCCTGCTGTGGGCACCGCGCCTCCGCCGCCCGCCCGCTCCGGCTCACAGCCGTGCCGGAGGCTCCGAGCCGCCTCACTTGTGTGGAGGGTGTCAGTCCTGGCAGGCGCCGGCCCCGGGGGACGGAGGGGTCCCGGCCTGCGTGTCAGGGGGAGGGAGGAACCCGGACAGAGCTGCTGCCTCCAGATTGCTCCCAGCTGCGGCCGGCTCGGAGGCCTCAGAGAAGTGTCTGGGACGGGCGCGGAGGGGCGTGCTCCGGAGATAAGGCCCGGGAGAGGCCCCCTTTGGCAGGGAGAGAGGAGCGGGGCTCCCGCCCTGGGCCTCGGCATCCGGCGGAGACGAGGGGAGCCGGCAGCGTCCGGCTGTGGGGCGTGTCTTCGCCGGGGTGGCAGGCTTGTTTGGGGGAGGGAGCTCGGGGTTCAGCGTGTCTCGAGGGGGTGACTGAGCCCTGCAGAGGGCCAGCCGGCGGGCGGCGCTCCGGGTGAGGGGGACCCTCCGCTGGCCGGGGGACCCGCGTGGGGACTTGAACTTGCAGGGGGAAGTCTGACCCGCAGGGGCAGGTCAGGCCTGAGGCACAGGCCCCCTGGGCCCCTGCTGCTCACCCCCCCCCCCAGCCTCAGAACAGGCAGCTGCGGAGGTCACAGGAGCCCCTGACCCTCGGCTGCCGGCTGACCACAAGGCAGAGTGTAAGCAGAAGCCACAGTGCACACACAGCCAGGGTCCCACGGGGGCTCCCTGGGCAGATGTAAGGGGCCGGGCCGCATGGAGGAGAAACCCAACACCCACCGGACCAGGGCCCGGACCCCATCCGGCCCGGCCAGGCACTGCCCTCCATCCCCAGGGCCCTGGACCCACACCTCAGCCCCCCTTCCCAAGCTGCTCACTCTGCTCACACTGTCTCTCCTGCCATCGTCACAGGGGAACCCTGGCCAGCACCAACGCCCAGCACCGGCAGGGAGCGGTGGGCGGTGCGGGTCTCCATGCCCAGACAGGGGCCTGTGACGCTTGGAGAGTGAAGGCTCACACACACACACACACACACACACACACACACACACACATATGTGCACACATGCACACACACCGACACACGCACATACACTGACACGCACACATATGTACACACGTGCACACATGTACACACATGCACACGCACGCGTACACACACGCACACTGACACATGTGTACACACGTGCACACATGCACACGCACTCACACACGCACACACACACCACCCTGAGGACACGGGCCGGGCCGGGACACCACCCCTCCGCCCTGCAGAGCTCGGTTGGGGCCAGAAGCCGGAAAGGGCACGGCGCCCGGGAGAGGCCAGAGGCCGAGGCCGAGGCCGAGGCGGGCGGGAGCCACCTGGAGAGCCAGTCTCTGGTCTGCCGGCCGCGCCCACGGGATCAGGTGGGGCTCCTCGGGGTGCAGGGGGTCACACAGGCCCCTCCTCAGCACCAGCTGGCCACGGGCCTCCGCCCGCCCGGGCCCTGCCAGGGGCTGGTGTCCGGCGACGAGGGACGCGTCTAAAGAGGCTGCAGGACTCGGTTTACATCCGGTTTAATCGGTACTGGAAGGTGCGGGTGTTAGTGGGGCGGAGGCAGAGGATGCCTGGGGCCCCCAGAGTGAGCAATGACTGAAGAGGGAGAGCATCGCTGGGGTGCAATCCGGGGTGGGGGGGAGACACCTGCTGACCCCCAGCAGGGAGGACCCCATCAGAAGCCAGAGGGGGCTCCGTGCCAGCGCTGCCTCCGGGGTCCCGGTGCCGGGCCCTGGCCCTGCAGCCAGTGACCTCGGGTGAGGGCACCTGTGGACCTGCCGGCCGCTGACCGCACCCCCAAACCCTCTTCCCGCCTCTGCGGGTCCTGGCTCCTCCCGGAAGCCCCGGGGGACCTGGCGGGACCCAGCCCCCGTCCACCTTCTAGCGACTCCCTGGACCCGGGCGGCCAGCTGGACCCGGGCCCTTCGCCCAGCGGGAGCCCGGCCGCCCCGCCCTCCGTCCTGGGCTTGTGCCTGGGCCTGTCCGGGTCCGATTCCTCACGCCGCCCAGACCCCCCTCCGTCTCCCCTCCGTCTCCCCGCTGCCTCCGCCCAAAGGGCGCCGCCGGGTGAGTGTCCCCGCGGGGCGGGCAGGCGGGGCCGCTGCGGCCGGAGCTGCGGCGGCCGGTCCGGCCGCGGAGCGAGGACTCGGGGTCACGCGGAGGCCGAGCCCGCACCCCGAGCCCCGGGACGAGACCCTGTTCGGGCGCCGGGAGCGGGGCCCGGGCTGCGGCTGCGGCGGTCACGGCCCCCGGGCCCCGGGCCCCGGCGGCGGCGCGGGGCGCGGGGCGCGGGCGCGCTCGGCCTCGGGGGTGCAGGCCGTGGCGGACAGCGCCCTCTCGCGGCCGGAGCGGAAGGCGGCCGTCACGGTGAGCAGGTAGGCGGTGCCGGGCGCCAGGCCGCGCAGGGCCGTGCTGTTGCGGCCCGCGGGCACCTCCACGCGCTGCGCCGCGCCGCCCCGCAGCGGCCCCGCCTGCACGTGGTAGCCGGGCGCGCCCGCCGGCGCCCAGCTCACCCGCAGGCTGTGCGGCCGCACGTGCGACACCACGAGGCGCTCCGGCCCGGCCTCCTCTGCGGCCTCCTCTGGGGCCTCCTCTGCGGGGGGGGGGGGGAGCGCGTGAGTGGGGGGCCCCCGCCTCCCCGCACTCCCATCCGCCCCCGCGCCCGGCTCCCGGCTCCCCGATCCGCCCCCGGCTCCCCCGGACCCCACTCCGCGCCCCGCGCCCCGTGCCCCCCGCCCCGCGCCCGCCTCCCGGCTCCCGGCTCCCCGATCCGCCCCCGGCTCCCCCGGACCCCACTCCGCGCCCCGCGCCCCGTGCCCCCCTCCCCCCGCCCCGCGCCCGCCTCCCGGCTCCCCGATCCGCCCCCGCCTCCCCCGGACCCCACTCCGCGCCCCGCGCCCCGTGCCCCCCGCCCCCCGCCCCCGCGCCCGCCCCCGGCTCCCCCGGACCCCACTCCGCGCCCCGTGCCCCCCGCCCCGCGCCCGCCTCCCCCCACTCCGCGCCCCCCGCGCCCGCCTCCCGGCTCCCCGATCCGCCCCCGCCTCCCCCGGACCCCACTCCGCGCCCCCCGCCCCGCGCCCCGCGCCCCGCTCACCGGGCAGCGTGCGCACGCGCAGGAGCAGCGGCGCGGCGGGCCGCAGGTGGGGCTCGGGCCGCAGCTCCACGCGGTAGTCGGTGTCGGGGGCGAGGCCGGCCCAGGCCCAGCTCGTGGCGCTGCCCGGCAGCTGCTGGCGGCGCGCGGCGGCGGGCTGGGCGGCGGGGGCCGCCTCCAGCACGTAGTGGCCCGAGGCCGCGGTCAGCAGCGGCGGCCAGGACACGCGGAAGCCGCTGGACGTGACCTCCGAGGCGCGGAGCTGCGGCTGCTGCTGCCCGGGCTGCATGGCGTCTGCGGGGGAGGGAGCGGGGGTCAGGGCGCCAGGCCGCCTGCTCCCAGGCCCCGGCCGGGGCTCCGCCCGCTCCGGGGAGACCGGAGAGGGAGGCGGGGTGGGGACCCCACCGGGAGATGCAGGGACAGGAGCGTGGGGAGCCGGGCCAGCTCACCGCGCCCAGCAGATGCTAAGGATATGCAAATCCATATGCAAACCGGGGACAGGGCCGGGGAAGACAGGAATGCACCCCCCCCCCCCCACTTCTGGCCTCATGAGGAGCTTCCCTGCCCCAGCCCCGGCCCCCACCCGGCCCCAGCCAGCGGGAAGCCATCTAGGCCTGGACAAGCCCCTGGAAGGTGACAGCCCCAGAACAGAGCTCCTCTCCTCCCCTGCCCCCCAGCCAGAGACCCAGGCCTGGGTCAGCTTAGTTCTGGAGAGTCAGGGCAGAGGGGGGCCACCGGCCGCCTGAGGGCGGTGAGGATGGGCCAGGAGCAGCGGGAGGGACGGGGGCTGGGCCTGCTGCGGGATCCCCGACCCGCGTTACTCCGGAGCCTTCCAGGACAGAGAGGGCGGATGTGGCGGGTTCGTGTCTGGGCAGGGTGAAGCCTGTCACCGTCCTGATCCTGTTGCTTCCTCCTCTGATGCCGGGGCCCCGGCTGCCAGCCTGGCACTCACCCCCCTGCCCTTCCCCCACACAGAGACCCACTCCCGTCCCCGGAGCCCCCGTGGCCCCCACACCCCCCTCTGCTGGCTGCCCTGCAGCCTCCGGCCGCTGCCCCTCCGGGCTCAGCCAGAGGAGTGGCCGACCGGGGCCATCAGGGGCCCGGTGTCCCCGGAGCAGAGTCTCAGAGGCTCCTGGTCCCCCGGCCACCCACAGGCCACCCTCCTCTGGCCCGGCCTCTCCTGGCTTCGGTGGGTGATTCACCCACAGGCGGAGGCTCAGAAAGAGCCCGGGGTCAGCGGAGACAGGCCCTTCGTTGCCAGCCCCGCCTCCCGGCGGTTTGGCTGGGTCCGGGGTCCAGGAGAAGGTCTTTGGGGAGCTGCTAGGGAACCTGCTGAAACCCCTCCAGCTGTCCTCACCCCGGGGTGTGTGTGTGTGGGGGGGGGATTGGGGCCAAGGACAGCCCCAAGGAGGGCTTTCTGGGCCCCGGCACAGGGACAGGAGGACCTGGGGCCCCCCTGTGAGTCCTCCGGCTGTCAGTGCCTTTCCCTTCCTCTCCCCTCAGCCACACCCCCCCCCAGTGCAGCCCCTGGGCCTACCCCAGGCCCCCCACTCCATGGGGCCTCCTCCAGTGTGCTGGGCCCCTCAGAGAGCCTCATGTGGAGATGTCTGCACAGGCCTGCCCCCCGTCCCTCCACAGCCCAGATGGGGGCGCCTCCCTGGTGAACCCCGAGGGACACCTGTCCTGCAGCCCTGGCCCCCACTCCAAGCAGACACACTCCTCCTAACTCTCACCCTGGGCCCAACCGGCGTGGCCCAGTGGCAGACTGCCGACCGGGGAGCCAGGAGGTCACGGTTTGATTCCCGGTCAGGACACAAGCCCAGGTTGTAGGCTCCGTCCCCAGTGGGGGGCCATGCAGGAGGCAGCTGATCAATGGATCAATGATTCCCTCTCAACATGGATGTTTCTCTCTCCCTCCCTCTCCCTCCCCCTCTCCCTTCCTCTCTGAAATCAATAAAAATACACAGATTTTAAAACCCCACGCCAGCTCTCCTCCGGCTGGGTCAGCCCGGGCCCCGCCCGCCCCCGCCCGCCCGCCCACCTACCAAGGATGGCGCCCCGCAGCTCGCCGGCGATGATGGGCAGGTCGTCCACGTCCACGAAGTGCAGGTGCCGCTCGGCGGGCGCCGAGGCGGCGGCCGACAGCTCCAGGCGGTTGCTGCGGCCGGTGCTGACGATGAAGACGGTGACGCCCCGGTCCTTCAGCTCCTGCATGGGGGGCCCCACGGGGTCGCTGGAGCCGCCGTCTGTCACCCACACCAGCACCTTGGGCACGCCGGGCCGCGCCCCCGCGGCCTCGGCGAACAGCTGCTCCTTGGCGTACGCCAGCGCCAGGCCCGTGTTGGTGTTGCCCATGCGCTGGGCGGCGGTGAGGATGGCGTCCTGGACGGCGGCCCCCGAGCCGTGCCGGTCGAAGGGGAACTCCGAGTGGGGCCGGCTGCTGACGTGCACCAGGCTGGCACGCACCGCCCCGGGGCCCAGGGGCAGGGGGGCCGCCAGCTGGCCCAGGAACTCCCGGACCCGGGAGAACTCATAGTGAGTCACGCTGGCCGAGCTGTCCAGCAGAAAGAGCAGGTCCCCCTGGGGGGCGGCTGCCTGGGGCGCTGCGGGAGAGGGGGGCAGGGTCAGCCCCACGCCCAGGGGGCTCCCCCAGCCGGAGCCCCCCTAAGCGGGCCTTCCCTTCACCCCAGGAGCCCCCGAGAGCCTGCTCATCTCTCCCCAGAGGTCCTGGGTGGTATCCAGGGCAGAGGGGCCCACGCTGCATCCTGGCCATGTCCCGGGGGGTTCTCGGGGCTGCTATCCGGTCTCCAGGCCTCACACCCTCCCGTTCCCCGGGGCCTGTCAGCAGGCGGGAGCCCTGGTCCCGGCCCAGCCCAGGAGGGGCGCGTGGACGGCCGGGGTCAGGGCTGCTCCCTCAGGTGCGCGCGTCTGCAGCCACACAGCTCGGTCCCAGGTGAGGCCGGCAGGTGGGACTTGGGGGGAGTCTGGGTGCGGACAAAGCGGCTCAGAAGGGGAAGCTGGGGAGCAGGGGGAGACAGACGCTGATCGCAGGCCCGCCCACAGCCAGATGGCTGCGCTGCCGGAGTTCTAACCCCGCTCACGGGTGATGTCACCCTCCCCGGCCCCCGGCCCCTGCTCCACCCGCACCCAGGAAGCGGCTCCCTGCCCAGCAGCCCGAGGGTCCCCCGGGCCCCCCTTCCTGCCCAGTGCCCTGCGCCCCGGGCACTCGGGGTCGGGGATGTCCGGGTCCTGGGTGAGGCCGTGGGGCCCCCGTTTCCCCTGGTTCGGGGGGTGACCCCAGCTAAGGGTCCTCTAAGGAGAGGGAAACGGAGGCAGCGGCCTCCCGGGGGACCCCCCCCCCCGTCCGGCCCCGCGCCCCGCGCTCGGTGCGGTCCCCTGGGGCATCGGGCGGTCCGCCGCCGCAGGTGGGTGGGAGCCCGGCCGCCCCCGCCCCGCAGCCGCGTGGGGGCCCGGGGACGGAGGGCGCCCGGCCGGCCCCGCGCCCGGAGCCGGGCCCGCACTCACCGCGCTCCGCGCCGCCCCGCGCCAGCGCCAGGCCCAGCGCCAGGCCGAGCGCCGTCCAGGGCAGCATCCCGCGCGGCCGCCCGCGATCGGACTCCGCGAGCCCCTCGCGCTCGCTGCTGGGCGGCCCCGCGCGGCCCGGCCGGACCCGCCCCCGGAGGCCCCGCCCCGGCGCGCTCCGCGGGGAGGGAGGCGCGCGCACGCGGAGGGCCGGGCCGCGCGCCCGTGGGCATGTTTGCGCGCAGACACCCGGCGGCCTGGAGGCCCTGGGTCCGCCCTGCCCTCTGCTCCCTGCTCCCCGCCAGGGGCCCCCCAAGCTGGGTCATCCCAGGCCCGCTGCCCAGGTCTGCGCGGTGCTGGGGGTCCCTGGAGCCAGGCCCCAGAGGACCTAGGAGGGTGGGGGGAGGGGTGCCCCCAACAAGGCCCCTGCGGGGTGACAGGGCTGGGGGAGAGAGAGGTGTCTGGGGGTGACATGTGTCCCCAAGAACAGACCCGCAGGGACTGGAAGGGCTGGACTTCGGAAAGACACAGGGCATTGGACATGGCACCTGGGGATTCGTGGGGGGCACAAAAGCACCCCCACCCCGACTTCTTGGGGGAAGAGGTATGGGAGCTGGGGTGGCTGTCCAGGCCCCGTCCAGGGTGACCACGTGGCCTGTTGCTGGCCCCATGCCCCCTGCCGTGGGGGGCCCAAGGCCTGGGCTGAGGTCCATCTCCACGCCCGGGGACAGACGCCCAGCAGTCGGCTGTGGCCCCCTCTCCTCTGCCGGGACCCTCACTCCTCAGCTGCCTTCCTGGGGGATACCCCCTCCCGGCCGCTCCTCTCCGCGGGGCAGCGGCCCAGGTCCCCCAGGGCAGCTCTGCCAGGATGTCCCCTCCCCTCCCGCCCCCGGGGGATGCTCTTTGAGGAAGAGGAGGAGGAGGAAGACGCTGGGACCTGGTGGTTTCCTTCCTCCCCCTGGCAGGTGAGACAGCGGCGGCGGCAGACCGCCGAGCTCCGCTTTGCCTAAAAAAGGAAGCGCTCTAGCCGAGCCGAGCCGAGCGAGGAGCCCGGAGCCGCCAGGGCAGGAGCAGAATGAGAGCTGTGTCCCGGCCGCCCCCGCCCCCCCTCCCGGCAGTCTTGGCAGCGGCGCCTGGCTGGGCTCCACGGACCTCAGGCCTCGGCGGGACCCGAGGCTGCAGGCACTTCCGCCTGGGCCCCCGAGGAGCGTGGGCCGGGTCCCCGAGACCCGCTGTGCTGGCTGCCTGGGGGAGCCCCCGCGGCCCCGGCTCTCCAGCCCCGAGGCTCCGGCTCTCCAGCCCCGCGGCCCCGGCTCTCCAGCCCCGAGGCTCCGGCTCTCCAGCCCCGAGGCTCCAGGCGGCTGTGGAGGGGACCGGAGCGGGAGCCGAGGCCGGGCCAGGCAGCAGCCACGGCAGGAGGCCCGGGCCCCCCTCCCGGGTGGCACTCCACGCAGACACATCCAGACACTTGTCCTTCACCCTCCCTGTCCCTGGGCACCCCCACCTGCTGGGGACGGAGCTGGGCTGTGGGGGCCCCTGGCACGGCAGTGGCTGCCCCACCAGCCCCCCATGCCTGCCCGCGGCTGGACCTGCCGTGCAGCCAGGGCGGCTGACGGGGAAGTTTCCGTCCCTCCTCCTGGAAAAACTGAGCGGGTCTTCTTGGCCGCGGCTCAAACCCTCGCGGAAGCAGCTGCCCTCGTCCTCCCGTCCCTGCCTCGGAAGGAGAAGGGGCAGGAGTCCCCGCTCAGGTGCCCTCGGCCAGAGCCGCAGCCCAGCCCCCCCAGCCCCGGCCCGGAGCGCCCAGCCCCGGCCCCCAGCCCCAGCCTGGAGCGCCCAGCCCGGCCCCTCCAGCCCCGGCCCCCAGCCCCAGGCCCCCCAGCCCCAGGCCCCCCAGCCCCGGCCCTCCCAGCCCTGGTCCCCCCAGCCCCGGCCCTCCCAGCCCTGGTCCCCCCAGCCCCAGCCTGGAGCGCCCAGCCCGGCCCTCCCAGCCCCAGGCCCCCCAGCCCCAGGCCCCCCAGCCCCGGCCCTCCCAGCCCTGGTCCCCCCAGCCCCAGCCTGGAGCGCCCAGCCCGGCCCCCCCAGCCCCAGCCCCCCCAGCCCCAGCCCCCCCAGCCCCGGCCCCCCCAGCCCCGGTCCCCCCAGCCCCGGCCCTCCCAGCCCCGGTCCCCCCAGCCCCGGCCCTCCCAGCCCTGGTCCCCCCAGCCCCAGCCTGGAGCGCCCAGCCCGGCCCCCCCAGCCCCAGGCCCCCCAGCCCCGGCCCAGAGCGCCTCCTCAGCCGGGCTGGGGTCACGTCTGCTCACGTGGAGTTCTCACCTGACCCCCCGAGACCCCCTGCCTCCTCCTGAGCCCCACTCCCTCCCGGGCCTGTCTCATGGCTGGTCCTGCAGCCCCACCCGCCTGGGGAGACAGGGCCAGAGGAGTCCTCAGGGAGCGAGGGTCAGCCAGGGGTGTCCTGGTCAGGGTTAGGGCAGACGCCAGAGGAAGCACAAATAGAACGGTCCGGAAGGCTCCTCTCCAGGCGGCAGCCAGGGCCGGAGGGGCAGGCAGGGGAGATCAGAGGCTCTGAGACCAGCAGGCCTCTCCCTGCCCCGGCCCCATCCCGGCCCTGCTCAGTCCTGACCTTGGCCGGCTGGGAGCCCCCGGCATCACTTCCCAGAGCTGGCCCACCCCCGGCTGCCCAGGGGCAGGTGGACGGGGTTCCGGGAGCCCAGGCGCCGCCCGCCTGCCCCCACCCGGCCGGTGGGCGGGAGAGCCTCCCTCCTCCGCCCGGTCCAGGCCTCTGGGGAGAAGAAGGGCCTTTTGTGCCCGGCGCGCTGCGGTCATGCTGATCCCAAGGAAAAGGGCAGCTCCCGGGGCCTCTGACCTCACCCCTGACCCCAGCCCAGGGCTCTCCCCCCACCCTGTGGGGTGCCCCCCTCCAGCTGTTTATCGTGGTCACTGGGTCTACCCACACACACAAGCCAAGAACAGACACAGCAGAGGGAGGTGCAGGGGAAGCTGGGGCCCCCGGACCTCACCCCACAGCGAGAGTGGAACCAGGGACGCGGCTGAGAGCAGCAGGCCCCTCCCACACATTCTTCTAGACTCAACAGGCCTGCCCGCCCGCCTGCCTGCCTGTGGTCAGAGACTGCCAGGGCCTCAGGGCCTCTCTGGGGTCTGCAGGTCCCAGCCTCTCACTCCCCGGGACCCGGGCCTGCACCCTGAGGCCCTAGACTAGGGGTGTCGAACTCAATCAGAGAAGGGGCCAAAATCTAAAATCCAGCCTAAATCGCGGGCCAAATGGTTTACTGAACAGTCATAAACTGTCATTGTGATGGAAACGCAGTGGAGTGCAGTGATGACAGCGCGGTGCGGGCCACATTGCAAGGCCTGGCGGGACGGATTTGGCCCGCGGGCCATGTGTTTGACACATGTGCCCTAGACTAAGGTGACCAGACGTCCCGCTTTTGGCGGGACAGTCCTGATTTTTAACAACTTGTCCGGCGTCCTGCAGCCACGCGGGAATAATTGTTAAAAATCATGACTGTCCCGCCAAAAGCGGGACGTCTGGTCACCTTACCCTAGACTGACCCCTGCTCGGTCCCCCTGCCTGGCAGGGTGGGCAGCCTGAGCACCGGGTGGGTGCTGCCATCTGTAGTCACCCGTCCTCGACGTTCTATCCACTGAGCCAGACCGGTTTTGGCTAAAAATGACTTCTTTTACCTCTGTTTTTCCAAATAAACATGTGCTCACCACGTGAGTCTCGGTTCTGAAGTCTTTCCGAGCCAGAATCAAGTACCAGGTCCAGTCTGTCACCACGGGCCTGACTCCTGACGCCGTTCCCACCGCCTGCCACGGGGACTCGCCAGTCCTGGGCACCATTCCCGTCCTCCCGGCACCCCCGGGTCAGGAGGGGGACACGCGGTGGTGTGCCTGCAAAAATGCCCACGGGGGGGGGGCCGTGCCAGAGCCGGATGCAGTGGCTACAGGACGTGCTAAGGCCCTGGGGTTGCGGCAGGCGGGTGTGTGAGGGCTGCAAGGAGGGCTGGGGGCCAGGAATGGCGGGCGAGGGGTGCAGGGCCTTCATGGGACCGGCCAGGGCCCAGGGGAGGGCGGGGCTGAAGCAAGGCCTCCAAGGAGACACCTGGGTGGCCGCTGCCGGACGTAGAGCCTGCTGGGCAGGGGTGGGTGGCAGAGAGGAAGTCAGGCATCCAGACGGCTCCTGGGTGTCAGCCTGTGCAGGGAACGGACAGTGGGGTCCTCCCGAGGCGTCCCCCTCCTCACCCCTCCTTTGGTTCCCTCTGCTGGAGCCTTCGGTTACCGGACGTGACCCCGGCACCCTGCCCCTGCTCCAGGCAGGGAGGGTCTGGACAGGCTGGACTGGGAAGGAGGGAGCAGGTAGGCAGTCCCCAGTGGCGGGAGTGGGGCCCAGAGGACAGGGGCCATAGACCTCAGAGCCAGCGCCAGACCCTGCCTGTTACCACCGAGGGGTCCCGACAGGTCACACAGTTCACCCCACAATGGGCCTCCGTGGCTGGCAGGTTGTTTGGAGCTGAAGGCACCCATAGGCTCAGGCTCAGGAGGAACCTGGCCCCGCCCTCACTGCCTGGGGGACTGACGCAGGGGCCACGCCCAGTGAGACGTGGTCAGCCTCTGGCCCATCAGGATGTGTGTGTGTTTGTTTTCTGTTTATATATATATATATATATATATATATATATATATATATATATATATATATATATTTTTTTTTTTAATATATTTTATTGACTTTGTACAGAGAGGAAGAGAGATAGAGAGTTAGAAACATCGATGAGAGAGAGTCATCGATCAGCCGCCTCTTGCACACCCCCTACTGGAAATGTGCCCGCAACCAAGGTACATGCCCCCTACCGGAATCGAACCCGGGACCCCTCAGTCCCCAAGCCGACGTTCTATCCATTGAGCCAAACCGGTCTCGGCTGTTTTAATATATTTTATTGCTTTTTTACAGAGAGGAAGGGAGAGAGAAAGAGAGGAACATTGATGAGAGAGAAACATCCATCAGCTGCCCCCTGCACACCCCCCACTGGGGATGTGCCCGCAACCAAGGTACATGCTCTTGACCGGAATCTAACCCGGGACCTTTCAGTCCGCAGGCCAACACTGTCTCCACTGAGCCAAACCAGCCGGGGCTGGATATGTGTGTGTGTGTGTGTTTTAAATATATATTTTATTATTTTTTACAGAGGAAGAGAGATGGATAGAGAGTCAGAAACATCGATGAGAGAATCATCGATCAGTCACCTCCTGCACACTCCCTACGGGGGATGTGCCAACAACCAAGATACATGCCCCTAACCAGAATCGAACCCGGGAACTTCCACTCTATCCACTGAGCCAATCTGGTTTTGGCTAGGGATGTGTGTTGTTGTTTTTTAAATATGTTTTTATTGATTTTTGAGAGGGAGAGAAAGGAAAAAACACCAATGATGAGAGAGAATCATGGCTCTGCTGCTTCCTGCACGCCCCCCACTGGGGACCGAGCCCGCAACCTGAGCATGTGCCCTGACCTCCTGGTTCATAGGTCGACGCTCAACCGCGGAGCCAGGCCGGCCGGGCTCAGGGGGCCGTATCTGCCATGTTCATTTCTGTCTCTGGTCCTCTCGTGCATGTGGGGTCTGACTCGCGTGTACGCAGGCTTCTCATGCACACGTGTGTCCGGAATTTGGGGATTTCCTATTGCTCCCCGGTCTCATGTCTGTTTCATTCTTCGAGCAGCTGGAGGAACCCGGGTATGAGCCAGAGTGTCCCTCCCCCCCCCCACCCTCCCCCACCCCCCCGTTTCCCGCACAGCACCCCTGCCTGGCCCGCATGCCTGGGCCTCTGAGGGCAGGGCTCATACCTGGGTGCAGGCTGGAGGGACGGAACTGGCCCGGTCCCTGACCCCTCCTGGCCGCGCCTTGGCTGCTGAGGGTGTGCCGGCTGACGCCTCAGCTCCCCGGAAATGCTTTGTGCATGAATACATGACCTTGGGCAGGTCAGGGAACCCTGCACAGCCTCCAGCCTGTGAGGTGAGACAGCGGCTCCCGTCCCCCAGCCCAGGGGTGAGGGGAGGCAGGTGGGATAGATGTGCACAGGCAGAAGCCAGAACACACACACACACACACACACACTGCACACGTGTGCACATATGCACACACAATGCACATGTGCACAGACACAAGCCAGAACACACACACACACACAATGCACATGTGCACAGACACAAGCCAGAACACACACACACACACACACACAATGCACATGTGCACAGACACAAGCCAGAACACACACACACACACACAATGCACATGTGCGTGCACACACGGGTGTGTGGAGGCTCCCACAGCCAGGACACGGGCCTGGGCACCTGGGTGGGGAAAGAGCTGGTGTTGTCCCAGTGGGGCCTCCCCTGCCCCACCCAGTAGCAGAAAACTTGCTTCCCTCTGAGTGTGGGCCCTGGAAGGGTGGAGGGGCACTGGGTGGGGATGAACGGGCCGTTCCAGGCTGAGATGAAGGGCTTTTCTCTTCTTTTTCTTAAATGTGTTTTTATTTATTTCAAAGAGGAAGGGAGAAGGAGAGGGAAACATCAGCGATGAGAGAGAATCCTTGATCGGCTGCTCTCTGCAAGGCCCCCTCCTCCGGAGCAAGCCCACAACCCAGGCCTGTGCCCTGACCAGGAATCAAACTGCCATCTCCTGGTTCATAGGTCAACGCTCAGCCACTGATGCACACCGGCCGGGCTGAAGTAGCTTTCTTGGTGGGGGGTGGGGTGGGGAGCAGAAGCTGGGGGCTCAGCCTGGGGGGAGGGGGAGCTGAGACCCTGAAAAGAGGGTCCGGTCAAGGGCATGTACCTTGGTTGTGGGCACATCCCCAGAAGGGGGTGTGCAGGAGGCAGCTGATCGATGATTCTCTCTCATCGATGTTTCTAACTCTCTATCCCTCTCTCTTCCTCTCTGTAAAAAATCCATAAAATATATTAAAGGGAAAAAAAAGCAGACCCCTGACCCTCTGTGAAGCTCTCACAGCCCCTCACCGGGGTCTTAGTGAACAGGTGGGGCAGAGCTGGGGCTGAGGCGGGACTTCCCTGGGGCTCGGGGCTGGCCTGGGACACGGGGACCCTCCTTAGGGACCCCAAGGTTCAGGCAGCTGGGCTCCCCACCCCCAGGCCCAGCTGTTGTTTGGTGACTCCGGGGCCAGGCCTATCCTCAGGGGAGTCCTCCTCCCGACGCCGGCCAGGGCCAGCCCAGCCCCGGCGGGCGGGAAGGAAGGTGGCCTGGGCCACAGGAAGTCTCCTGGCAGCCGGGCGGCCGGCCAGGCTCCTGTCTGACGGGCGACCGCATCAGAGCTGCGCACAGACAATCGGACCCCCTCCCCGAGGACTCCCGCTGGCCCTGGGCCAGCCTGCGGGCTCCGCTCAAGGCCACGGGACCAGCCCTGACTCTGCCGGGGCCTGAACCGCCAGCCCCGTTGCTGGAAGCCCTGCCGGCCGCGGGCGGAGTCCAGCTGGCAGTGCGGCCAGCTCCATCCTTTAAAGGCCTTTTGGCTACCGCCAGACGCGGGCAAATTACAACAAGTGCACATGTGGAACGCAGTGCTGGGCTTACAGAGAAGTAAATATCCCCGAGGTCCCTCCAGAATTAGACACTGCGAGAGGATAAACAGGAGGAGAGGGAGCAGAGGCCCAGGAAGATGCCTGAACGCAGATGGGGAAGCGGCGGATTCTCTGGACGCAGGGTCCGAGAGCCACCCTGCAGGCCGAGAGCCACCCACCGGGCACTGGGGCCACCCACCGGGACCTGACCGGCTGGCCCTGCCTCCCTGCCGGAGGCCTTGCTGGAGGGAAGCGGAAACATGTAACAAAGCTGGAGCCCGAAGACCAGCCAGCACGCGGCATGGTTAGGTGCAGGCTGTAAAATGACTGCAAGTCCGCCCTAGCCAGTGTGGCTCAGTGGGTAGAGCGTCAGCCTGGGGACTGAAGGGTCCCAGGTTTGATTCCATCCAAGGGCACATGTCTGAGCTGCGGGCTTGATCCCCAGGGGGGCCGTGCAGGAGGCAGCCAGTCAGTGATCCTCTCTCATCATTGATGTTTCTCTCTCTCCCTCTCCCTCTCTGAAATCAATAAAAATATATTTTATTTTATTTTTAAAAATATATTTCTTTATTGATTCCAGAGAGTACGATTGAGACATCAATGATGAGAGAGAATCATCGATGAGCTGCCTCCTGCACGCCCCCCACTGGGGACCGAGCCAAAACCCAGGTATGTGCCCTTGGAATCAAACCTGGGACCCTTCAGTCCACAGACTGATGCTCTATCCACTGAGCCACACCGGCCAGGGCATTAAAGATATATTTTAAAAAAAGAAATATATGATCCCTTGGAACGGGAAACGCCGAGTACACCACGGGGTCAAGAACATCGCGGTCACTGGGAACCAGCTCGAAGCAGAGAACAGAAGGCCACAGACCCGGGAGATCTCACGACGCAGAGAGAACGGACTGCGCCCGCCCTGGGTGCCCGTCCGCACGCCCGCGCTGGCATCACTGGCAGAGTGCTCTGTGCCGCGGGGTGCTCCAGAAGGAATCGAACAGAAAGGTTTCAGGGGAGGGAGGAATGAAGGTGGCTCTGGGAATCGCAGGAGAGAACTCCAAGGACGCCTTTATTGCCAGGAAACTCCACGTCAGCCAGTCTGCTCTGGGGAATCATCATTGCTGCCTCACCTTTCATATTTCAGTTTTTTTTTAAAAAAAGAATGTGTACCCTAGTTTGTATCAAGGGCCATGGCCAAGGGTCAGGGTCATAAATGAAAGAAACCATCCCAAACAAAGGAGGAGGTGTAAAATAATGATAATAATAATAATAATGGTAAATGCTAGCCCTGGGCACCTGGCCCTGGGCTCAGCGTGAGTCTAACCCGGTTTCAGGCTGAGCCCGGCAGCCCGGGCTGAGCTCCTGGTGCAGGATGGGGGTCTCGGCTCTGACACTCGGGGAGCCCCGGCCGAGCAGACCCGGGCACAGGGCCGGCCGGCAGCCGCAGTGCAGAAGCAGGGAGCCCCGGCCCCGGGCCCCTCTGAGAGCCTCCTGGGGGCTTCACAGCCTCCGCGGCGGGGGAGCCGGAGAGGGTGCTGGCAGCGGGGGTGGGGGGGCGCGGGTGGGGGGGGCAGGCTGACTCCAGTCCCGGGGCGTCGAGCGCCACCTCGCGGCTGCTCGAAGCACCGCACGCTGTTTCCCAGCAGGATCCGGGCGCAAACCGCGAGCTCGCGGCCCGGGGCGCACTGATGGGGGGTCACAGAAGATGAGGTTCGGGGCCTCTCGGATCCGGAAGTTCGGGGCCTCCGGAGGGCCTCTGGGTCACACAGAGGATGTGAGGTTCGGGGCCTCCGGAGGGCCTCTGGGTCACACAAAGGATGTGGGGGTTCGGGGCCTCCCGGATCCGGAGGTTCGGGGCCTCTCCGGTCCGGGGGTTCGAGGCCTCCCGGTTCCGGAGGTCCGGGGCCTCCCGGGTCCGGAGGTTCGGGGCCTCCCGGGTCCGGAGTCTCGGTCCTCGGGAGCGCCTCTGGGTCACACCCAGGCGCACAGCTGCTCCTCGCCCTCGGGGCGGCGCTCCTCCAGCTCCCTGGCGCCGGACGCTGGGCGGCGGCCGGGTCCCCGGGCCCAGACGGGGGGCGGCAGCAGCGGGCGGAGGCGCCGGGCCAGGCGGGCGCGGGCGGCCGAGGCGAGCGCCAGCAGCGGCGGCAGCGACAGGAAGCCCAGCACCAGGAGCGCCGCGGCGGCGCGGTCCGTGAGCAGCGCGCGGCACGCGGGGCTGGGCGCCGGGTGCACCTGCGGGCGGGCGGGCGGTCACGTGGGGCTGGGGGCGGGCGGGAGGTCAGAGGGCGGGATGTCAGGGGCGGGGCCTAGAGGGGCGGGGCGGGCCAGACAGTAGGGGGCGGGCTCTGGAGGGTGGGCGGGGCCAGGCAGCAGGGGGGGGGCGGGGGGCGGGATGGAGGAGCGGGGTCTGGGTGAAGGGGCGGGGCGGGGTCTGGGTGACTGGGGGTCTGGGTGGTGGGCGGGGCCAGGCAGCAGGGAGGGGCGGGGCCTGAGTGACTGGGGGTCTGGGTGGTGGGCGGGGCCAGGCAGCAGGGAGGGGCGGGGTCTGGGTGGATGGGGGTCTGACTGGTGGGCGGGGCCTGGCAGCAGGCGGCGGGTCTGATTGGGGCGTGGTCTGGGTGGTGGGCGGGGCCTGAGGTCCTGTGGGGTCTGTGCTGAGGCTGCTGTGGGTCTGTCATTTCTCCGCCAAGGAAGGAGCTCAGGGACCCATTCACCGGAGTCCACACGGCGAACGGCCAGAGTAGGGATCTCTCCAGGGGAGGCTCAGCGAGTCCCCGCCCTCCCCGCTGTTGCCCGACCCCCCTTCCCCAGCCACACACACTGCTCCCCCGACCCTCCTCCATGCTGGCATCTGGCCCGGACCCCGGACCTGTGGGTGTCAGCTGGTGTCACCTGCTCTTTAGCGACCCCACGTCCCTCCCTCGCCTTAAGCCTACAGAAAGGGACACAGCGGCTCATCTGCCATCACCCTCCCCGCCCGGGACCAGGCCACAGCCCACTGCACATGGGGAGCCCGGCCCAGGCAGGAGGGTGTGCCAGGGGCTGTGTGTGTTGGGGGTGAGGGATGGGATGAGGCTGTGGACTGGTGAAACCTGACATCCTCTCCTCTTCCTGGAGCCCTCTCCTCCTCCCACCCTGCCCAGCTGCCCGGCCCTGGTGGCCCCTGGTACGAGGCGGGGGCCTCCGGGAGGGGCAGGGCTGTCCCCAGAGTGCGGACAAAGGCCCTTCTTCTGCTGTGGCCCACGGGGAGGGGCCGGCAGGAGGAGGCCCTCCGGGGAGGGACACACACGTCTCTGGGGGCAGGGGGAAGGCTCACCCTCAGGCCCCCTGCCCTGAGCTCCCCCAGGACCCCACGCCCCGGAGTCCCCGCCTGTGCCCCCCTGGGGCCCAGCTCACCCTGGAGTGGCACAGGAATCCCAGGTAGATGACGGCGGCCGCTGGCGTCAGCACCAGCAGGAACACGGCCCCGGGCAGCAGCAGGTGGAGCAGGAGGCCGGCCAGCAGCCGGCTGGGCAGCAGCAGGGCTGCGGGTCCGGCCCTGCAGTCTGGGCGCCTTCGGGGCAGCAAGGGCGCCGTGTCGGATGGGCCCCTTCCCTCGTCCTCCTCCGTCTCCCTCTCCTGCTCGCTCATGCTCTCCCAGCCGCCGTCAGACAGCGACCAAGACCCCTGGGGTCACCTCTGGGTCCGACCCCTTCTCAGACCTCGGCAGCCAGAGACTGGACCCGAGTGGAGGGCAGGACCCTGAGCCGGGAAGGTCCAGCCCTGACCATCCGTCACCCCTGCCTCCGTTTCCCCACGGCCAGGCGGCGGGGCCTCTGTCTGCCGGGCGGGCGCCTGCAGCTCCGGCCCTGGCCAGCCTCTGTGGCCAGCTCCTGTGGGCCGGACCCTATGGCCTGGCACTGGGGCCCTCCTCCCTCCTGGCCCCGCCCTCCCCGCAGCCCCCGCCCCGGCAATGACGTCATCTCATAGGCCTTGGCTATGATCACTGCCCCATCAGGAGCTGGTCTCCCTGGACCCCGCTTCCCCGCCCTGGTTCCTGCTGGTCCCTCCGTTCCAAACCTGGCCCTGCTCAGCCTCGGAGCGTGGGAGAGGGGGGTGCCCACACCCTGGACCTGGGAGAGGACGTGGGACCCGGCACCCGCTGGCTCGCCATGACGGCAGCCCAATCCCTCCTGAAACTGGGGTCACTGGTTCCGTCATTTCTTTATTTTGTTTAATCCTCACCCAAGGATATTTTCCCATTGAGTTTTATTTATTTTATTTTTTTAAAATATATTTTATTGATTTTGTACAGAGAGAAAGGGAGAGAGATACAGAGTTAGAAACATCGATGAGAGAGAGTCATCGATCAGCTGCCTCTTGCACACCTCCCACTGGGGATATGCCCGCAACCAAGGTACATGCCCTTGACCGGAATCGAACCCAGGACCCTTCAGTCCCCAAGCCGACGCTCTATCCATTGAGCCAAACCGGTTTCGGCTCCCATTGAGTTTTAGAGAGAGGGGAAGAGAGGGAAAGACAGAGAGACGAATTGATGTGAGAGAGGCACATCGATGGCTTGCCTCCTGCACACACCCCGGACCAGGGCCCCAGGCCGGGGAGGATACTGCAACCTGTCCTTGTCCAGAATTGAACCCGGGCCCCGTGGGTCTGTAGATGCTCTATCCACAGAGCCACACTGGCTAGAGCTGGATTCCATCCTTTCAAGGGGAGAAAAAGCATTCCAGGCCCTTCCAAAAACCCCAATGACTGCCCCCCAACCATCACTAACACCCCCGCCAACGCCCGAACCCGGGTTCCCTGCGAATGGAGCAGACGCCTGAGCCGCTGAGCAGCCACCGGCATCCGGCACTGACACCCCTCTCTCCCGCCTCCGCAGCCACCTCTCCCCGCAAGCTTTTCTCTTTCCCTGTCCCTGTGCCAGGCCTCCCGGGCCCACCGTCTCCCTTCAGACGCCTTAGAGTGGGGAGGCGACCGTGAAGTGGTGAAGTGGGGGGAGCGGGTTAAGGAACACAGGCCCCGTCAGGACCTCGGCAGCTCCCTGGACGCTCATCCACACCTGTCCCCAGGCACAAGCACAGCTCACACCTCAGGGTCTTTTTTTTTTTTTTTTAATATATTTTATTGACTTTTTTATAGAGAGGAAAAGGAGAGGGACAGAGAGCTAGAAACATCGATGAGGGAGAAACATCCGTCATCTGCCTCCTGCACACCTTCTATTGGGGATGTGCCTGCAACCAAGGTACGTGCCCTCGACCAGAATCGAACCTGGGACCCTTGAGTCCGCAGGCCGATGCTCTATCCACTGAGCCAAACCAGACAGGGCAATACCAGGGCCTTATAGGAACTATTCATTTCACCAGTGATGTGTGTGGCTGCTTTTGCTCAGTGGAGAGACCCTCAGCCTACAGACTGAAGGGCCCAGGTTCAATTCCGGTCGCGGGCACGTACTTTGGTTGCAGGCTCCTCCCCGGCCGGGGCCCCCAGCTGAGCAAATGTAGGAGACCCATCGATGTGTTTCTCTCACAGGAACATTTTTCTCTGTCTTTCCCTTTTGCTTCCACTCTCTCTACAAATCGATGGGAAAATATCCGCGGGTGAGGATTTTTTTTAATGTATACTTTTTATTGATTTCTTACAGAGAGGAAGGGAAAGGGATACAGAGTTAGAAACACTGCTGAGAGAGAAACATGGATCAGCTGCCTCCTGCACACCCCCTACTGAGGATGTGCCCGCAACCAAGGTCTGTGCCCTTGACCGGAATCAAACCTGGGACCCCTCCGTCTGCAGGTCGACGCTCTGTCCGCTGAGCCACACCGGTTAGGGCTCGGGCTTGGATTTTGTTTTAATGCTGCAAGTGGTTTGGCTAGTGTACAGACGGCGGCGAGGGTGCCTGTCTCCTCTCTGGCCCCACCCCCTCCACAGGTGAGTCACGTACACACACGCCAGGAGCAGCTCTAGGCCCTGGACTTGGCCGTGATTGAGGCCGACAGAGGGAAGGGCTGCGTGTGCCTGCCCTGACGGCCTTGCCTGAACCCACAGAGGCCGCGAGGAACGTGGAAAGGCTGCCAGGAGGCATTCCCAGGCTCCCCTGGCTCTGACCGGGTACGGGCGGCCCCCTGGGCCCCAGCAGCAAGGACTGGATCCCCAACAACAGGCAGCACTCTCTCCACCCCTCCCCCTGGTGTGGCCCACAACCTGGCCTGTTCTTTTTTTTTTAAATACTTTTTTTTTCTTTCTTTTTTTTTTTTTTTTTTTATGGATTTTAGAGGGGAAGGGAGAAAGAGACAGAAATGTCAACGATGAGACAGAATCATGGATCCGCTGCCTCCTGCACGCCCCACACTGGGGATGGAGTCTTCAACCCGGGCCTGTGCCCTGACTGGGAATTGAACCGGGAACTCCTGGTTCATAGGTCGACACTCAACCACCGAGCTGGCCCGTTCTTTTCGGTGTGACCCTGGGGGACAGGGACGCAGAGAGCTGACACCTTTGCTGCCCTTGCTTTTTCTTTCTTTAAATATATTTTATTGATTTTTACAGAGAGGAAGGGAGAGGCATAGAGAGTTAGAAACATCAATGAGAGAGAAGCATCGATCAGCTGCCTCCTGCACACCCCCTACTGGGAATATGCCTGCAACCAAGGTACATGCCCTTGACCATAATCGAACCTGGGACCTTTCAGTCTGCAGGCCGACGCTCTATCCACTGAGCCACACCGGTTTCGGCGTGCTCTTGTCTTGCTTTTTCTGGCAACGTGAGCAGCGAAGTGTCTGAACCCACCCTGAGTGCTGGCTGCCTTTCGGCCTGAACCTGCCAGCCGGGCTTTGGTCCTGGGAGAGGAAGGCAGACGTTAAAAACCAAACAGATTCTTTCACAGAGTGGTAAGTGTTAGGAAGAAAATAAAACAGGGTCAGGTCGGTGGTCAGGCGGGAGGGCCCCTCTGGGGAGCAGACGTCAGAGCAGGGGGGCCGTGGGGTGGGGTCCCTGTGGCTGGAGCCTGGGCCCCTCAGCCTCCTGCCTGGGGACCCACCCTTGGGACCCGGTACCTGCAAGGGCTGCTCTCGAGGGGGGTGGAGGGAGCAGGACAGGGCCCACAGGACACCCCATCCTTGGGAGCCTGAAGGTGGGGGCTGGGGTGGGAGCAACAGCCCCAAAGCTGTGCTGCCTCCTGGTGGACAGTCACAGAGGCAGCTGGCGCACTTCCTCCTCCTGTCGGACCCCTGACAGGTGGGCTTCCCTGGGGATGAGGAGATGGGAAGGCAGGGCCAGCCCCCCCCTGGCCCAGTCTGCCCTAGAATCAAAGTGACCCGTCCTGCAGGCCTCCCTCAGGCCCCTTCCTTCCTGCAGCACCAGTTCCAGATGCTTCTAGTCTCGTCATAGAAATGCTCCCAGGCCCGGCCGGCGTGGCTCAGTGGTTGAGTGTCGGTCTCTGAACCAGGAGGTCAGGGTTCGATTCCTGGTCAGAGCACAGGCCCAGGTTCAGGGCTCAGTCCCCCGAGTGGGGCATGCAGGAGGCAGACGATCGATCCATGATTCTCTCTCATCACTGATATTTCTCTCTCTCTCCCCCTCTCCCTCTCTGGAAGCAATAAAAATATATTTTAAACATGATACCATAGCCTGGCTCCTCCCTCTCCTGCCCAGCGGTCTGCCTTCACGGCCTCCACTGACCTGCCATCTTGAGGCGATCCCTCCCCGATGCCCTCACCCAGGTTGCCTGGCATGGGAGGGAAGGATCCCACTGTCCCGTCCACCTCCTGGAATGAGGCAGGAGGCAAAGCTCCAGCCCCAGGTGGGTGGTCTCAGTCGGCATCCCAGGAGGGGGGTGAGGGGCAGGGCCTGAGGGAGGGGCCAGGGAAGGCATGTGGGTGCCTGGGGGGGGCGGGGGGGTGGGGGGCCGGGGGGGTGGGGGGGCGGGAGGGGGGAGGGCAAGTCTTGGCGCATTAGAGGCTGCTCCTTGAAGGAGCTCAGTCCAGGGGCTTGCTCCTGCTTGCCTGGTCTTTGTCTGGGTCGGGGAGGGGGGGCACAGGCTGTTGGCAGGGAGGAGGGGACTGGGAGGGGGAGGCTGGGCCTCCAGGCAGGGCCTCACCTTAAGTTTCTGTGTAAACAGTGTGGAGAGCGGCCCTTCACCTGGCCCAGGAGGCACCCGCTCACTCCACCCCCACCCCACCTCCCCCCTACCCCCCACCCCCACCTCCCACATACACCCCACACCCCACACCCCACACCACACACACAGGCAACTGCAGCTCCAGCCTCCAGCCCTCCGGAGCCCACACCCACCTTCACAGGCTGTGGCTGGGCCAGGACGCACATGGAGAGGAGCCCCGAGTCCCTCCCGGGGCAGGCTCCCTCTGGGGTAACTGGGAGCTGAGCCCGGCTGGTGGCCTGGTTGGGGGAGGGGATATAACCGGTCCATGCTGGCCTGGAAAGGGGGCTGGGCCTGGCCCGGCCTCCGGTGTCCACACAGGATCCTTTTCTCCCAGCCAGTCTTGGGCGCCCACAGCCCGGGCAGCAGGGCCTCCCTGAGGCAGCAGCCGGGCAGGAGCTCAGGGGATGGAGCTGGGATCAGTGGATGGAGCTGAGCTCAGTGGATGGAGCTGGGATCAGTGGATGGAGCTGGGATCAGGGGATGGAGCTGGGATCAGTGGATGGAGCTGGGATCAGTGGATGGAGCTGGGCTCAGTGGATGGAGCTGGGATCAGGGGATGGAGCTGGGCTCAGTGGATGGAGCTGGGATCAGTGGATGGAGCTGAGATAAGTGGATGGAGCTGGGATCAGTGGATGGAGCTGAGATCAGGGGATGGAGCTGGGATCAGGGGATGGAGCTGGGATCAGGGGATGGAGCTGGGCTCAGTAGATGGAGCTGGGATCAGGGGATGGAGCTGAGATCAGGGGATGGAGCTGGGATCAGAGGATGGAGCTGAGATCAGGGGATGGAGCTGGGATCAGGGGATGGAGCTGGGACCAGTGGATGGAGCTGGGCTGGTGTGGATGGAGCTGGGATCAGTGGATGGAGCTGAGATCAGGGGATGGAGCTGGGTTGGGAGGAGGCCTGAGGGCGGGAGCGGAGGGGCCCGGTGTCCCCCAGGCCCAGGGCGCCTGCTGCAGGCTCCGTGGACGGGTCACAGGGGGCCAGCGTGGAGGAGAGGTGAGCCCCCCACCCCGGGGCTGCGCGGGGAGGGTGCATCCGGCCAGGAGGTGTGTGTGGAGGGGTTTTCCCTCAGGGTGAAGAGCAGGTCCGGGCGCTGGGCTGGGTGGGCGGGCAGGGGCCCTCACCGGGCGGGGCAGGACCCGGTCTTGCTCCCAGGAGCCCGCCCCAGCCTCGCCAGCGCCCGCAGGGCCCGCGCGGGGAGGACCTGCTGCCTCTGGCCGCGCTGCCGGCCACGCGCCCTCCTGGCCACGCGCCCTCGTGCGGCTCCGGCTGCGGCTCCGGCTGCGGCGCGGGGCGCGGGCCGGGGCGGAGGCGGCGGGCTCTGGGGGCTGGAGCTGCTGGCCGGGCGCGCGGGCCCAGGCCGCGAGGGGCCAGGGCTGAGCATCGCGGCGAGTGCGGGCCGCCGGCAGGTACTTGGGGGCCTCGCCCCCGGGGGGCGGGGCGGGGAGGGCGCGGGCCGAGGGGACGCGGGCAGGAGGAGGAGGAGGTTGTCCGGCTTCGGGGCTCAGGCTGGCGGGAGGGTCCAGGAGGGTCTGGGGTCCGAGTGCAGCCTGGAGTTTGCTTCCGGTTGTAGCCACCTCAGAGACGCCTGGGGAGGACCCTGGCCGGGTGCTCCAACTTTATTCTGAATACTTTTTTATTGCCCTGGCCGGTGTGGCCCAGTGGATAGAGAGTGGACCTGTGGATCATAGGGTCCTGGGTTCGATTCCGGTCAAGGGCAGGCACCGTGGTTGCAGGCTCCTCCCTGGCCTGGTCCCTGGTCAGGGCTCATGCAGGAGGCAGCCAATCCATGCATCGATGTTTCTGTCTTTCCCTCTCTCTTCCACTCTCTCTAAAAATTAATGGCAAAATATCTTTGGGTGAGAATTAAAAAAAAAAAATAAAAAAAAAAATATATATATATATAATCATTGATTTCAGAGAGGCAGGAAGAGAGAAAGAAACATGAATGATGAGAGAGAATCGTTGATTGGCTGCCTCCTGCACGCCCCACACTGGGGATTAAGCCCACAATCCAGGCATTGAACCGTGACCTCCTGGTTCACAGGTCAAGGTTCAACCCCTGACCCATGGCGCTGGGCCAGGTGTTGAAGTGTGTCTAAGGACGAGGAGGGGGGGAGAGTTAGTCTCTAGGCAGAGCCCTCCAGGTGCCCGAGGGGCTGGCACACTTACCGCCGGGAAGCCGTGCCGAGAAGAGGCCGTTAGGAGACCAGGCCAGGCGAGTGGGGATCAGGCAGATGGCGGGGCGGCCCTGTCCTCTCCTCCCCTCCTCTTCCAGGACGTGGAGACTCTGCTTGACCGGGGGGCAGACCCCAGCCTCGGACAGGCCGGGCGCTCTGCCCTCCACAGGGCCGCCGCGGGCAGACACCTGTCTGCCGCCGGCTGCTGGCCCCCTTGGGAGCAGAGGTGAATGCTGGGGACACACTGGGCCTCATCCCCGGCACCACGCTGCTCAGAGCGGCCACGTGGACGTCGCCAGCCACCTCTGGACAGGGGCGCGCAGGCTAATGCCATGGGCTGGCCCCGCTCCACACCCCTGCACCTCGCTGTGGAGCGTGGCCGCGGCCCCACCGCCAAGCTTCTGCTGAGCCGAGGGGCCAGCCCAGCCCCGAGGACGCAGTGGGGTGAGGTGACCCAGGACCACGTGGCCAAGGAGGGCCTGTCCCGGGCAAAACCTCCCCTTTGCAGAGAGCTAGGGGCCGGCTGGTGTGGCTCAATGGGTTAGCATCGACCTATGAACCAGGAGGACATGGTTCGATTCCTGGTCAGGGCACATGCCCTGGTTGGGGGCTCCATTCCCAGTGTGGGGTGTGCAGGAGGCAGCCAATCCATGATTCTCTCTCATCACTGATATTTCTATCGGCCTCCCTCTCCTTTCCTCTCTGAAACCAATAAAAGTAGATTAATTAAAAAAAAAACACACCACAAGAATGACTGCCAGGGGCACACAGCTCGGGGGATGGGAGAGGCTGAGCCGCACAGCGCAGGACAGGCGGCTCCGGGCTCCCACGGCCTTGGGGTGTGCCAGGACCCCCTCTTCGGAGCTGAGACCTGCCTGGGTGGAGGGGAGGACTGTCAAGAGTCCCTGGAATAGACGCGGACAGTGGCATCAGACTGACCCACTGACTCCCAGGAGCGCCTCACCTCTGCAGTCCAGCCTTCTCCACATTCTCCTGCAGAGAGACTGGCTCGTGCCCCAACGCCTGAGGGTCAGCCCTTTGTCTGTCCACCGTGGGGGTGTCACCCTCAGTCGCTCTCTGTCTCTGGGGGTGCTCTCACTGTGCTATCTTTGAGTTGGCATTTGTTGATTTGCAATCAGTCATGTCAGGGCTGAACCCCTGGCCACCCCTGTGATCCAGAGCCCACACACCCAGCTAACATACCCCCAACCCCAAATCACCAGGGCCAGGTACCAGACAGCTAGAGGTGGCCCCTGTGCAGCAAGGCCCACAGGGATGATCCAACAAACCAGTCCCAAGAGGTTGCCCTGCCCTGCACTGCACTTCCTGCTGGAACCCCCTGCTTCCCCACTCCTGCCTCCTCACTGATACGGGTCTCCCTGTGGCACTGCAGGCCCTGGCATGTCCCCTCCACTCAGGAAATGTAAGTGCCCACCCCTGTGCCCTCACAAAAAATCATTGCCTTTATTCAATTTAAAAGTATACCTTTTAAAAAAAATATATTTTTTATTGATTTTTACAGAGAGGAAGGTAGAGAGATAGAGAGCTAGAAACATGGACCAGCTGCCTCTTGCACACCCCCTACTGGGGATGTGCCTGCAACCAATGTACATGCCCTTGACCGGAATCGAACCTGGGACCTTTCAGTCCGCAGACCGATGCTCTACCACTGAGCCAAACCGGTTTCGGCTAAAAGTATACTTTCTTGTCTGGCCCATGTCGCTCGGTGGATGAGCGTCAATCCAGGAACCAAGAGGTCTCCAGTTCAATTCCCAATCAGGGCACGTGCCCAGGTTGCAGGCTCAGCTAATCAATGATTCTCATCATGGATGTTTCTCTCTCTCCCCCCCATCTCCCTTCCTCCTTGGAATCAATAAAATTATACATATATATATATATATATATATATACACACACACATATATATATTTTATCAAATAAAGAAATGGAACAAAATGTAAGCAATGGGTGCATCTGGGGAGAACGTATTACAGAATTCCTTCAACTAGTGTTGCAACTTTCCTAGAATTTAACAATTACATCCATGGGGAGGGGAGGGGAGGGGTGGGAGATATGGGGGAGATAAGAGATCAACCGAAGGACTTGTATGCATGCATATAAGCATAACCAATGGACACAAAACTGGGGAGGGAGGGCATGTATGGGAGTGTGTATGCGTGTGGGAATTGGTAAGATATGTACACTTATAATACCTTAGTAAAGTAAAAAGTAAATAAAAATTACATCCAAAGAAAACATTATAAAGAAATTGCAGCCAGGACCGGTTTGGCTCAGTGGATAGAGCGTCGGCTTGGGGACTGAAAGGTCCTGGGTTCGATTCCGGTCAAGGGCATGTACCTTGGTTGCAGGCATATCCCCGGTAGGGGGTGTGCAAGAGGCAGCTGATTGATGACTCTCTCTCATCGATGTTTCTAACTCTGTATCTCTCTCCCTTCCTTTATGTACAAAATCAATAAAATATATTAAAAAAAAGAAAAAAAGAAATTGCACCTACTTTTTGCCCCCTCCCTATTTTTTATGGTAAAATACACAGAAGGTGAAATGTACCAGTTTAACCATTTAAAAAAAAATATTTTTTTTAATTGATTTTTTACAGAGAGGAAGGGAGAAGGATAGAGAGCTAGAAACGTCGATGAGAGAGTAACATCGACCAGTTGCCTCTCCGGGGGTGTGCCCGCAACCTTGACCCTGGACCTTTCAGTCCGCAGACCGACACTCTACCAGTTTCGGCAAGTTTAACCATTTTTAAAGGGTCCGATGCGTTTAGGACTTTCACAGCTTATGCAACCGCCCCCGCTACCCCGGGGCAGAACACGTCAACACGCGAAAGGACACCCTGTCCCCGGGCCGCCACTCCCCGCCCCCCTCCCCGCCCCGGGCCGGTCCCGGTGGGCTCGGAGTCCGTGGACCCGCCAGTTCCGGGTATTCACCGGACGGAACCAAACGACACGCGGCCTTGGTGCCCTGCTGGCCCCGCCTGAGGCAAGGCTCCCGCAGCGGCGGTCTGCAGCGGCCCTTCGCCCTCCGCGGGGCACGCGGAAGGCCCACGCGTGGGGGAGGGCGGCATTGGCTTCTCCACCGCCCCCGCCCCGCCCCGCCGCCGGCGTCCACGCCCCCGCCCCCGCCCCCGCCCCGCCGCCAGCGTCCACGCCCCGCCCCCGCCCCGCCCCCGGCCCGCTCCGCCCCCGTCCACGCGCACAACCGGACGCGGGGGGCGGGAGGGCGGAGAGAGCGGGAGGCTGCGCGCGCACCGGCCCGCCGAGCCCGAGCATGCGCACGAAAGCGAGGCGGCGGTAGGGCCGGGGAGCATGCGCGGTGCCCCGGAAGTTCCCGGTGGGCCGCTGACCCGGAAGCCCTCGGCCGGCGCGGCGCGGCGCGGGCGTCGTTCAGCGGGGACGCGCGCGGGGAACATGGTCTTCCTCACGACGCAGCTCTGGCTGCGGGCCCGCGTCACCGACCGCTATTGGCGGGTGCAGGAGGTGCTGAAGCACGCGCGGGTGAGTCGGCCGCGCCCGCCCCGCGCCCCGGCGCGCCCGGGAGCCCGCGGACCCCGCCGCCGACCCGCCTCTCCCGTTCTTTTTGACCCAGCACTTCCGGGGGAGGTCGAACCGCTGCTACCGGCTGGCCGTCCGCGCTGTGATCAGAGCGTTTGTGAAGTGCACGAAGGCCCGGAGACTGAGGAAGAGGATCCTGCGGAGGGTGAGCCTGGACCCCGGGGGCCCGGCGTCAGCCCCCGGCCGAGGGGCCTGGCTCCCACCCTCCCCTCCCCTCCCCTCCCCTCCCCTCCCGCGGGACCCGCGGCGGCTGCGGCAGACCCCGTCCCCCTGCCGCCGAGGCGGAAGCCTCAGCACCGTTCTCCAGGCCTTTGTCTCTCTCGTTCTCATGCCCTTCACCCCAAATCCCGCAGGAACCGGTGGCCAGGGTCCCGTGCCCGCACCGCCAACCCCCGCCTGCGGCACCGCCCGTCCTTCTCCGCCCAACCATGTCCGCTTCTCAGCTCCCCTCCACCTGAGGCCCCGGGCGCTTCCCGTCCCTCCCCGCTCGTGAGGAAAGGCAGAGCCCAGCCGTGGTCACTGTGGTCTGGTCCCCGCCCTCCCGCCTGCTCCCTCCCAAGCAGTTTGCACTTGCACTTGGGTTTCCGCGAAGTGCCACCTTCTCAGGCCGGCGCCGCTCAGCGCCCTCGTGAACTCGGCATCCAACGCACCATGTGTTTTACTTGGTTGGTTGTTCTTTGCTCGCCCCCTGCCCCCACTGGAACGTAGGTTTCACAGGGGAATCTTACTGCTGTTGAACGCTGTGTGACCCAGGGTCCAGGTCAGTAACACTCTGTAAATATGGGCTGAATGGATAGAGGGGTGGGGTGTGATTTAAAAAAACATTTTGATTTTTTACAGAGAAGAGGAGAGAGGGATAGAGAGTTGGAAACATCGATGAGAAAGGATCATCGGTCAGCTGCCTCTTGCACACCCCCCACTGGGGATGTGCTCACAACCAAGGTACATGCCCTTGATTGGAATCGAACCTGGGACCGTTCAGTCCGCAGGCTGACGCTCTATCCACTGAGCAAAACCGGTTTCGGCAATTCTGACTCTTTAAAAAAGTATATACATATATTTTTATTGACTTTAGAAAGGAAGGGAGAGGGAGAGAGAACCACTGATGGGCTGCCTCCTGCAACTCACAATCCAGCCATGACCTCCTGGTTCCAACCATTGAGCCACGCCTGCCAGGGCTGTCCTTTCAATGTCAGACCCACTTCACAAACCGTAGGTTTGGTCCCCGCACAGTGAACTGTCCCTGCCTGTGAGTCTGCAGAGGGGTCTGTGCACCCAGTTCTGTTGTTTCCCCTCTGGGTCTTATCAGCAGGGGATAGAGGGGTGCTGGCCCCCCGGGCTCCTGGGGGAGACCCAGCTGTGCGCCGCTGGTTGGAATGTGCTGTGAAGAGCTGAGAGCAGGGCCTGGCAGCTCCCTCGCGTTTGCTGCCACCGAGCAGCAGGGGCTCCGGCGGGCCCTGGGGCGGCACAGCGGCTGGTGGGGCTGGCAGAAGTGTAGTCTCGGGCTCCCCGGGCACCTGCAGCAGAAGCCCCGGAGGTGGGGCAGCGATTCGTTTGACAAGCCCGTGGGCAATTCTGATGCACGGCCCAGCTTGAGGACCACGGACGGAGGGAAGAAAGGGCCCGAGCCTTAGCACTGAGTCAGGCGTGGCCTGAGAGAGCCTCCCTGTTTAACGGAGCAGTTCCATTCAGAAGCCTTTGCGTCACTGGCTGGTCCCTTCCCCCTAGCCTCCAGGTGCCTGCTCCGGAACGCCCTGCAGCTCCTTGCCAGCCAGGTCCTCCCTCCCTGCAGCCCTGCTCTGCCCTCCCCCTGCTCCCTGAGGGAGCCGCACCTCCGTGGCTCCTGCGTGACTCCACACGCGGTCCTTCCCAAACTCTGAGCCGAGTCTGCAAGTCCCCTTCAGCTGTGTTCTCGGTGCCTAAAGGGGTTTGAATTCCCCCTCACTGCACCCACTTCCCTGCGAGCTGAGAGGAGCTGGCCCTGGGGGCGAGCGCCGGCCTGGCCTCCTGCTGCTGGTGTGGAAGCCTGTTGGCCTGAGCAGGGACACGGACTCACATGCGCTGCTACAGCAGCAGCAGCAGCTCGCTCGGAGCCCTGCTGGGAGGTGTGGACTGACGTACAAGTTATGTTTTTGTTGTTGTTAATCCTCACCCTCTTCACCCTCGGATATTTTTCCATTGAATTTTAGAGGGGTGGGCAGGGAGACAAACATCTGTGACCTAGGTACGTGCCCTTCCCTGGAACCAAACCCAGGACCCTTCAGTCCATAAGCCGACACTTTATCCACTGAGCCACACTGACTAAGGCTACTATGAGTTCTTAAGTTTCTCAATATTTTCTTAATTTCAGCTCTGGGTTAATCGGATTACAGCTGCTTCCCAGGAACACGGCCTGCGCTACCAAGCATTCACTGGCAATTTAGTTAAGGTATGATTGAGGATGGGGTTCTGGTGAGATGTTGAATGTCTGCAGAAACCAAACTTCTTGACCCCATGCACCTGAACACTGATTTGTCATCCGCGTGGAGTTCTGTCAGTTCAGGGACCCCCCACATTAGCTTTGTGCTTGTCCTGCTGGTGGTAGAATTGGGAATGGACAAGACACAAATACGCATTTCCCCATCGAGGGAAAAAGGCAGAAAAACTTGGCTTTAACTTTTAAGTTTAATTTCACAGTTTTTTGGTCTGATGAGGCAGCAATGAGAGTTGAAACTCATAATAAAAGCTTAATATGCTAAGTGTCCAGTTGTCCAGTCGTCCCTTCAACTAATCAAAGCGTGATGTGCTAAAGATGTGCTAAGGCTGCTCAGCTGCTTGCTGTGACGTGCACTGACCACCAGGGGCAGACGCTCCAACCCCTAGGCTAACTTGCTGCTAGGGTCCAGCCTATGGGGACTGAGCCAGACCCTACAGGACATGCCCTTGCTGGCTAACCTCCCCTGTCCCTCCTCGGCCCCAATCATATACTGGTGGGGTACCTTGGCCTGGCCTTCGTCCGCACAATTCAGGACCCCTCTGGGGATATCGGAGAGCCAGTTTCGGCCTGATCCCGCAGACCTCTAGTGCAACCATAAAGGAGGAAAATGTCTTGAAGGGGGTAAAGGTGTGTCACAAAATCTTTGTAATTGTTCTGTTTGGTGTTTATGCTATTTCCTGAGGGGTTGGGGTTGTGCTTCTATGTTGTACCCGTTTCTGTCCTTGGTATTTTTTTTTTAAAGCTTTTTATTACTTTAGTTAATCCTCACCTGAGGGTATTTTTTCCATTTAAAAAAATATTTTTATTGATTTTAGAGAGGAAGGGAGAGGGAGAGGTAGAGAGAAACATCAATGATGAGGATCATTGGTTGGCAGCCTTCTGGCGGTCCCTTACTGAGGATTGAACCCACCACCCAGGCACATTCCCTTTTGGTGCATGGGAACACACTCAACCAACTGAGCCTCCTCCCGCCCTCCTTCCCCTTCTCCAGGCTTATTGATTTGAGAGAGAGAGAGAGAGAGAAGGGAGAGGGAGAAACATAAACCTGAAAGTGGAACATTGTCAGCCTTCTGCCTGCCCCTGCCGGGGATCAAGCCCACCACATAGGGCTGTGATGGGCCGAGGACTCAGGCTGGCAGACTTTCGGTGCACGGCACAGGACAGTGCCCCGCCAATTGAGCTGCATCGGCCAGGCCTCCAATTCCGAAGTCACCTGCAGATTTACTTTACCGACGACTTGGTTTGGCTGTCTGTGGGAATTGGGAAAGCCCAGCTTGGGTCCCTGCTTCCCCTTTGGGGCTGTCTTCGTCCTTTGCAAATGGGAGTTGTCACTTCCTCTTCTGAACTTGCCCCAGGCCCACAGTTGCATCCGTCTGGGTGATGACCCCTGACCCTAAGCAGGATCCTTGGTTTTCTGGCATCAGGACTGGATGCCAGCCTCCTCTCTGCTACCTCCTGCAGAGGAGCGCTCCCTTCCTGTCCACATTCCTCCTCCAGTGTCCTGCTTGGATGGGATTCACCTCTCCCTCCCCTTCCCCTTTGAGGGCAGAGCCTGCCCTGCAGCCGTGCAGGACATGCTCCTAGGAGTGGATCCAGCTTATGTGCTGGGACTAGGAGCTCAGCGCCTTCTCTTCTGCTTCAGAGAAACGCATTTCTGATGCTGAACGGGCTCTGCTTCTCTCCCAGTGCCAGGTGGAGCTCAACAGGAAGGTGCTGGCTGACCTGGCCATCTATGAACCAAAGACTTTTAAATCCTTGGCTGCTTTGGCCAAAAGGAGGCGAGAGGAAGGGTTTGCTGCCGCCTTGGGGGACGGGAAGGAGCCGGAAGGCATATTTTCCAGAGTGGTGCAGTACCACTGACGGGACACTGACACATTGGCCCTCTGCAGCTGGTTTCGCAGGAAGAGGCGTTTCCTGTGATCCTTAAAACAAGAATCCTTTGCCAAGAATGGGTTTAGTATGATTTGCAGTTGTGTTACTTATTTCAGTAACCATGTGAGAGAAAAGGCCTGTCTGTCCTCCTGGGGAAAGACCAGCGACTGCTTGTCGATTGTGTTAATAAAAATTGTGTGCTGGTCAGCGTTTCCGCGTGTGTCCTCTGCGTCAAGCAGGCACCTCTGTGCTCTGCCTCACGTGGTGGGAGCGGCTGCCAGGGTGAGGCGTATTGCCTGGTGACCTGCCCACTTTTCCCCATCCTCACTGCAGGCCAACATCCCTCTGGCTCCAGTCACTGCACTGGCCTAAGAAACGCCTCCTGGCCCTTGTCACCGTGTTCGGTGATGGCCACTGGACTGGAAGCGTTTCGAGGCTTGGGGAGGAGTCTCCTTCCCTCGTTGCACCTTGCCTGGGGCTGGGCTGTGCATGAGGTGCTCAGTGCACACGCTCGTCAGTAAATGGCTCCTGGGCAACAGGTGGAGAAACAGGAGCCCTTCAGTGTGGTGTGAGCACCACGTCCTGCTGTGGAGGAGCCGCCTTTTTTTAAATTTTATTTATTTTTACATATTTTATTAATTTTTTTTTGCCCCCCTCCCTCCAGGAGCTGCCTTTCAGCCAGCGATGTGGGGCAGCGGGAACACACACACACCAACCCATCGTTTTTTCTCTTCCACGCTCTAAAAGTCCGTGGAAAATGTGTCCTCACTTGGGTGAGGATTAAAAAAAAATAATAAAAGTGGTGGTGGTGGGGGAGAAATGGGGGAAAATGCAGGAGTCACCAGCAAGCAGTCAATGCTGCTATATGCTAGCAGCAACACTGGACCCATTTCCCTTCCCGGGCCTGGCCCTGACTGGATAGAGCCATAAGCTGTTGGCTGAGGGTTCCAGACAAGATCTTACTCTGGTGAGAGTTTGGAAAAACTAGCTACAGATCAGTAACACTGCGTCTGTTCCTCTGGTACAGCTACGAGAGCAGCATGCCGTCAGGTGACTTAAATACCACCAGGGGCTGGCAGTCACTAACCCAGAGCGTCCGATACAACCGACCAGGCAGTGGTGGTCAGTAGTTAGTTCATACAGGTATCAGCACCTCAAGAGCTTCCTCTGTTGGTCAGATGAAGTCCGCAGATGAAGCCTTGACCACAGCTCCTGGAACATCCCATCCTGGCCCCCTGCCCACGATGCCTAGGGAACCCTTGCCTTTCCTTGGGGTGTCATGGACTTAGGAGAAACATGGAATTCTATGTTTCCGGCTACCCCTCTTCCCGGTGAAGTCAATTCTGCTCTGTTTTGTCTTTGGCTCCATTCTGAGGGCAAGAACTCTGGTGATCTGGTAGTATTATTTGTACCCCCAACCCTGGATTCGAGAACTGAAGAGGGATGACAGTGCCAGCTGCCACGTATTAATTCAAGCAAACAGAAAAAGAGAGCCCTCAGAACAAAACCCAGAAAAGTTCAGAACACAAAAGCAGAAGGTCGGACCCAGGAGAACTTACCCCTGGAGCTCCTGAGCCGAGGAGGAAAACGAGCTCAGCTGGGTCTGTGGGCGCCGCACCTGTTTGCTCCCCAGACCTGGCGCTATGGGGACCAGGGGTCTCTCTGGATCCCAGGTGAGCCCCAAACATGCCGGACGTAAGTAAAAAGTCGGTCAGGTGTTCATTCAGCAAAAAGGATTTATTGGGGGAGGGGGTGTGTGCGGTGGGGAATGGGAGATTGCAATCCCAAATGTGTGGTCCAGGCCAGCCAAGTGGAGGTTTCCGTCCGGAGGGAAAGGAGAGCAGTACAGCCGAGAGCGGAAGAGGAAGCTAAGGGCAGGGGTCCGTCACTACCGCGGGGCTGGGTGCTCACTCCAGAGCCGTCCCCGCTGGGTTCTCCCGGTGACTGGGGTGAGAGCCCCTCCCACCCGCGGCCTAGGTTCACCTTTCTGATCTCAACGTTGACACCTTCAAATACCTCCCGGAGCCTCCGAGGGTCCCCCCAGGCTCAGGGGGCGCACCTCACAGCGGAAAAGCAGCCACGAACCCCTGCGCCTGCCCTGGTGCCGTCCCGCCGAGTGACACCGCCCCCCGGTCCGGGCCCTCACCCAGTGCCTTCCGGGTGCCCGCAAACCCCTTCGAGAACAATCGGACCCCCAAGAAGCCTTAGGGCTGCAGTGCGGGGCTCGCGAACTCGCGAATTGGTGAAGACGCAGCTCCGCCGGGGCGCCCCGGAGCGGCACCCGCAGCGAGTGCTTCCGGGTTAAGGCCCAGACCACAGCCTCTTCCGGGCGCCGCGGGGCTTCCTGGGTAAGGAGCACGGCTCCCCCCCCCCCCCGCCCGCCCGCGCCGGGTTCCGGCATCGTGCGCGGCGCTGACGGGCAGGTCTCGTAGCCAATAGTGTCAAAGGGTCGCCGGGCCTCCCGCAGGTCCAACCAATGACGCGGCAGGGCTGGATGGTCCCGGACGTAAACGTCGCGAGGAGCCGCCCTGCCGGGCAGAAGCCCGAAGAAGAGTCGGCGGCACAAAATGGCGGCGGCGGCGGCAGCGGCTGCTACGGCCGTGGCCGGGGCTCAGGGTCCAGCGGCCCCTGCGGCGGCTGCGGCGGGGACCCCGGGCCCGGGGGGCACAGCTCCCGGGTCGCAGGGCGTGCTGATTGGGGACCGACTGTACTCCGGGGTGCTCATCACCTTGGAGAACTGCCTCCTGCCCGACGACAAGCTCCGCTTCACGCCATCCATGTCGAGTGGGCTCGACACCGACACGGAGACCGACCTCCGCGTGGTGGGCTGCGAGCTCATCCAGGCGGCCGGCATCCTGCTCCGCCTGCCGCAGGTGAGGCCGCCGCGAGCCCGGCCCGAGGTAACCGCCGCGCCGGCGCCGGCGCGGGGCGCGGCCGGGCCTTTTGTTGGCGGCGGCGCCGGGCCCGTGCTGACCCCGACCCCGTCCTTTCCCCGCCGGCCCGGGCCCGGCGCTCCCCGCCGCCGGATCGCCGCTGGCGGAGAGGGCGCAGGCTCCGTGGACGTGTTGAATAAACGTGTGTTTTTCCCGGGCCGGCGGCCCTGCGGCTGTTGTCGGGCGCCTTTAAAACGCCGGCACCTTTGTCTCGCAGGTGGCCATGGCGACGGGGCAGGTGTTGTTCCAGCGGTTCTTCTACACCAAGTCCTTTGTGAAGCATTCCATGGAGGTAAGGGGTTCCGCCCGCTGCCCGCTGGCATGTGCTGGGGGGAGCCAGGGCTGGCTCTGCCGGTGGCTTCTCCGGAGGGGACGTTGGGAGTCCCGGGACCCCGCCCAGGGGGCCTGTTCCTCCGGGCGCCCCCGCTCTTAGCTCCCCGCCGCCCGGAAGCTGCGGGAGGCCTGGCGCCGGAGCAAACCTCTGCGTGTTGCAATGCTTACGTTGCAGCACGTGTCCATGGCCTGTGTGCACCTGGCCTCCAAAATAGAGGAGGCGCCCAGACGGATCCGGGATGTCATGAACGTCTTCCATCGCCTGCGACAGCTGAGGGAGAAAAAGTGAGTCCAGCACCTGCCCCAATGCCTGCCTCCTCCTTGCCGTTAGTAAGTGACACTGTTTCTGAAGCAGAATCCAGGGTGTGAGGTTCTTGTTATTGATCCTCACCCGAGGATATTTTCTGTTGATTTTAGAGAGTGGGAGAGAGGGAGAGACAGAAGTAACCAACCGTGTGAGAGAAGCACATTGATTGGTTGCCTTCTGCATGCAGCCGGGGTACATGCCCTTATGGGAATCGAACCTGGGACCCTTCGGTCTGCAGGCCTATGCTCTGTCCACTGAGCCAAGCTGGCCGGGGCCAGGGTGTGAGGATTTTAGACCAGAAGGGGGCCTGTGCCCCAGGGTCCTCACCGCGCTGCTGAGTGTGTTCAGGCCCCACAGTGAGGAGGACAGAGCGCTGGGCCTCCAGGCTGCTGGTGGGTTTCCTGATTTCCTAAAGCTGATGGACGTCCTTAGGGACTTGGCTGTTTAAAGGTTGCGCTCAAGCCAGTGGCTCAGTGGTTGGGGCTGGACCTGTGAGTCAGGAGTCCCGGTTCGATGCCATCGGGGCACTGGCCCTCTCGGCCGAGTCTGTAGAGCGGGTCTCTGGGTCAGACGGGAGGAGGCTGCTGAGGTTAGCGCTGGAGCTGTAGGGAGACTGTGGTGGAAGGACATGAACTTGCCACTTCTGTTTTGTGGTGTTTATTATGGTAGACTAGAGGCCCGGTGCATGAATTTGGGAGAGGGGTCCCCCTCTGGCCAGCCTCAGGGGGATGACTGGCAGTCGGACATCTTTTCACAATCCTGCTCACCTGCCTGCCTACCTGGTTGCCCGTCACTCCCTCCCCCTGCCAGCCTAGTTGCCCCTAACTGCCCCTCCGCCCCCTTGACGGCCTGTTTGCCCCCTACTGCCTCCCCTGTCGGCCTGATTCCCCCATGCAGCCTGCTGTTCAGTTGTTTGGATGTCCCTCACTAACCCCCTAGGCAGCCATCTTGTGAGGGTTAATTTGCATATTATCTTTGTTATATAGGAAGGATTCTAACTGGGTGGGGGTAGCCAAAAGATTAGGAAGAGTTTGTCTTGTTTGACCTGATGTACTGTGTCTTTGTAGGAAACCTACACCTCTACTGCTGGATCAGGAGTATGTTAACTTGAAGAACCAGATTATAAAGGCAGAGAGACGAGTTCTCAAGGAGCTGGGTTTCTGCGTCCATGTGAAGCACCCCCACAAGGTGGGTGGGGGCCCCAGGACCCCCGGAGCCGCACTCTGTTCTCTCCGAGATTGAAAACTGAGGACGATTAAATGTGTCCCTGGCGTGGGTTTCCATTTTCTCTCCATAATCTGAAAATGCTCTTCTCCGTTAGCCTTGTGTTTCCTGTTGATTTTGGTATTATGTTTTTAAGCGTTTTGGAAGTAGCATTCTGTTTTCAGAAATAGTGATGAAGTTGTAAATAGAGCATCTGTCTGTTTACATTTTTCTTTTTCAAAAAAATTTTTTAGCCTTCATTTGATGCGTTTTTGCTTAAAAACAAAACGATTTGAGCGAGCGAGCGAGCGAGCAAGAGAGAGAGATTGACTGCCTGCCTCTTGTATGTGCCCCAACTGGGGATGGGAACCTGCAACCTTTTGGTTCACAGGACAGTGCTTCCACCAACTGAGCCACCTGGCCACGTCTCAACAGCTTCTTTTCTTTTCTTTCTTTATTTACTTATTTATTTTAAACAGCTCGTTTTCCTTTATTTATTTGTTTGTTTGTTTATTATTTATTTATTTTAAACAGCTCGTTTTATTTATTTGTTTATTTGTTTATTTTAAACAGCTCATTTTTAAAGTTGCTTTAGTAACGGCTTCATCTCCTCCTATAACAGCCGTTTTTCATGAAGAATTAGCTGAGGAGCGTGGCTACTGTAGGGTATTCTGGTTCCTTCTCCGTTCCTCTCAAACACAAAGCTGTTGTTTATTTTGAGTTGATTTGAGAGGGGGCAGAGGGAGGGAGAAAAGGGATGTGTGCTCCGCTTATTTACGCATCCATTGGACGCTGCTCCTGCCTGTGGGGATTGGGACAATGTTCTCCCCGTCTGAGCCACCCAGCCAGGGCCCAGAGCTTGTTTTATTTTATTATTTTTTTAAAGTTAGCCTTTTTTAAAAATATACTTTTTTTTGCTTTCAGAGATTAAAGGAGAGATGGAAACATCAATGATGAAAGAATCATTGATCGGCTGCCTCCTGCATACCCCCTACTGGGGATGGAGCCTGCAACTCAGGCCTGTGCCCTTGACTGGAATTGAACCTGGGACCTTCAGTCCAAAGGCTGACACTCTGTCCACTGAGCCAAACCAGCTAGGGTCTAAAGCTTGTTTTAAAAAATACTGCTATTTGTATCTTTGTTTTCATTTTCTTTTTATTGGTGGGCTTCCTCATACTCTCTTTTTTTATTTGATTTTCTGGCATTAATTCAAAACCTCAATCAATTACCGTAGATTTAAGAGCTTTTCTTCATTTGCTGGCAGTGTTTTCACACCGTATTGTGTGTAAGTTGGTGATGGGTACACAGCTGCTGGGGGTGAAAAACAAGGTCTTCCCTGTGGGTGCAGGGAGCAGATGGCAGCAGAAGCCTCCCGCTGAGCTGTGTCCTGGGCTGGGGCCAGGAGCCTCCTGGGAGCTAGCATGAGGCTTACTGCTGCATGGCGCCCTCAAGATCTGAGATCTGGATTCCAAGGTTCTTGGTAATAACAGCCTGACCCGTATCTTCCAGATAATCGTTATGTACCTCCAGGTGTTAGAGTGTGAACGTAACCAACACCTGGTCCAGACCTCGTGGTGAGTTGGTTTTCCTTGTTTTATGAGACCAGCCGGGGCAGGCAGGAATATGTTGACTGTAGGCACTTGGGCAGTGGGTAGTTGGTCCCATGACTTGGTTGTGGGCTGGAGTTGTCTTGAGTGCCCAGTGTTCCTGCCACGTAATTCCAACCAGCCTCCCAATATCAGGCACTGGCTAACGGTAAGGTGGCCCACACCTTCCCCTGACCTCCGAGGGCAGTCGGTAGGCTTCCTGTTGGGGCTGCAGACGGGCACCCCGGGATCTTACCCCGGGTACGGGCACAGTCTTAGTCCTGTGTCTCCTGTGAATTTGCTCCCCGCTGTCTCAACAAGACTCCCAGGGAAGAGGGGATGTAAAGTTGGTGTAAGTTCTGGGGACGGGCTTTAACCATATGTTAGAGATGAGGCCTGGAGTCACAGGGCAGTGCTGGGTGCGTGGTGAGTTTCCCCCCGGAGTTAAGGCTATAAGGGTCATATTTTGCTGCTGAATTGTCTGGTGCTGTGCTATCCAAGAGAACCTGTTTTGACTTTTCTTTTCTGTACTCTTTCAATCAAAGGGGAGCCTCTGAGGGTAAGTGACTAAGACCTCTCCTCGCTGTCCAAGCGCTTCGGTGCAGGGACAGCGGCCGTCCTCAGCCACTCCCGGGCAGGCTCCACGAAGGCTGGCCTAGATGGTGGTATGCTCACGATAGTCTAGTGCTGGCCGACGCTGCTGTGGTTCTGACGGTTGCGCTTCTTGTTAACCCTCTGTCGTGCTTTGGTAATTGTATTGATTAGACTTGATAACTGTTTGACTTGAAATTTGTTCCTTTAAAACTGCTGTACCTACCTGTGCACTAAAGATGCAATACCTGTCTGTGAAAAAAAATCTGTGGAAAGCTGTGAGAATTGGCTGATGGGAACTGGGATGTAAGTAAGGGATAATGGCACTATTTCTGGAGGTTCTAGGGCTGCCATTTCAGCAGCTGAGTGAAGGTAATGCATCTTTAGATGACCCCATGAACACTTTATATTGTAACATTTCAGATATGCAATTAGCTTAAGTATATGTTTTGAGCAATTTGTCTTGTTTTTAGGACTTTAAAGTTAATAGATTAATGTTATCACTATTTGAATATTGAAAATGTTCTATTAAGATAAAAAAAAACTTCTCGATGGTTATGTGCATACGTACAATGTTTAAACTGTTCATTTGTGATGCTCTGGGTCCTGGGCCTTGGTGCCCTCACACTGGTTCTCGGTCACCTCCTGGTGCTGGAACATGAGCTTCCAGCAGGTGCCGCCAGCGGCATGTGCGGGCCTTGAGGACCTTGGAGTGCTTTGTCTGTCACCTTCTCCAGGGCTTGGGAGCAGCAATACCGGGTGGGGGTGGGGGTCGGGGTGGGGGTGGGGGTGGGAGTGGGGTGGGGTGGCGGATCAGTCAATCACAGCGTGACTTGGCTCACCTGTGGGTGCAGCTTGACTCAGGCTTGTCACCTGGGGGGTGGGGGTGGGGAGCGGTGACTGTATGACCTGTTCACCTGTTTCTCATGGAATTAATCCTTGTGTGTGCAAGATTGGTAAAGTTTCCTGTTAAGTCTTAGAGAAACACGTATGAAAGAAAATGTTAAATGTAGCCAAGTTTAAAATGTCACCTTTTAAAAACGCAAAATATTTTTGTATTTCTCTATTTTCTAAAGTATGATAAAGTTTTTAAATGTACTGGTTATGGTGAAAATGATGGTATTTTGATGCTTTTGTCTGATCTTATGAATATTCATTTTAAGACTCCTTGTTGAATGGGACAATTTGGAAATGGTTTTTGCTAAGCCTGAGAAGAGGACTGCCCTCTGGGCACTGAGCCCTCCTCGGCATGCTGTTCCCTGCTCCCAGGGCGAAGCTCCTCTCCTCGCGGACTCCCTCGTGGACGAAGGAGGAGGAACGAAGAGGACGGCTTGTCTCAGAAAAGCCTGTGGTTCCGAGCTCGCAGTCCACTGAGTTTGCATGTTTCTCTGCACTACGGATCTGAGCGCTTAGATTTCTCTAACCAAGTACTCTCTCACCCCTGTTTCTTTCTGAGGCATTGTGCTTTGCATGAGAGCAGGCAAAGTGAGAGGGAAAAGGAGAGTTAAAGTTGGTTCTCTTTCATAGCAACACCGATTTGACATTCAGCCAGGTTAAAAGTTTTTTTTTTGCCAACTATCTCCCCACCTAACTGTCCTGTGTTCAGAAAAAGCAGTTAGTTCGTTTTCCCCCGAACCCAAGAGTCCCAGGACTGTGTCAGGTCCTCACAGCAGGCTCCTTAGAGGAGGTGCCCTCCCTAGCTGAGCCCGATGGGCGTCCTGGGTTTGCCGGATGTTGCAATTCTCCCTGCGTTTGATTTCAGGAATTACATGAATGACAGCCTTCGCACAGACGTGTTTGTGCGGTTCCAGCCCGAGAGCATCGCCTGTGCCTGCATTTACCTTGCAGCCCGGACGCTGGAGGTCAGTGCTGCGCCCAGGGGTTCCGGTCGGGCCCTTCTCCAGCCTCCAGAGCTCTTAGGGGTCGGGTACAGAGTGTGCTCATTGGTGCGATGAGAGGCCGCCTCGTAGTGACCAGCGGGTGGCGTTCACTGCACCGAGTGCCTTGTTGGCCGTGAGGGCAAGCATAACCGGTAGCATTTGTTTTCAGATCCCTCTGCCCAATCGTCCCCATTGGTTTCTTTTGTTTGGAGCAACTGAAGAAGAAATTCAAGAAATCTGCTTAAAGATCCTGCAGCTGTATACTCGGAAAAAGGTGGTTCTGTGTTTTTTTGTGTTTTTTTTTTTTTTTTTTTCATGTAACATCTGTGTTTGTGATAGAAGCACCTCTTTCTGAACAGGTGGATCTTACCTTTTCTAGGTTGACCTGACACAACTGGAAAGTGAGGTGGAAAAGAAGAAGCACGCCATGGACGAGGCAAAGGCGCAAGCCAGGGGCCTGCTGCCAGGCAGCACCCCTGCCCTGGACAGCACCTCGGGGTTCTCTCCTGCCCTCAAGCTCGGTGAGTCTGCTTCCTACAGGGCGACCTTCTTCCTCTCGAGTGTCTGAGCCCGTGGTGATCCTGGAGATGTCCCTGAAGGGATTGCTTTCCTCGGCTTTATTTCCGTTAGCAAGCAGGGCTGTGGGGTGGTTTACCCAGCCGGCCCGACCCTTCCCCAGTCCCTGCAGGTGGCCCCTCTGCATCTCCGGTGCATGTCCAGGTCCCAAGTCCCAGGCTGGGAGCAGGAAGTTCCCGTTAGCATGTGTCCCCACGCGCTGTTCCGTAGAGATGGTGGTCCGTTGCTCTGCTCACCTGTTTGTAATGCTGTAGTTTTCTGAATGTCAGGTCTTAACTCCTTGTTTGGTTCTAGCGGAATCTCCCAAAGAAGGCAAGGGGAGCAAGGCTTCCCCGCTCTCGGTGAAGAGCACCAAGAGGAAAACGGAGGGTGCGAAGAAGGCCAAGGCTGACAGCCCGGTGAACGGGTGAGTGCCTGAGTGCCCCAGTGGCTGTGGGGGGTGGCGGAGCGCAGGTCTCAACTGCTGCTCCCTATTCTCAGGTTGCCGAAGGGGCGAGGCAGTCAGAGTCGGAGTGGGAGCCGTGAGCAGAGCTACTCGAGGTCTGCGTCGCGATCCGCTTCTCCTAAGAGGAGGTGTGTGCCCGAGGGGCTGCGTCTGGCGGGCGGGTGGTGGTATCCCAGGCTGCAGAGGCGAGGTGTGTGGTGCTCGGTCATCGCCTGGTGCTGCTGTTCTTCACAGGAAAAGCGACAGCGGCTCGACCACAGGAGGGTCCAAGTCCCAAAGCCGCTCGCGGAGCCGGAGCGACTCGCCCCCGAGACAGGCGCACCGAGGCGCTCCCTACAAAGGCTCCAAGGCCAGGAGCTACCGCAAGGCCAAGGACTGCAAGTACCCCGCCCAGAAGCCACACCCGTCTCGGAGCCGGAGCTCCTCCCGCTCGAGAAGCCGCTCCCGGGACCGGGCAGATAGTTCCGGCAAGTACAAGAAGAAGAGTCATTACTACAGGGACCAGCGGCGGGAGCGTTCGAGGTCTTACGAGCGCACAGGCCACGGCTACGAGCGGGACCACCCCGGACACAGCAGGCATCGGAGGTGAGGCCTGGGTCCCCGGGAGCTGCCCTCCGCCTCGCCAGGCTGACCTGTGGCTCAGCTCTCCTTGTAAATGGTTGTTGACTCTGGACCTCGGGGTGAATTCGGAGATGGAATCGAGAGGATGGCACGGTGCCCTTCAGGTTGGCTGGGCGAGGCACACACCGGTCCCGGTGCCCGGCCTGTCTTGGCCGCAGCCCTGCAGCACAAGCTGCAGAGTCGATACTGCGCACGCCGGTGGTGTGGATTGGTGCTAACGACAGGCTGTCTTCACTCCCATACCGACACTCAATTACGTTAAACCAACAAAATGACTTTTAGGACCTTTGCCTATATTAGGTTGTACTTATGTACATATTTTGCAGTATTTCACAATGAGAAAATGGCCTTAATAGCCCCTATTCTCTATCCACGTTGTAAATAAACATGTGTTTAATACAAGTTAAAGCTATATATGAGAACTCAGAACTTGAATTCTGTCAGCCTAAAACTTGTGTAGAGAATTCTGATTTTTAAAATGTGAAGGTGTTTAGATCTGTGTTGAAAGGCGTATATTTTTATCTGCGATGCTGAGTGCAGGCCACCAGCTCCTAAATAGAGGTTTCCTATCTATGCATTTCATGTGGTTGAATAAACAATTCTCTCTGCTCAGGATATTTGGACATTAAAGAATTTGTAGTGTCCTGCTTGTTACTGCGCACAGCCCGCAGCGCCCATTCTCGGGGTGTCTGTGCTGCCGCCTCTGATCTCATTAAAGCTGTTTTGTATCAAGCTCCTGTGGCTGCTCTTCTGTCAGAGGCTGGGGGCCTCGTCGTCTGCATGTCCACAAAGGCTGCAAGGGAAGGGAGAAGCACAGAAACTGCCTGCACCCGAGGCACACGGGTCCGTTAGGAGCATCGCCCCTGGCAGTGTCCCCCAGTGGGTGGCAGGCGGGTGCACAGGGCGTGGGCCCGGTGAGCAGGATGGGCCTCGTGCTGTTTCCCAGGCCTGGGTGGGCCTGTCATATGCCTGGTTTTGGCTCTCCCAGACCAGCACCTCTGCAGGTGGAAGGGCACTGTGCATGGCTCATCAGGTGCCATGGGGCCAAGGAGATGTGAAAGCCACAGGATCCGAGCTTAGGTTCCAGGTGGTGCTCTATGACCAAATCATGAAGGGCCGGATGTTGCAGCTGAGGTGGGCTGGCTATGCTCATAGACCTTCCTACTCAGGCAGCCCCTCAGGACGGGGCACAGCGCCATCCTGCGGCCTCGGTGGAGAGCAGGGCCTGGAGCCTGTGGTTTCTGCCGCCCTCCCATGGGTGGATGCAAAGCTCATTGCTTACTTAGGTTGGGGCCTGAGAAGACTGGACTCGCAGGTAGAGCCACCAACGGGCACCACTGCATCCTTCCCCTCCCCGGCACCCCTGATGGCCCTTCCAACGCAGGCCAGAGCGAGAAGGGGTCCTGGGGCCCTGGAAGCCTCCATCCTGAGAAGCAACCGGCTCAGCCAAACCCAGTCCTCCCAGGAGGCTCTTTTGGGTTTTGGACAAAAACTGAAGTTTCTGATTTCTCTTTCCACAGGCACAGTTTGGGAGTTCGCCTTAAAAAGGAAAGGCGAGGGCCTCCTCACAGGCGCGGAGAGGAGGCCGCCATGCCAAAGGGCTGGGGTGGGGCTTCGCTGGTGCCGGAGCTGCGGATCCGTCACCGGCGCCGCGGTCTGACCCCTTCACGCCCCGTCCGGGGGGAGGGAGGGGAGGGAGCTGGGTCTCCGGGGCCAGCGCCTCCAGCCCCAGCGGGCGTGGTACCCCAGTCGCTTTTGGTCGCCCCGCGCACTCCATTTCCGTCGCACTATTTAAACGTCACTTCCGCTTGCATCAGCGAAGAAGCCATGCTAGACGCCAGTTCGGCCGCGCAGGCGCAGAGAGCATCCCTGGGGTTGTGGGAGATGTAGTTTTCTTGTCTCCCTAATCCGCTGGGCTGGGGGCGTGGCTTGGCGGCTCCTCTGGCCGGAAGCCGTGGCTTTCTGGGCCCTGTGGGGCCTGAGCCGACGCGGAGTCGGGCTCTGTACGAGCGCCAGGGGGCGCTGGACGTAGGAACCGCCGGGCGGCGGCACCCGGGCTGAAGACCGAACCGGAAGTGCCTGCGCACCGCGGCGGAATGGTCAGTGTTGGTCCCCGGGTTCAGGCCTGGAAAGGGCGGGCGGGGGCCGCCGCGGGAGCCGCCGGTGTGGGCCACCCTTCCGGGGCCCGGGCCCACCCGCGGCCGTGGTGCGCCGCTCCCCGCCTCCGGCTCCGCCCCGCGCGGTCGGCGCCTGGGGTGAAGCTGAGACCCAGGGAGGCTCGGTGCCGGCCCCGGCCGCGTGGTGGGAGGCGGGTCGCTTGGGGAGGGAGCGAGGTCCTCCCGGGAGTTGAGGACCAGGAGGTGGCGGGAGCCCGGGCGAGAGGACCGCAGCCCCAGGCCCGCCAGCCGCCCCCTGACCTCCGCGCGCACCTGTGTTCCAGCTCCGCTGAGCGCCCGGGCCGCCACCGCCGACCATGTTCCTGGCGCGTCTGACCTCCCAGCTGCTCAGGGTCGCTCCACGGGCAGGTAAGCGCTCCCGTGGGGCCCGGTGGGCAGGACACACAAGCGGGTTAGTAGTCTACGCCTCCCCATCCGGAGGCCAGGGCCTGGCCAGCCAGCTGCCCTGCAAACATCCGAGCATCACAAAGGGGAAGTCCCCCGCCATCTCCCCCGCCTCTCCCCCAGAACATCAGCAGGGATTCGGACCAGGACTAAGGTCACCCCAGGCTGTGATGGCGCTTCTGCTCCGAAGTCCCGGCAGGTCCAGCCGGCTGAGTGCAGGCTACTGCAGCCTGGTGGGTGGTGACTGTCATCGTGTCTCCCGCAGGCCTCCGTGGGCCCAGGCCTGTGTCAGGAGTGCTGGGCAGCCATGTCTGCAGGCTCCGCTACGGCACGCAACCAGCAGCGCCGAGCCCGGTTGCCGTCCTCCCGGGCAAGGGGGAGCAGCAGCTGGAGCTCGAGGAGATGCTGGTCCCCAGGAAGATGTCCATCAGCCCCCTGGAGAGCTGGCTGACCGCCCACTACCTCCTGCCCAGACCGGACGCCGGGGTCCCAGGGACTGTGGCGCCAGCCCAGGCCTACGAGTGTCCGCCCGGCCAGGCGGGGGGCGGGGCTGAGCAGGGGCGCCAGGAGGTCTGGGACGCGCCCCAGATTCAGTGCAAAAACGTGCTGAAGATCCGCCGGCGGAAGATGAACCGCCACAAGTACCGCAAGCTCATCAAGAGGACCCGGTTCCTGCGGCGGAAGGTGCGGGAAGGCCGCCTGAAGCGGAAGCAGGTACCGGCGGGTCCGGCCGGCGGCGTGGGGCCAGGCGGCGGAGCGTGCGTGGCCCTCACGGGTGGGCGTCCCTTCTGCCCTCACAGGTGAGGTTCGAGAGGGACCTGAAGCGCATCTGGGTGAAGGCGGGCCTGAAGGACGCCCCTCCGGGCTGGCAGACGCCCAAGATCTACCTCCGGAACAAGTGAGCGCGGAGCCTCCGCCCCCGACGGTGCTGCTGCTGCTGCTGTTCTCTGTAATAAACGCTCCCGGAGCCCCCGCTCCTGCTGCCCGGACCCCGTCTGCCTGGTGTGAGCTGCCTTGGGATGGAGGCCGGTGCCAGCCTCGGAGGCACCGAGGCCCTGGGTGGCAGATTGGCAGGCCCTTCCCGGTGCCGGCCCCTGTCCTGGTGCCGGGCCCGTGGGCATGACGGCCTCGCTGTCTAGGAAGGAATGCCGTGGGGCTGGCTGGGACAGGGGCAGGCAGCCTCTTACTGGTCACACAGATGGCAGAGTGCCCAGGACAGCAGTAGGGCTGGCAGTGCCCGGCTGAGGTATAAGGGGGGGCTCGGGGAGGGGCGTCAGGAAAGGCCCCAGGGCCCCCAGAGGTGACGGGCGATGCTCAGCAGGCTCCAAGGACCTGGGACTCGAGTGGCCCCCTGAGCCGCCCGCCCCGCCCTGCTGGGGTCGGGCCGCTGGCCTGTGGGCTCCGTGTCCTCGGCCTCTTTCCGGGCCTGAGTTGGGCAGCTGGAGGGGGTGTCCCAGCAGGTTCGGGGTGCAGGTGGTGAGGAAGGTGTTGCCTGTGGGGCTGGAGAAGCCCTGGAGCCCTGGTGTGAGCCGGGGCCCTGTGACTGGGGTCCTTCTGGGCGGGGAGGGGAGTGCATTATCCCTAAAGGGGGGCCTGGGCGGGCCGTTCCCACCCTCAGACGCAGGCCCACGTCCTCGGAGAGGAGACCAGCGCCTTCCCGTGCTGCCCCGCCCGCCAGGCAGGCCGCCGGGCCCCTCCGCGGGGCGGGGCTTCTTAACCGGCCCCTGAGATGGGAGGGGCCCTGGGTGTGAGCTCCGGGGAGGAGGCAGGTCTCAGAGGCTTGAGCGGGTTTCCCAGCAGCTTCCCTGGGACGGACCGGACCAAGTCCCCTCGGGGAGCCAGGCGGCCCCGCCCGGCGTGTGCTGGTGGGCACACAGGCTGCCCGATGCTGTGGCCATGACAGCGAAGGGCACAGGCCTGCTTCTTCTGGTGGCCGCCAGGGGGCAGCAGTCAGCACCTGCTGCTGGGCTGACGGACATCCTCTGGGTCTTGGCTTCCCCAGCAGCGGTGGGTGAGGTCCCTGGGATGGAACGGACCCTGCCTTCCGGTGCCAAGTGTGGCCTTGGCCCTGGCAGCTGCCCCTGGCTCACCCGCCTCACCCGCCTCCCGGGCCGGCGGGAGGAGGCGCAGCTCAGTGGTCAGCGTCGGAGACAAAGCCTCCCTCTGGAGCTGGGCCGTGGGGGCCTCTGGGGGTGCGGCTGGCTAGCTGTGCACCCGGGGCTGGTGGGGCCCCCTGAGCCAGCCTCCTCCATCCTGGGCGGGGCCAGGGGGCCAGCAGAGGCAGCTGCCCATGGGCACATCCATCTGGGGACACCTGTGTGGTGATGGGAGGGACGGGGTGGAGACCAGGATGTGCTGAGTGCCCTGCTGTGCACAGGGCAGCCCCCCACGCTCCCCAGTTAGCCCCAAGCTTCCGTGGCAGCGCCGTCCAGACCCTGGTCCAGGGTCGCCAGTCTGTCAGCGCAGCTCCGGGGCCTGCCCAGTTTCTCCCCCTGCAGCCCGGGCCCTGGCAGCCCCTCCCCTTCCCCTCCTGGGCTGCGTGGCGTGCGCACGGCTCAGGCTGCCTGTGGCTTGGATGCCTGTGGGCCCAACCACAAGCTCAGGAGGCAGAACGGGGTTTTATTTTTGTCTCCACAGCCCTTCCCTCTTCCCTGCAGAGCCTCCACCCAGCCCCTTCTCCCTGTTGTCTCCCCCGTTCTGACCCAGGCGCCCCTGAGCGGGGGGGGGGGGGGGGGGGGGGCAGTGGGGGCCTGCAGGCTGCCTGCCTGGTCCTGCCCGTGGCCCACCCCTTGCTCAGTCTCCCCTGGCAGGTGCCTAGGTCTCAGGTTCCAGCCGGGGGAGGTCCCCGAGGCACAGCTGATGGGAGTGGTGGGAGGCACTTGTGAGGTCCCTGCCTGGGGGCTCCTCCGTGCTCTGGCCTGGGCATTCCCCCCCACGTGGCATTCCCCCCCAGGCCCTGCGGGAGGGCGGGCTGGGGAGGGCCGGGAGCTCTTCCCAGCCGAGCCGCTCAGCGGCAGACACAGCAGCGTCCCTGCCGGGCGGGCCCCACCATGAGCTGGGAAGGAGGCTGGGAAAGAGCGCGCGCTGATCAGCCGGCTCCACTCCGAGCTCCCCAGGGAAGGTCCCAGGGTGGGGAGGCGGGGGCGTGTCCTGCAGGGCTGAGCCGAGAGGTCCAGACCTGGGTGCCGGCCAGAGGGTGGGCACCAGAGGCCAGCCCGTGCTTCCTGAGAGCTGGACTCGACCCTCAGCTCTGTGGCTGGGAGCTTCTCCTTCCTGTGTCCCTGGAAACCACGCGTGATGCGTGTGATGAGAAAGCCTGTCTGGTGGACGGAGCTGGTGTGGGTGTGAGCTGAGGACGTGAGAGTTCAGAGAGGAAAGGAAGCTGAACTTTTTTAAAAAAATGTTTTTATTGATTTTAGAGAGAGAGAAGAAACATCGATGAGCGAGGAATATCGATTGGCTGCCTCCTGCACGCTCCCTGCTGGGGCTCAGGCCTGCACCCAGTGACCTCTCAGTGCCTGGGACTCTCAGCCACTGAGCCACACCGGCCGGGAGCATTGACCTGATGCCTGAGGAGTGTTCACCTTTAAGAAGTTATTTTCTTGCAGAATCTATGGAAGGAAGGAAGGAAGACCCCCCTCACTCAGAGTGAGGCACCCCTCACACAGCGAGAGTGCAGTGTTTAAGTCGGCCGGGAAGGTGGATGCTCACGTTTATATTAGAAAAAGCTCCGAGGATTTCAGAGAGAGGGGGCGAGAGCTAGGAACATCAATGATGAGAATCATTGATCGGCTGCCTCCTGCACACCCCCTACTGGGGCTCGAACTCACAATCTGGGCCTGTGCCCTGACGGGAATCAAACCCGGGACCCTTCAGTCCGTAGGCCGACGCTCTATCCACCGAGCCAGGCCAGCCAGGGCTCAGATAATACTTTTAACCAACACGACCCCTTGGACAGTTCAATCTGGTTTCATACTTTCATTTTGTGCCGTGATGTAACCTGGGCGGACTCCGTGGATTAGGACATCGGCCTGATGCGCCAAGGCTGCAGATCCAGCCCTGGGCAGGGCACACAAGGCGGTGAATGTAGAAATAAGTGGAACAAGCCCAGGTTTTTCTCTCAAATCGGAGAAATGAAAACAACAATGGGTCTTGACTGTATAAAAGATCAGGTGACCTGCCCTGGCTGGTGTGGCTCAGTGGATAGAGTGTCGGCTATGGACTGAAGGGTCCTGGGTTGGATTCCCAGTCAGGGCACAGGCCTGGGTTGCAGGCTTGATCCCCCGTAGGGGGCGTGCAGGAGGCAGCCGATCTGTGATTCTCATCATTGACGTTTCCCTCTTCCTTCCTCTCTGAAATCGATAAAAATATATTTTTTTAAAAAAGAGGTGACCTGACATAGCTCCTTGAAGAATTGGGCTTATTTACATACGCAAGGCTTAACTAACCTTTCCTGAGTTTCCTTGTCTGGTTTATGGGTCCGGCAAGTTATTCTCTTCCCCCCCAATAGTTGAAGGTCTTCTAGGTAAACGTTAATATTTATGTTTATTTAGATTAAAATAACAAATACAGCTCAGCCGGTGTGACCTAGGAGCCAGGAGGTCACGGTTCCTTTCCCGGCCAGAGCAATGCCCGGGATGTGGGCTCGGTCCCCAGTAAGGGTGTGGGAGGCAGCCGATCCATGATTGTCTCTCATCCTTGATGTTTCTGTCTCCCTCTCCCTCCCTTGCTGAAATCAATAAAAAAAAATTTAAAACAACTAGTATATTTTATAAAGGACATGAACCTGAGGCAGTGCTCCGAGCTGTTTGCATTTCATTATCCCTCGTCACTCGCCTCCTGTGGTGTCAGCCCCGCCCCAGGTCTGCCCCTCCCGGTGGGAGCTGGTGCCCTGCTGCCCGCTCAGGCCTTGGGGAGGAGCCTGGTGAGGAGGGGAGGGCCACGTGGGCAGAGAGGATCCAGCTGGCAGGGCCAAGCCGCCTGGGTCCAGCAGCCCCCGCTGAGCCATCGCTGCCGTTCCCACGTGGAGTGGACAGCCGGGCGGTCAGCCCCGCAGGGAGTCCTGACCTGCCGGGTCAAAGGTGGCTGACCCTGTGCCCTGCTGTGCTGGGCGGCTGGGCGCTGGGGTCCCTCGCACAGAGGAAGGTCCTCTGCTCACGCCATCACCCCTGCCAGCCGGACGCCCGGTGGCGGCTGTGTCACTGGCTCCTGTGCCCTTTGACAGCTGTCACTCATGTCCGCGCTGGCTTCCCTGCTGACTCAGCAGGTTCTGCAGGCCCCTCCCCCACGTCCTGAATAAGCCATTTCCCTGGAAGGAAGGCCCGGGAGAGCTCCCGCCTCTGCTCCTCCTTGAGTGACAGCGAGGATTCCGTGTGTGAGTGTGAGAGTGTGTGTGTGTGTGAGAGTGTGAGTGTGTGTGTGTGTGTGAGTGTGTCTGTACGTGCGTGCGTGTGTGTGTGTGAGTGTGTGTGTCTACGTGAGTGTGAGAGTGTGAGTGTGTGTGTCTGTACGTGCGTGCGTGTGTGTGTGTGTACGTGCGTGTGAGTGTGAGAGAGTGTGAGTGTGTGTGTGTGTGAGTGTGTCTGTACGTGCATGCGTGTGTGTGTGAGTGTGTGTGTCTACGTGCGTGTGAGTGTGAGAGTGTGTGTGTGTGTGTGTGTGTGTGTACCCCCGTGCACACATGCATAACCGCTTCTACGAGGCGCTGGACATGAGCTCACACGATGGCCGGCCGAGGCAGACCTGAGCCAGCTGTCCCTGTCCTGTGTGGGCCGCGCTCACAGACACAGATCCGTCACGGAGGCCAGGCTGGCTGGCACAGCTGAAGGTCTGGCATCCCTGAGTCGGTGAGCACCAACGTGGCAGTTCCATCCCTGGTGAGGGCACCTTCAAGCATCAACCAGCGATGCAGCTCTCGGTGGAACAAGGAATCAATGTTTCTCTCTCTAAAATAAAAGTTTTTTTTTTTATAAAAAGGAAAACCAGGATGTGCATCAGGTGTGGACGCAGGAAGTTGGTCTGGAGGCTGCTCTGCTCCCGGGCCCAGGCTCCCGGAAATGTGGGCGGCATCGTCCCCACAGTCAGAGGCGCAGCAGTGAAATCTGACAGCAGGTCTGCTGACAGGTCAGAGGGACCACAGAGGACGGTGTCTGGGCGTCTGGCCTGGCAGGTGGGAGTCAGTGCAGATGCCAGCCCTGCACACAGCACACCATGCCAGCGGCACCCGCCTCCGGCCTGGCTCCTGACGCTCCCAGGGTGCGTGATGTCCGTGTGTCCGGGTCACCATGTGCACTGATGGCCCCCAGCGGCTGGGACCACCGGTCTGCCTGGAGCAGGCCAGACCTGCCGCTGTGGGACGCACCAGGGCTGGGCTGGGTCTGTAGGCCCCTATCGGGACAAGCCTTACGAGGGGCCGGAAGCGTCAGAGCCGGCAGGAAGGAGGGAGCCTGACCCTGCTGCCTCCACCTCCCCCGGTGTGGACAGCACCAATGCACCCGCACCAATACACTCTGCCCGCACGGCTCCGCACACCAGCTCCCATTGCTCTTCCCTGCAGCGGGCGCTCCCCTCAGTCCCCCGGCTCCTAGGAGGCAGTCCTGTGTGAGTGTGTGTGTGTATATGTGTGTGAGTGTGTGTGTGTATATGTGTGTGAGTGTGTGTGTGTGAGTGTGTATGTGTGTGTGTGTATGTGTGTCTCTCTGTGTGTGAGTGTGTATGTGTGTGAGTGTGTATGTGTATGTGTGTCTCTCTGTGTGTGTATGTGTGTATATGTGTGTCTCTGTGTGTGAGTGTGTGTGTGAGTATATGTGTGTGTGTATGTGTGTGTGTCTCTGTGAGTGTGTGTGTGTGCGTGTCTGTGTGTGTGTGTATGTGTGTGTGAGTGTGTGTGTGTGAGTGTGTATGTGTGTCTCTGTGTGTGAGTGTGTGTGTGTGTGTGAGAGTGTGTGTGAGTGTGTATGTGTGTCTCTGTGTGTGAGTGTGTGTGTATGTGTGAGTGTGTGTGTGAGTGCGTGTAAGGCTGTGTCCAGGGATCCCCACGAACTAGCAGCTGAAGGCGGCACCCTCGGCACCGCACAGCTTCCCGCCTGCCCGCTGGTCCTCACAGGGTCACTGGGTCACAGGGTCACAGGGTCACAGGGTCGTGGTGAGGGTGAGGTCAGCCTCGGCCTCTGCATCCTCCCCGCGCAGGCTGCTTCCCGCTGGCCCTGGCGGCGGCTCCGTCGGTCGGTCAGGCTGGGCCCGGGCGGCGGCTCCGTCGGTCGGTCAGGCTGGGCCCGGGGGGCGGGCTCCGTCGGTCAGGCTGGGCCCGGGGCGGCGGCTCCGTCGGTCGGTCAGGCTGGGCCCGGGCGGCGGCTCCGTCGGTCAGGCTGGGCCCCGGGCGGCGGCTCCGTCGGTCAGGCTGGGCCCCGGGCGGCGGCTCCGTCGGTCGGTCAGGCTGGGCCCCGGGCGGCGGCTCCGTCGGTCAGACTGGGCCCGGGCGGCGGCTCCGTCGGTCGGTCAGGCTGGGCCCGGGCGGCGGCTCCGTCGGTCAGGCTGGGCCCCGGGCGGCGGCTCCGTCGGTCAGACTGGGCCCGGGCGGCGGCTCCGTCGGTCGGTCAGGCTGGGCCCCGGGCGGCGGCTCCGTCGGTCAGGCTGGGCCCCGGGCGGCGGCTCCGTCGGTCAGACTGGGCCCGGGCGGCGGCTCCGTCGGTCGGTCAGACTGGGCCCGGGCGGCGGCTCCGTCGGTCGGTCAGGCTGGGCCCGGGCGGCGGCTCCGTCGGTCGGTCAGGCTGGGCCCCGGGCGGCGGCTCCGTCGGTCGGTCAGGCTGGGCCCCGGGCGGCGGCTCCGTCGGTCGGTCAGACAGGCCCGGGCGGCGGCTCCGTCGGTCGGTCAGGCTGGGCCCCGGGCGGCGGGCTCCGTCGGTCGGTCAGGCTGGGCCCCGGGCGGCGGCTCCGTCGGTCGGTCAGGCTGGGCCCCGGGCGGCGGGCTCCGTCGGTCGGTCAGGCTGGGCCCCGGGCGGCGGCTCCGTCGGTCAGGCTGGGGCCCGGGCGGCGGGCTCCGTCGGTCAGGCTGGGCCCGGGCGGCGGGCTCCGTCGGTCAGGCTGGGCCCGGGGGGCGGGCTCCGTCGGTCGGTCAGGCTGGGCCCGGGGGGCGGGCTCCGTCGGTCGGTCAGGCTGGGCCCGGGCGGCGGCTCCGTCGGTCGGTCAGGCTGGGCCCGGGCGGCGGCTCCGTCGGTCAGGCTGGGCCCCGGGCGGCGGGCTCCGTCGGTCCGTCAGGCTGGGCCCCGGGGGGCGGGCTCCGTCGGTCGGTCAGGCTGGGCCCGGGCGGCGGGCTCCGTCGGTCGGTCAGGCTGGGCCCGGGCGGCGGCTCCGTCGGTCGGTCAGGCTGGGCCCGGGCGGCGGGCTCCGTCGGTCGGTCAGGCTGGGCCCCGGGCGGCGGGCTCCGTCGGTCGGTCAGGCTGGGCCCCGGGCGGCGGGCTCTGTCGGTCGGTCAGGCTGGGCCCCGGGCGGCGGCTCCGTCGGTCGGTCAGGCTGGGGCCCGGGCGGCGGGCTCTGTCGGTCGGTAGACTGAGGCCCAGGTGGCTCTGGTTGGCGGCAGCTGGGCTGCCTTGTGGTCCCCGTCCCCCAGAGAGTTCCTAGTGCTTACCCATGTGGGTGCGAAGCGCTATCCACTGTACTCACCACTCCTGCCCACACTCACAGTATGGGCGCGTGGGGGGTGGATGCCATGGGGAGGGCGGACATATGGGGAGGGGGGGGCCCCAGGGGGCCCGGGGGGGGATGCCCGGTGAGCCCCGGGGGGGGGGTCCCGGGGGGGCTCCGGGGGGGGTGCCCGGTGAGCCCCGGGGGAGGGTCCCGGGGGGGCCCCGGGGGGGTGGGTGCCCGGTGAGCCCCGGGGGGAGGCCCAGGGGAGGGTCCCGGGGGGGGGCGCCGCGGGGGGTAGGTGCCCGGTGAGCCCCGGGGGAGGGTCCCGGGGGCCCCGGGGGGGAGGGTCCCAGGGGGGTCCCGGGGGGAGGCCCGGGGGGGCCCCGGGGGGGAGGGTCCCAGGGGGGTCCCGGGGGGGTGGGTGCCCGGTGAGCCCCGAGGCCCCACAGAAGCTGCACCAACCATTCAGGCATTTCCTGCCTCCCAGCCCCGTCCCTGCGCTCAGTCCCAGGCCCGGCTCCGAGGGCCTTCGGGAGCCAGACCACAGCAGGCTCCCTCTCCCTCACCTGGGAGGGCTTTCCGCGCCTTCCCTGTGGGTGTCGCCCCCCAGAAGCCACTGCGGCCGGTCCAGGCAGGGAGGCGGCCCTGGGCACCTGACAGCACCCTCCTGTGCGCGGAGTGTGTGTGTGCGTGTGTGTGTGTGTGTGACCTGGCGGCCAGCTGCCCTCCTCACGGCTCCGGCCGCGGGAGCCTGGCCTCCGCACTGCCCCCACCGCGCACAGTAGGTGCTCAGCGCACAGTAGGTGACCACGTGGGAGCCTGCTGGTGCCGCTCGGAGCGCCTGTGGTTTTCCTCCCGATGAGCCAGGCGGCCTGGAATGTCCGGGTCCCAGGAGCCGGAGCCAGAGTCTGGTTCTCAGCCCGCGGAGGGAGGAGGCTCCGGGCTAGGGGGGTGCAGGGATTGGGGGGGCTGGGCCTGAGCTCAGGCGGACGGGGGATGCTGCCAGCGTCCTCAGCCCGGTCTGCTCTCCCCGCGGAGCGTCCCGAGGCCGGGCACCCATGGGAGAGGAGGGAGAGGAAGCTGGGCGGCCGCGGCGGGAGGGGCACTGGCCTGGTCCCGCTGCTCTGCTCACATCTGTGCCATTTCCTACCGAAGACGGGGCGGGCGGCCCTCTGCGGCTCCTGGGGCTCAGCTGGCCTCCGCGGAGGGAACGGGAGGAGGGGGCCCTGACTGTTCTCTGTCCTGCCCGCTGGGGCGAGGGGTCAGGGTGCACTCAGGGGCGCCCCCCCCCCAACATCCTCATGCACTTGGGTCTGCAGCAGGGGGAGCCCGGGAGCCTCAGGACCGAGGGGGGGGGCGCCCCTGAGTGCACCCTGACCCCTCGAGTTTAGGGTGTAACCGGGCCCCTCAGACCAGTGGCCGGCCCTGGCCTTCCTGCCTCTCTCCAGCTGCCTGGGCGTCTTCCCTCCACGCAGGGGAGCAGGCGGCCAAGGGGCCAAGGGGCGGGCGGAGGATGGAGATGGAGGAGCAGACCCGGGGGCAGGCGGGGGAGGGGGGATGCAGGGGGGCGGAGAGCACCACCCGCCCTAACACAAACCAGTTAGAAAAACAAGGGGAGCTGGCCTCGAGGCCCGGGGCCCGGGGCGGAGGCCAGCTTGTTTTTCCAGAATGAAAGGCCCTGGAGGAGCCGGGGTGAGGGCAGCTGGTTTGGAAACGGCCCGCCCCCCAGGGCCGGATCCTGCTGAGGAGCCGCCGTGAAGTCTGTGGGTGTGGGCGCGGGGGGCTCCCTCCTGTCACCGGCGCCCCCTCTGGGCGCCCGGAGCTGGGCGGTGCCCGGCTGGTCAGGGACGGGGGACCAGGGCAGGGTCACGCGGAGACCGAGCCCAGGGGGCGGGGCCGGGCGGGCTGGCCACCACATCCCGGCCGCCCGCCCGGAGGAATGCGCTGTGGGTTCCTCTCTGAGGTTTGCTCAACGAGAGGGAGTGGGCTCGTACCCAGCGCCGCTCTGTCATTTCCCATTTGTTTACGCGACTCCGCGGGTTTTCCCCGAGTTTCAAATTAGTGCCTTCTGCGGTGGGGGCTCCGGTACCCTCCCTCCCCTCTCCGCTGGGTGGGGGCGCCCCCAGGAGCTGGTGACCCGGGTTTGAGTTCAGGGACACCCATTCTGCCCTGGGTGGTGGGCAGGTGCTGGGGGGAGGGGGGGCAGGCCAGAGAGGTGGGCATGGCTCCCACGCTGGCCCCCCTCCGTGCTCAGGGTCCCCCCATGTCCCCCTGGCTCCTGTGGAGCCATCAGGGCCTCATGCTGTGCCCAGGCCCCGCCCAGGCCTCCCCCCAGGGCTGGGCTGTGCGGATCCCCCTTTTCTGGATGAAATGTGGGGTCATCGCAGGCTAACGGAAGCGGGAAGAGCCGGCGGTTTGGCTGCCTGGATCCCCGGGGGTCCCTGCCCGGATGCCTGCACCCCGGGTGGGCAGGGCCAGGCCGCCCACGAGGGGGTGCCCCGGGCAGGGTCCCGGGCAGAGGTGGGGTGAGGGGCGCTCACGGCGGAACCCCAGCTGCAGCAGGCGCCCCAGCAGGACCCGCATGTCACAGCCGCCCACCCACAGGCATCGGGGGACCTCACCCTCGGCCCTCCCGGACCCGGACCCGGACCCGGGCCAGAGGGCCCCTCCCCATGGCCGCGGGGTGGGGAGGCCGGGCCGGGCAGAGCGAGGGGGCGGTCTGCAGCCCTGGCCGGCCCAGTGCTCCGTGATGTCATGGCGGGGCCGGGGGAGGGGGCCGGGCTGTTTTTCTGGAGTTGGAGCGGAGGGAGCAGACAAAGCCCAGCTGCCGGCGGCACCATGGTGCTGGGGGCCGGAGTCCTGCTCTGGAAACTTCTGCTGCTGCAGAGTGAGTGCGGGTGGGCTCGGCGCCGGCCACAGCGCGGCTGGTTTTAGGCAAAGCCGCCTGTGGGAGCGGAGCCCCGTGAGGGGGCTGCCCGGTGGGAAGGGACAGGCAGGGGGACCTCAGAGATGGCGGGGTCCCGGGCCCAGGAGGGTGTGAGCCTCCAGGTCCTCCTCTCGCGGAGCTGGAGCCAGAGGTCCAGGGCGGGGGCGGGGGGGGGGGGGGATCCTGTGGCAGGAGGGGAGCCGCTGGGGACATGGGGCCTGGGGACTGTGGGGCTTGCAGGGCCTGCTCCTGGCTTCCTGCACACACACCCCCCCTCCGCCCGCCGAGCTGGCCTGCTGACCCGGCACATTCCTCCCGCCTGGCGCCCGCGCTCTGCAGCGGGAGCTGGGCTGTGAGGTGGCAGATGTGGGTCCCTCCTCACGTCCAGCATGTCGGTGCTCAGACCCTGCCCTTCAGGACTGGGGCTCCAGCCCTGAGCGGGGGGGTGGGGTGGCTCCAGGTGAGGCCCTGAGGCTCCAGCCTGGCCCCGGCAGGTGCAGTGCCTGCCTCCGGGACACCAGCTCCCTGTGCCCAGCCTCCCGGGCACCAGCTCCCTGCGCCCAGCCTCCCGGGCACCAGCTCCCTGTGCCCAGCCTCCCGGGCACCAGCTCCCTGTGCCCAGCCTCCCGGGCACCAGCTCCCTGTGCCCAGGCTCCCTGTGCCCAGCCTCCCGGGCACCAGCTCCCTGTGCCCAGCCTCCCGGGCACCAGCTCCCTGTGCCCAGGCTCCCTTGCTGGCCCTCCATCCCCTGAGCGGGAGGTGCTGAGGAGCATGCACCCCAGACCCAGCCAGTGGGGTCTAACCCGAACCCACCGCTCACCACGCACCCCAAAGGGCAGGTGCATCCCTGCAGTGGCTGTGAGGGTTAGGGGGGCTGTGAGGGTTAAGGGGGGGCTGTGAGGGTTAAGGGGGGCTGTGAGGGTTAGGGGGGGCTGTGAGGGTTAAGGGGGGCTGTGAGGGTTAAGGGGGCTGTGAGGGTTAGGGGGGGCTGTGAGGGTTAAGGGGGATTAAGGGGGGCTGTGAGGGTTAAGGGGGGGCTGTGAGGGTTAAGGGGGGCTGTGAGGGTTAAGGGGGGTTAAGGGGGGCTGTGAGGGTTAAGGGGGGGCTGTGAGGATTAGGGGGGCTGTGGGAAAGAAGACCTGTGTCTTCTCTGGCTTTATCGCCACCCATAAACCGGGTGCCAGCACCCACCTCAGCGGGGACTACAGACGGGACAAGTGGTTGAGCATCGACCTATGAACCAGGAAGTCAGGGTTCGATTCCCTGATTCCCGACAGGGCACATGCCCGGCTGTGGGCTCAGTGCCCAGTGGGGGGCGAGGGGGAGGCACTTGATCAAGGATTCTCTCTCATCACTGATGTTTTTCTCCCTCTCCCCCTCTCCCTCCCTCTCTGAAATCAATAAAAATATATATTAAAAAAAAGAGGGGGGTCCTAACCGGTTTGGCCGCCTGCGGACTGAAGGGTCCCGGGCTTGATTCTGGCACATCCCCAGTAGGGGGCGTGCAAGAGGAAGCTGATCAATGACTTTCATGGACGTTTCTAACTCTATCTCTCTCCCTTCCTCTCTGTAAAAAAATCAATAAAATATATTAAAAATGTTGCTCAAAAAAAATTGGGGGGGAACAAGGGCCAGTGCCCCTCCCCGGGGCTGTGCCGGGATGTGAAGGCCAAGGCCACCCCTCCCCCGCATGACTGGCTCTTCTTGTCCCTCCAGGCTCCGCGGTCCTGTGCTCCGGTGAGTGACCGCCCCACTGCGGACAGTCCCCTCCCGTCCCCGCCAGGCCAGCCCCGCCCCGCCCCTGCCCCCTGGTCCCCGCCCGGTCCCTGCCCCCTGATCCCCCCCACCCCCGTCCCTGTCCCCCTGGGCCCACCCGGTCCCTGCCCCCTGGGCCCCCCCCCACCCCCGTCCCTGTCCCCCTGGACCCCACCCGGTCCCTGCCCCCTGGTCCCCACCCGGTCCTGCCCCCTGGCCCACCCCTCCCTGCCCCCTGGGCCCACCCCCTCCCTGCCCCCTGGGCTCACTCCGTCCCTGCCCCCTGGTCCCCACCCCGTCCCTGCCCCCTGGTCCACCCCTCCCTGCCCCCTGGCCCACCCCTCCCTGCCCCCTGGTCCCCACCCCGTCCCTGCCCCCTGGTCCCCGCCCGGTCCTGCCCCCTGGTCCCCACCCCCTCCCTGCCCCCTGGGCTCACCCCCTCCCTGCCCCCTGGTCCCCACCCGGTCCCTGCCCCCTGGGCCCCCCCAACCCCGTCTCTGTCCCCCTGGGTCCACCCCGTCCCTGCCCCCTGGATCCCACACCCTCCCTGCCCCCTGGGCTCACCCCGTCCCTGCCCCCTGGCCCACCCCTCCCTGCCCCCTGGGCTCACCCCGTCCCTGCCCCCTGGTCCCCACCCCGTCCCTGCCCCCTGGTCCCCACCCCCTCCCTGCCCCCTGGGCTCACCCCCTCCCTGCCCCCTGGTCCCCACCCCCTCCCTGCCCCCTGGTCCCCACCCGGTCCCTGCCCCCTGGGCCCCCCCCAACCCCGTCTCTGTCCCCCTGGGTCCACCCCGTCCCTGCCCCCTGGATCCCACACCCTCCCTGCCCCCTGGGCTCACCCCGTCCCTGCCCCCTGGCCCACCCCTCCCTGCCCCCTGGGCTCACCCCGTCCCTGCCCCCTGGTCCCCACCCCGTCCCTGCCCCCTGGTCCCCACCCCCTCCCTGCCCCCTGGGCTCACCCCCTCCCTGCCCCCTGGTCCCCACCCCCTCCCTGCCCCCTGGTCCCCACCCCGTCCCTGCCCCCTGGTCCCACCCCCTCCCTGCCCCCTGGGCTCACCCTGTCCCTGGCCCCTGGTCCCCACCCCGTACCTGCCCCCTGGTCCCCACCCCCTCCCTGCCCCCTGGGCTCACCCCCTCCCTGCCCCCTGGGCTCACCCCGTCCCTGCCCCCTGGTCCCCACCCCCTCCCTGCCCCCTGGCCCACCCCTCCCTGCCCCCTGGGCTCACCCCGTCCCTGCCCCCAGGTCCCCACCCCCTCCCTGCTCCCTGGTCCCCACCCCCTCCCTGCCCCCTGGGCTCACCCTGTCCCTGGCCCCTGGTCCCCACCCCGTACCTGCCCCCTGGTCCCCACCCCCTCCTTGCCCCCTGGGATCACCCCCTCCCTGCCCCCTGGGCTCACCCCGTCCCTGCCCCCAGGTCCCCACCCCCTCCCTGCTCCCTGGTCCCCACCCCCTCCCTGCCCCCTGGGCTCACCCTGTCCCTGGCCCCTGGTCCCCACCCCGTACCTGCCCCCTGGCCCACCCCTCCCTGCCCCCTGGGCTCACCCCGTCCCTGCCCCCAGGTCCCCACCCCCTCCCTGCCCCCTGTGCCCACCCGGTCCCCCGGTCCCCCTGCTCAGCGCCCCCTCCTCCTCCTCCAGGGCCGGCGGGCGGCGCGGTGGTGGCGGAGGCCGCGGTGAGCGGGCCCGCGGGCGGCCGCGCCGAGCTGCGCTGCCAGAGCCCCCGGATGGTGTGGACGCAGGACCGGCTGCACGACCGGCAGCGCGTGCTGCACTGGGACCTGCGCGGCCCCGCCGGCCCCGCGCGCCGCCTCGTGGACCTGTTCTCGGCGGGCGAGCAGCGCGTGTACGAGCCGCGCGACCGGGGCCGCCTGCTGCTGCCGCCCGCCGCCTTCCTGGACGGCAACTTCTCGCTGCTCATCCGCGGTACCGGCCTGCCCTTCCGCCCCCGGGCCAGCCCCCCGCCCCCCGCCCCGCCCCGCCCCGCCCCTCCGTCCCCCGGCCCCCGGCCCTCCTCCCCCCCCCCCCCGCCCTCCCCCTCCGCCCCCCGCCCTCCCTCCTTCCGTCCCCCGCCCTCCGCCCCCGGCCTCACCCTTCCGCCCCCCGCCCTCCGCCCCCCGCCCCCCCCCCCCCGCCACCCCCTTCCGCCCCCGGCCCTGCCCCCCGCCCCCCGCCCTCCCCCCCGCCCCCTGCCCCGCCCCTCCGTCCCCCGCCCCAGCCCCTCCGCCCCCCACCCTCCCCCCTCAGCCCCCCGCCCCGGCCCTGCCCCCCGCCCTCCCCCCCGTCCCCCGCCCTCCCCCCTCCGCCCCCGGCCCTGCCCCCCGCCCCCCGCCCTCCCTCCTTCCGTCCCCGCCCTCCGCCCCTCGCCCCCCCCCCCGGCCTCACCCCCTCCGCCCCCCCGCCCTCCGCCCCACCCCTGCCCCGCCCCCCGCCCTCCACCCGCGGGAGCGCACGGCGGGGAGGGCACGGGGAGGGCACGGGGGGGGGGTCACGGCGGGAGGGGGCGGGGCGCTGCCGTGGCCGGAGCCACTGCCCGGGGCGGGTTCACGGCACGGGCGTGGGCATCGGGGGCGCGGGCGGGAGCTCACCGCGGCCTCCGCCCCCTCCCGGGCCAGCGGTGGAGGAGGCGGACGCCGGGCTGTACACCTGCAACCTGCACCACCATTACTGCCACCTGGACGAGAACCTGGCCGTCCAGCTGGAGGTCACCGACGACCGTGAGTGCCGGCCCCGCGGGACGCCCCTCCATCCCCGGCCGCTACGGGCCGCGCCCCGCCCCGCCCCGCCCGCCTCTGCCCCCATCCACACCCCAACCCCCTTCCCCCGCACTAAGCGGTCCGCCCCGCCCCGCCCCGCCCGCAGCCCTAGCGCCTCCCCCTCCGCCTCTGCCCCCCCCCGCCCCCTCCCTTCCCCCTGCCCCCCGCCCCCCGCCCCTGCCCCCCGCCCCGCACTGAGCGGCCTCCCCGCAGCCCGGGCCGCCGGCGCGCACTGGGACGGCGAGAAGGAGGTGCTGGTGGCGGCGCGCGGGGCGCCCGCGCTGCTGACCTGCGTGAACCGCGCGGCCGTGTGGACGGACCGGCAGCCGCTGGAGGAGGCGCAGCAGGTGGCGCACTGGGACCGGCAGCCGCCGGGCGTCCCGCACGACCGCGCCGACCGCCTGCTCGACCTGTACGCGTCCGGCGAGCGCCGCGCCTACGGGCCGCCCGTGCTGCGCGACCGCGTGTCCGTGCGCGCCGACGCCTTCGCGCGCGGCGACTTCTCGCTGCGCATCGAGCCGCTGGAGCCGGCGGACGAGGGCACCTACTCCTGCCACCTGCACCACCACTACTGCGGCCTGCACGAGCGCCGCGTCTTCCGCCTGACGGTCACCGCGCCCGCCCCGCCGCCGCCGCCGCCCCCGGGCAACGGCTCCCGCCCCGGCGGCGCGCCGGCCCCAGGTGCCCGGCCGCCCCGGCTCCCCCCGGCCACCCCCTCCCCCCAGGCCGCCCCGGCTCCCCCCGGGCTCCCCCAGGCCGCCCCCTCTCCCCCCAGGCCGCCCCCCCCAAGGCCGCCCCGGCTCCCCCCGGCCACCCCCTCCCCCCAGGCCGCCCCCTCTCCCCCCAGGCCGCCCCGGCTCCCCCCGGGCTCCCCCAGGCCGCCCCCTCTCCCCCCAGGCCGCCCCCCTCACCCCCGGCTCCCCCAGGCCGCCCCCTCTCCCCCCAGGCCGCCCCCCCCCAAGGCCGCCCCGGCTCCCCCCGGCCACCCCCTCCCCCCAGGCCGCCCCGGCTCCCTCGGGGCTCCCCCCAGGCCGCCCCGGCTCCCCCCAGGCCGCCCCCCTCACCCCGTGGTCCCACAGGCCGCCCCCCTCCCCCCAGGCCGCCCCGGCTCTCCCCGGGCTCCCCCAGGCCGCCCCCTCTCCCCCCAGGCCGCCCCAGCTCCCCCGGGGCTCCCCCAGGCCGCCCCCTCTCCCCCCAGGCCGCCCCCCTCACCCCGGGCTCCCCCAGGCCGACCCCCTCACCCCGGGCTCCCCCCTCACCCCAGGCTCCCCCAGGCCGCCCCCTCTCCCCCCAGGCCGCCCCCCCCCAAGGCCGCCCCGGCTCCCCCCGGCCACCCCCTCCCCACAGGCCGCCCCGGCTCCCCCCGGGCTCCCCCAGGCCGCCCCCCTCACCCCGGGGTCCCACAGGCCGCCCCCCTCCCCCCAGGCCGCCCCCCTCCCCCCAGGCCGCCCCGGCTCCCCCCGGGCTCCCCCCGGCCATCCCCTCCCCCCAGGCCGCCCCGGCTCCCCCCGGGCTCCCCCAGGCCGCCCCCTCTCCCCCCAGGCCACCCCCCTCCCCCCGGGGTCCCACAGGCCGCCCCCCTCCCCCCAGGCCTCCGCGGCTCCCCCCGGGCTCCCCCCAGGCGCCCCCTCTCCCCCCAGGCCGCCCCCCTCACCCCGGGGTCCCACAGGCCGCCCACCCTCCCCCCAGGCCGCCCCGGCTTCCCCCGGGCTCCCCCTGGCCACCCCCCCTCCCCCCAGGCCGCCCCAGTTCCCCCCGGGCTCCCCCAGGCCGCCCCCTCTCCCCCCAGGCCGCCCCGGCTCCCCCGGGCTCCCCCCAGGCGCCCCCTCTCCCCCCAGGCCGCCCCCTCTCCCCCCAGGCCGCCCCGGCTCCCCCGGGCCCCCCCCAGGCGCCCCCTCTCCCCCCAGGCCGCCCCCCCCAGGCCGCCCCGGCTCCCCCAGGCCGCCCCCCCAGGCCTCCGCGGCTCCCCCCGGGCTCCCCCCAGGCGCCCCCTCTCCCCCAAGGCCGCCCCCCCAGGCCGCCCCGGCTCTCCCGGGGCTCCCCAAGGCCGCCCCCCAAGGCCGCCCCGGCTCTCCCGGGGCTCCCCAAGGCCGCCCCCCCAGGCCGCCCCGGCTTCCCCCGGGCTCCCCCCAGGCGCCCCCTCTCCCCCCAGGCCGCCCCCCCCCCCAAGGCCGCCCCGGGCCCCTGGAAAACATCTAGGGGCCGGGAACGGCCGGGCCCGGCTGCTGGGAGCCCGGCCGGCCCCTCCCCATCCCACGGGAGGGCCCCTGGGGGCCAGCGAGGGGAGGCCCCGCGGGGGGGGTCAGCGCAGGGTGAGGCTGGGGTCAGGGTGCACAGGCTGCAGCCCCGCCCCTGACCTCTGACCCCCCCCCCCGCGGCCCCGCAGACCCCACGCTGGCGCGCGGCCGCAGCGTCATCAACGTGATCGTGCCCGAGGGCCGCGCGCTCTTCTTCCAGCAGCTGGGCTACGTGCTGGCCGCGCTGCTGCTCTTCCTGCTGCTGCTGCTCACCGTGGTGCTGGCCACGCGGCAGCGCCGGCGCGGGGGTGAGCGGCGCGGGGGGCGGGGGCGCCCCGGAGCCTGGGTGCGGGGGTGAGCGCGGGGCGGGGGGCGGGGGCGCCCCGGGAGCCTGGGTGCGGGGGTGAGCGGCGCGGGGGGCGGGGGCGCCCCGGAGCCTGGGTGCGGGGGTGAGCGGCGCGGGGGGCGGGGGCGCCCCGGAGCCTGGGTGCGGGGGTGAGCGGGCCGGGGGGCGGGGGGCGCCCCGGAGCCTGGGTGTGCAGGGTGAGCGCGGGGCGGAGGGGGCGCCCCGGAACCTGGGTTCGGGGGGTGCGGTTCGTGGCTGGGGGGCGGGCAGACTGCCCCCCCCCCACGCGCGCGCGTCTCCCTCCCCAGGTTATGACTACTCGGACCAGAGGCCTGGGAGGGCCAGGGGGTGAGTCTCCCCCTCTCCCCGCAGTCCACGTTGGGTTGGGCGGGGCCGGGCCCGGGCCCTCCCGCTGACCTGACCCGCCCTCCCCTCCCCCCCAGGAAGGACGTGAACTTGTCGGAGTTTCCTGTGGCCACAGGGGACCAGGCCTTCTGCAGGAGCGAGGACTTCCCGCTGGGTGAGGCGCCTGCCACACGCACAGACACCTACACGCACACACATACACACATACATGCACACGCAGAGAGACTCACACATGCACACACATACATGCACATGCACATACATACATGCACACAGAGACACATACATGCACATGCACACACATACATGCACATGCACTCAGAGATTCACACATGCACACGCACATACACACACAGACACACACAGTGGGGAGGCTCCCCTGGGGCTCACCCTCGGCGCTCCCGCCTCAGATCACAAAAACAACCTCCTGAAGGAGCGGGCCGCGTGGGCACACAGAGAGACATACACGCACACATACATGCACACACGCACACACACAGTGGGGAGGCACCCCTGGGGCTCACCGCGCTCCCCCCTACCCCCCTGCCCCCCCAGATTACAAAAACAACCTCCTGAAGGAGCGGGCTGCGCTGGCGCAGTGCCCCCCGCCCGCCAAGCACATCGACCTGGACAAAGGTGCGTAGCCTGGAGGGAAGCGCTGCCCTCGGGCGGAACCGGGCGTCCTGCGGGGAGGGCGGGGCGCCCACCGGCCGCCTGTCTTCCAGAGTTCCGGAAGGAGTACTGCAAGTGAGGAGGCGGCCCGGGCTGGCCGGCCGGCCACCCTCCCCGGCGTCCGCCTGCCCCGCCGCTCCCGACCCTCCAGCGGCTGGTCCCGCTGCCCCGAACTGAACCGGACTGAGCTGGCGGGAGAAGGCAGAGCGCTCCCCTGGAGCCGCCCCCAGAGCCCTCACCTCACCAGCAGCGGGGCGGGGGCCTCCTTGGCTCCGCCTGCTCCGGGCTGCACCCCGCCCCCCGGCAGCCCCCTGCAGCGCACACGGCCGGCCCTGCCCCCTCCGGCCAGCCGAGCCCACCGCCGGTCACCCGGCCTCTCCAGGCCTCTGCCCTCTGGGGGAGCCCGGCCGCTGCAGGGGGCAGCGGGGGCCTGGGGGCTGGGTCAGCCGGGGGCTGGGTCAGCCCGGGGCTGGCACTGCCCCTTCCTCAGGCCTTCCTGGGGGAGCTGCCCTCTGGCTCCGGACTGCACTGCGTCTTGTTAGCCAGGCTGCCCTGCGCGGGCACGGGGCCTAAGGACAGCATTCCCTGCCCCGGCTGATGTCCCTCTGCTGCCACCGGCCGCCTGGGCTGTGGGGCCCTATCTCCGCTTCCAGCCTCCTTTGCAATCAGCTGCCTTGACAGACCCTGGGCTCCAGGCGACTTTGGGCCCCTCCCTGGGCAGGAGCCCGGGGCTGGGGCGTCATTTGGCTTCTGTTCTATCCAAAGACCAAGGACGGAGGAGGGTGAAGATGGTGCTAGAGTGGCCCCCGCAGCCACTCCAGACGCCCCATTGGCACCTCCTGGGGAATGGCCACATCACAATAAAGACCTTTCTGATTGGTAGACCCGCCTCTGCTGCCCCCTCCTCCTCCCAGGCAGGGTGGGCCTTGGAACCCCAGATTCCTTCCTTCATCTGAAACCCCCCATCATCACCCACGAGTGGAAGGTCTGGGTGGGGTGTCCTGAGAAGGGTGACCTACGGGATTTTTCAGCACTTACACCTGTTTGGGACGAAGTGTGGGGCAGCTCCTGAGGGTTTGTTTTGTATTGTGTTAAATATATTTCTTTATTGGTTTCAGAGAGGAAGGAAGAGGGAGAGAGAGAAACATCAATGATGAGAAATTATGGATCAGCTGCCTCCTGCCCGCCCCTACTGGGGATGTGCCTGCAACCCAGACATGTGCCTTTGGCCAGAATCGAACCTGGGACCCTTCAGTCCCCAGGTCGACACTGTTCACGGAGCCAAACTGGGTAGGGCTGTTTTGTGTGTGTTTTAAAAATATATTTTTATTGATTTCAGAGAGGAAGGGAGAGGGAGAAACATCACTGATTAGAGAGAATCATTGATCGGCTGCCTCCTGCATGCCCACTCCCCCTCCCTGGGAATGGAGCCCGAAACCCGGACATGTGCCCTGACAGGGAATTGAACCCTGGCCTCCTGGCTCATAGGTTGATGCTCAATGACTGAGCCACACTGGTCAGGCTCCTGAGAGTTTATTTGAATGTGTGTGCGTGTGGGGGGGAGGGGAGCATGCTGGTGGTGGTAGCTCAGTGCTTTGAGAAGCAGGTGGGACTGGAGGTGTGAGGACTGACAGGTGGGGGTAACAAGGCACCCGCAGAAGGGGCAGGTCCGACACCGCTGGGGGAGGGGCTGTGGCAGGAAGGAGCCTGTGTTCCCCCGACCCTGACCCCATCCTCCAAAGCCCCGTCAGGACAGCAGGGAGTGGACAGCCTCCGGGCTGGGGTGTGAGGAACGTGACCAGCTGAAGGAGGAGGCAAAAGCCATCCACACGGTGGGTGTCCGAGCTCCCAGGCCGGGCACAGAAAGCTCCGGGCTGTTTTCATGAAGACGCCGTGTCAATAAACTCACAAAGGAAATAGAGTCGAAAGATTTATTACTTTGCAGACCCCAGAACCCGGGCAGCGGGCGAGGGCAGCCCTCTGCCTCAGCTCACAAGCCTGCAGCAGGCAGAGCCGGTGGAAGCACCTGCTTCTGATATGGTGGTTGGCCTGGAGGTCACTGCTTTCTCAGAGGCTTTACTTTGAGTGGTTATTTTATTCTTAAATATTTTTTATTGATTTCAGAGAGGAAGAGAGAAACATCCACGATGAGAGAGAATCATGGATAGGCTGCCTCCTGCACCCCCCACACTGGATATTTTGAGCCCAGGCATGAGCCCTGATCAGGAATCAAACCGGGACCTCCTGGTTCCTAGGTGGATACTCAACCACTGAGCCACACTGGCCGGGCTGAGTGGTCATTTTATTTTTTAAAATATATTTTATTGATTTTTTACATAGAGGAAGAGAGAGGGATAGAGTTAGAAACATCAATGAGAGAAAATCATCCATCAGCTGCCTCTTGCACACCCCCTACTGGGGATGTGCCCACAACCAAGGTACATGCCCCTGACCGGGATCGAACCCGGGACCTTTCAGTCTGCAAATCGACACTCTATCCACAGAGCCAAACCGGTTCCAGCTGAGTGGTCATTTTAAAAGGTGCTCAGGGCCCTGACCTGTGTGGCTCAGTGGATAGAGTATCGGCCTGTGGACTGAAGGGCCCCAGGTTCGATTCCGGTCAAGGGCATGTACCTTGGTTGCAGGCACATCCCCAGTAGGAGGTGTGCAGGAAGCAGCTGATCGATGTTTCTAACACTCTACCCCTCTTCTTTCCTCTCTGTAAAAAAGTCAATAAAATATATTTTAAAAAATCAATAAAATATATTTTAAAAAAATAAATAAAAGGTGCTCAGGAAAAGCGAGGGCGGGACTTGGGTAGGAATTCTCAGCTCTGGTCCTTACCTGAGTCCAGATTTGATGAGCAGGGTTGTCGGATGGTAGAATGCCCAGGCAATGACTTAAATCGCTGCTCCCCTTGCATCCCTCCCCCGGGACCCGTAGTGGCTGAGGCAGGGAGGGAGGCTGGCCGGGTCCTGTGGTTTGAGAACGTGACTCTATCCCAGCCCAGTGGCCCCTGGCCCCACAGGCCACCACTTCCACTGAACAAAGCCCGGCCTGTCAGGCTGAGGCCCTGGCCACAGACTCACGCAGGGGCCTGAGCTTGACCACTGAGGCATTGGCTGGGCATCCGTCAGCTGGGACAGATAACCTTGGGGTTAGCTGGAGTGCAGCTGGGGGGTCAGACCACCCCATTGGAGGGCCTGGTGTAGAGGCCCTGTGTCTCTCCTTCCCTGGACACCAGTTGAGAGAGCTGTGACAGGCCCTCCCTCCAAGGCCATCCTGCCTGGCTCTGCAGACCTGAGCGAGGGGAGAAGGCTCCGGCTTTGCCCAGTGGGTACCACCCTCATGGAGCCAAGGGGACTGGAGGCAGGGTCCCAGGCTCAGGCTGACCTGGGATGGTCCCCAGCCTGGGCGCCTCTGGCCCCTAGTGGCCTGGTGGGGTCTTCTGCTCCGGCCCATTGCCCGAGGGTCAGGCTCCAGCCAGCTTCGGGGGGTGAGGGGGGAACAGGGGCCTCACCCCCCCATCCCCATCCCTCTGGTTCTCCCTCCCGTGCATCCTCCTGGTGGCAGCGCTGCTCAGGGTCTCCCTTGAGGAGGGCCTCAGGCTTGCTTGTTTGAGTGACAGCGGCTGGGGTGGGGGACCCTTCACCTGCGGCCTGGGCACCTCTGCACAGTGCGCGCCTGGAGCTGCGTGGTGACCCCTCCCCGCGACCCCCGCTGTCACCTCGGCATCACACCCGTGTGCTCACACCTGCACGCCGAGCCCTCCCCGCACCCAATGGACCGTGTTTCTCAGCCCCGTGGGCACCGGCAACGGGGGAGCCATGTCGGGGCTGGGAGGGGGCGGCGGGGGCGCAGGCTGCCGGTGTCCTCCGCTCCCTGCCGGGGCGACAGGGTCCTCAGCCCCCTTAGGGCCCCGCAGCCTCGGGTCTCAGCCCCGCGGACCAGGGGGCTCTCCGAGGGCCGGAGGGCCGGTGTCAGAGGTGCCCGCCGCGCTCCGGAGGGGTCCCGGCGAGGCGGGGCGGGGTCTCCCTTCCCACAGCTCGGGGCGCGACATGCGGGGCGTCCCACCCACTTCCTGCCCCTGGCGCGCCCCGTCTGTCCACGCGCGGCAGCCCGGGCCCAGAGCGCGTCGCGGGCGCCCGGCGCGCGGGGCTGGAGGCGGGGGTCCGGCTACGGAGCGCGCGGCCAAGGCCTCGCGAGCTGCGCGCACACCGCTCCGCCCCGCGCGCCCCGCCTCCCGCGCAGCCCCGCCCCCGGCGCGCCCCGCCTCCCGCGCCTGCGCAGCCCCGGCCCCGCGCGCCCCGCCTCCTGCGCCCGCGCAGCCCCGCCCCCGGCGCGCCCCGCCTCCCGCGCCTGCGCAGCCCGGTCCCCACGCGCCCCGCCTCCCGCGCCTGCGCAGCCCCGCCCCCGCCCGTGACGCCAGCGCCGCCGCGCTCTCGGGCGCCCCCCGCGGGCCGCGCGCAGCGCCGCTGGGCGTCCCTGGAACTGCGCGGCCCGAGGGGGCGGCGGGCGCAGGACGCGGCCGGGCCTGGAGCGCTCCCAGCGGCGTCCCGGGCGCGGCGGATGGGCGGCCGCCGGCCGCGGGGCAGCAGGCGAGGCGCGCGCGGAGCGGGGGGCGGCGGGGCGGGCGCGGCCGGGGCCGGGGCCGGGGCGGCCGGGCCGGGAGCGGCGGGCGGGCGGGCGGGGCGCAGGCCGGCGGCGGGGAGGCGCCCGCGGCGGTGCCCGGGCCGGGCCTGACGCCGCCGCCGCGCCATGGCGGAGACCAAGATCATCTACCACATGGACGAGGAGGAGACGCCGTACCTGGTGAAGCTGCCCGTGGCGCCCGAGCGCGTCACGCTGGCCGACTTCAAGGGCGTGCTCAGCAACCGGCCGGTGCACGCCTACAAGTTCTTCTTCAAGTCCATGGACCAGGACTTCGGGTGGGTGCCCGGGCCGGCCGGGCGGCGGGCGGCACCTGTCCGCGCGGGCGGGGCCGGGGCCGGGGCCGGGGCCGATCCTCCGCCCCGCACGGTGTGTGTCCACCTGTCCGTGCCCCGCGCGGAGGCACGTGGGGCCCCGGAGCCGAGGACCCAGGGCGGCGGGCAGCGGCGTCCTGCTCCCCCTCCCGCCCCGGGCCCGGTGTAACCTCCGGGTTCAGTCTGTGGCCCCATGTGGGACCGCTCAGACTCAGGGCCGCCGCCCCCTGTGTGTGTGTGTGTGTGTGTGTGTGTGTGTGTGTGTGTGTGTGTTGGGGGGCGCACAGGTGCCTGGAGAGCTGTGCCTCGGGGAGCCTGGGGTCCCAGGAACATTCACGGAGTGGGAGTGTCGTTGGGGAAGGGGTGGGTCCCTGGTTAGGGTGGGGAGGGAACTCGGGACCTGGCACAGGGGTACGGATCTGTCTGGAGGCTCAGGACAGCCTACCCCTGGCCCCACTCTTCCGGGATCCGGAGGTCAGTGCAGAGGTCAAGGGTCACTCCACCCACGCCCGCCCTGGGTGGCTTGCCATTGGGCCTCTGTCCCCGCCGGGCCACACGGCACTCGGTGTCCTGGGAGCGGGCTCCCGTCAGCCTCCAGCGCCCGGTCCTGGGGGCCGTCTGTGGAGAGGACTCCCCACGGGCGCTGGCCTGGCCCCCGGGGCCGGGAGCGGGCGGCGGGCTGTGGGCTCCAGGCCTGACCTGGCTCGGCCACCGGTAACCCGAGTCCCCCGCTCGGCAGGGCCGGGGAGGGGGGCCGGGCCGTGGGCCGAGCAGGTGTGCCCACGTCCTTGTGTGGGGCCGTGTCCGGGGACTTTGACATTGAGGCCACTTCCTGGATCCTGTGGTTGGCCCGGGCCCTGGGCAGCCAGGCCGGGTCAGGCCGGGGCCACTGTGCAGCTCCTGAGGACCTGGGGGAGTTTGGACAACTGGACTCTGCTGCCCCCCCCACACCCCCAACTAAGGGGCGGGATTGGGTGGGTGTGTCCCTGGCGGCCTCGGACGGACAGCAGGACGCCCCGGCCTGGGTGGCCGGCCTTCCTGCTGGCTCGGCTCAGGAGCCGCATGGGGCCGGCCTGCAGTGGGGCCTCCCGAGCCCCTCGCAGCCCCCGGGGGCTGCCCCTCGGGGTCCGGGCTGCTGTGGCCGTGACCGTCTGCCGTGTGAAAGGGCACTTTCGTTTTCAGCTTAGTCTGTTATTCCGTGTTTATTTTTAAAGTATGTTTTCACTGGTTTCCGAGAGGAAGGGCTATCGCTCTTGCCTCTCCCTTCCTCTCGGAAGGGAGAGGCAAGAGCGATAGAAACATTCACGATGAGAGAGTCAGAGCCCACAACCCCGGCCTGTGCCCTGACCTGGAATTGAACCCTGACTTCCTGGTTCATAGGTGGACGCTCAGCCGGCCCAGTGTGGCTCAGTTTACTGCTTTCGCAGAGGTTACCGAGCTCACACACACCTCTGTCACCAACCGAAGCCACACCGAGCCTGTGCCAGGGCGTGTGCCCAGGTCCCAGTTTTTGTCCTGGGGCCAGAGCCATGGGTCACCCACCCCACACGCACACCCTGCAGAGGCCGGCCTGCTGGGGGTTTGCAGGCCACGTGGGTCCCTGGCCTGGGAGGAGGGTGGGCAGACGGCTGGAGCAGCCCTGGAGTTCTTCAGGCCTGGAAGTGGCTGGGCGTGGGGCAGCGAGCAGGGCCCGCTGGGAGATGGGGCAGCCCTGGGTTTGAGGGGGGTCAGCAGGGGAATGGGTTTGGGCAGACAGCACGGGCTGGCGTATGTCCTCCCGGGTCCCTGGCCACCAGGCCCCCGAAGAACCCCCTCCGCTGCCCCTCAGCTCTGTCTGCAGAGCCCCCGGAGTGCCCGCCTGTAGCCGTGTATTCGGCGGGCTGGCTCCCGCTGGGAGGGGTGATCTGTTACACTTCAGTGCGAGTGAGACTGGGTGCCTAGCGGACGTGACTGGAGGTGTGGGGCGGGCGGGCAGGTCCGTGACAGGGCGGCCTCAGTGGAAAGCTGTGAGAGCACCCTGGTGAGCCGGGCCTCCTGCTCCGCCCCAACCCACGCCCCACTGCGGGCGGGGCTGGAGTTCCCTGAGTCTGTCCTGGCCACGGAGTGAGGGGAGGGAGCGTCTTCCCATGGGTGTCCTTGGCCAGGTGGGTAGAGGGGTCCTGCCCCTGCCCCCCACTTTCCCATGCATGTCAGCTGCTCTGACCTGGCCTGTGGGGGTGTGGTGTGGGGAAGAGGGAGCCCTCAGTTCCGTGACTCGGAGGGTCCTGGGCTCACAGCCCCTCCAGGGCCGCTACCTCTGGTCTCTGGGCCGCCTGCTTACGGGCCTGGATGGGGCTGGGTGGGGCCTGACTGTCCCACTCTGCTCTCCGTAGCGGTGCCATTTGGGGCCAGTAGCCCAGGAGGTGTTGGTCCCCCCCCCCAAGCTTGTGGCAGGACGTGGGGCACAGAGCCCCCTTCCCTGGACTCTGGGGGGCTCTTTTTGGGCTTGGGGACACCCCTTCCTCCCCTGCCCTGTGCCAGCTCTCTGCCAGCTCCCTGCCCTGTGGCGGGAGGAGAGGATGGGGACCCTGTGCCCCTGTGGACGCCCCTCGAGCTGCCCAAGGGGGGGCTGGCCCCTCGGGTCCTCCTGGGCCCTGGCCACACTCGGCCCCCAGGGTGGGCCTGCAGGGCTGGCGGGTGAGGGGTGCCTGGGCGGCCTCCGAGGAGATGCTGTGGAGGCCTCGCTGGGCAGAGCGCCTCAGGGCTGTCAGGAGGTGCTGCCCCCGGCTCCCCGCCAGCATGGGGCACTCCCGGAGGAGGGGAGCCTGAGCCGTTTGCCCTGGGGGCTCCAGCGGCTCCTCCTCCATCGGTGCCCTCCTCCCTCTGGTCCCGGCCACGCTGGGCTGGGCCTGTGGGGCCCGGTCGCCCTGCCCCCCGGTGGACGCAGGATGCTCTGTCACACGTGTAGACGGGGTGCGGACGGGTGCTCAGGCTGGCGAGGGCCGGGGAGCAGGGCCTCTGAGGGCCGGGAGGGCCCTGTGCCTCAGGCAGCCCTTGGTGGGAGGTCATGGGGAGGTCCTGGCCAGGCGGGCAGGAGGGGCTTGGGTGCTCCTGAGCCTCTGAGGGAGCCGTGTGCCTGTGGAAGGGGGTGCCTCCCTGTGGGTGAATCAGAAAGGGGCGGAGCTTGGTGTGGCAGTGTGGGGATGAGGCCCCCTCCCCCCTCCTTCCCCCCTCCCCCTGGTCAGTCAGCTGCAGCTGGCGGGTCCCCATGTCCCCGCCCCACCCCAGGTCTTCCTGTGGTGCCAGCCTCGGGTCTGGGCTGCGTCACGGCCTCCCTGGGTCTGCAGGGCTGCGGACTGAGTGGGGGCAGCAGATGTGGGGCCATGAGGTCCTGAGAAGGGACCTCCTCTGCAGGCTGAGGTGCCCAGCTTAGGGATGCCTGTGGGGCTGGCCCTAAAGGCGTCTGGGGGTGCCCCCTCCCCCCAGGCTGGCCTGTCTCCTCAGCCTGCGCTGCCCCAGGGTCCAGGGCCCCCTCCCTGTGTGTGAAGCTGTGCTCCCTGGTCAGGACCCCAGGGTGCCAGCCCTGGGGGCTCCTGCCACCTGCTGCTGCCCAGGACCCGCCTGGTGAGGCTGCCTCCTGCCCTGTGCCCTGGCCCCGTCTCCGCTGGGCATGGTCCTCGGCGTGGAGAGCCCGCGGTGCTGGGTGGGAAGGCGTCTCGGTCCCTCAGCTGCAGGCCCCACCTGCCTGGCCTGCCCAGGGCCCCTGCCAGCTGTGCTGGCTGCTGCTCCCCTTACCTCGGGGCCTGAAACCTTGACCCCCACACGCACCTGTTTCTGAGCCCCGGGGTCATGGGCCTGGTGTCCAGCTGGCGTGGCTCTGGTTGAGTGTCGGCCTGTGAACCAGCAGGTCGCGGTTCAGTTCCCGGTCAGGGCACGTCTGCAGGCTGCAGGCTGCTCCCTCGTGTGGGGCGAGCATGAGGCAGCTGATCCGATTCTCTCCCATCCTTGATGTTTCTGTCTCTCTCTCCCTCTCCCTTCCTCTTTGGAATCAACAAAAACGTTTAGAGATGATAATAAAGAAATAGGCCTGGCTGCCCGCTGTGCAGTGGGTCTGGCCACTGTGCAGAGTCAGGGAGGGGCTCGCTGACCGCTCAGTGGGCCCAGCTGGCCTCTCAGGCCCGGAGTTGAGCAGGTGCAGCAAGTGGGGTCTGCTTGTCTCCCTGGGCGGGCGGGCGTGTGCGTGTGCGTGTGCGTGTGCGTGTGCGTGTGGTATACATGAGGGGTGCGTGTACTGAGCCATCTCGACCTGCCTGTGTCCATGGTGTCCTGTGCTGGGCTGAGGGGCGTGCAGAGGAGAAGCCAGACGAAGCTCTTCCCCTGGGCGCACACAGAGCTAGGCGGCCTGGAGGTGCAGGTGTGAGGCCGGGGTCTGCAGGAGCACTAGAGCCCAGGAAGAGAATGTGGGGGCGGGACAGCCACACAGACTGACAGCTGGGCATGTGCTGGGCACCTGGTCGGAGGGGGCTTCTCTGGGAGCACCCTGGGGAGAGCGGCCGTGTGTGTGTGTGTGTGTGTGTGTGTGTCTGTGTCTGTGTCTGTGTCTGTGTCTGTGTGTCTGTGTGTGTCTGTGTATGTGTGGTGTGTCTGTGTCTGTGTGTCTGTGTATGTGTGGTGTGTGTGTGTGTGTGTCTGTGTGTGTGGTGTGTGTGTCTCTGTGTGTGTGTGGTGTGTGTGTGTGTCTGTGTGTGTGTCTGTGTGTGTGTCTGTGTTTGTGTGGTGTGTGTGTGTGTCTGTGTGTGTGGTGTGTGTGTGTGTCTGTGTGTGTGGTGTGTGTGTCTGTGTCTGTGTGTGTGGTGTGTGTGTGGTGTGTGTGTCTGTGTCTGTGTGTGGTGTGTGTGTGTCTGTGTGTGTGGTGTGTGTGTGTCTCTGTGTGTGTCTGTGTCTGTGGTGTGTGTGTCTCTGTGTGTGTGTCTGTGTGTGGTGTGTGTGTAGTGTGTGTGTGTGTGGTCTGTGTGTCTGTGTGTCTGTGTGTGGTGTGTGTGTCTCTGTGTGTCTCTCTGTGTGTGTCTGTCTGTTTGTGGTGTGTGTGTGTCTGTGTGGTGTGTGTGTGTGTCTGTGTGTCTCTGTGTGTGTGGTGTGTGTCTGTGTGTGGTGTCTCTGTGTGTGTCTATGTGTGTGGTGTCTCTGTGTGTGTGGTGTGTGTGTGTGTCTGTGTGTGGTGTGTGTGTGTCTCTGTGTGTGTCTGTGTGTGTGTGGTGTGTGTGTGTGTGTGTGGTGTGTGTCTGTGTGTGTGTCTGTGTCTGTGTGTGGTGTGTCTGTGTCTGTGGGGGGGGGATGAGGGGGCTCACGGGTGTGTTGCCTGCAGGGTGGTGAAGGAGGAGATCTCTGCGGACAATGCCCGGCTGCCCTGCTTCAATGGCCGAGTGGTCTCCTGGGTGAGCCTGGGGGCGTTGGCAGGGGCGTTGGCTGAGGTGGGGGCCCCAGGACCGGAGGGGGCTGGGCCCTGGGCTCCGCTGAGCCTCACTGTCCCCGCAGCTGGTCCTGGCGGAGGGCGCGCACTCGGACTCGGGCTCTCAGGCCACCGACGGCCACGCCGACCTGCCCCCCGCCCTGGAGCGGATGGGTGGCATCGGGGACTCCCGGCCCCCATCGTTCCAGTAAGAACTGGGGGGACTGAGCCCATGTCCTGTGGGTCCTGGCTGTCGGGGGGCGGGCAGCTGAGCAGGTGGGTGGGGTCAGGGTCTCGCCGGGCAGGGGGGAGGCAAGGGCCGAAAGGGTCCCGGCCCTGGGGGCCCCGTCTGCCCAGCACTCTTGTCGGCACAGCCCGAACGTGGCCAGCAGCCGCGATGGGATGGACAACGAGACGGGCACCGAGTCCATGGTCAGCCATCGGCGGGAGCGAGCCCGACACCGGAACCGGGAGGAGGGTAACGGCCACACCCCCCAGCCCCCCTGCCCACCGGGGCGTCTCTGGGGAGAGGCCCCAGCCCTCCTCCAGCCCCCCAGTCCCCCTGCCCACCGGGGCGTCTCTGGGGAGAGGCCCCAGCCCTCCTCCAGCCCCCCAGTCCCCCTGCCCCCGCGCCCTGCCCGCCGGGGGTCTCTGGGGAGAGGCCCCAGCCCTCCTCCAGCCCCCCAGTCCCCCTGCCCCCGCGCCCTGCCCGCCGGGGGTCTCTGGGGAGAGGCCCCGGCCCTCCCCCAGCCCCTCCCTCCCGCTGCCCCCGCACCCTGCCCGCCTGGGGTCTCTGAGGAGAGGCCCCGGCCCTCCCCCAGCCCCTCCCTCCCGCTGCCCCCGCACCCTGCCCGCCTGGGGTCTCTGAGGAGAGGCCCCGGCCCTCCCCCAGCCCCTCCCTCCCGCTGCCCCCGCACCCTGCCCGCCGGGGGTCTCTGGGGAGAGGCCCCAGCCCTCCTCCAGCCCCCCAGCCCCCCTGCCCACCGGGGCGTCTCTGGGGAGAGGCCCCAGCCCTCCCCCCAGCCCCCCAGTCCCCCTGCCCCCGCGCCCTGCCCGCCGGGGGTCTCTGGGGAGAGGCCCCAGCCCTCCTCCAGCCCCCCAGCCCCCCTGCCCCCGCGCCGTGCCCGCCGGGGGTCTCTGGGGAGAGGCCCCAGCCCTCCTCCAGCCCCCCAGTCCCCCTGCCCCCGCGCCCTGCCCGCCGGGGGTCTCTGGGGAGAGGCCCCGGCCCTCCCCCAGCCCCTCCCTCCCGCTGCCCCCGGAGGCCACGGGCCACTGTCGTCGGCTCACGTCCCTCCTGTCCCCACAGCCGCCCGGGCCAACGGGCACCCGCGGGGGGACCGGCGCCGGGACCTGGGCCTGCCCCCCGACAGCGCCTCCACCCTGCTGAGCAGTGAGCTCGAGTCCAGCAGCTTCATCGACACCGATGAGGACGACAACACGAGCCGGTGCGCGGGCACGTGTGCGTGTGCAGGCGTGTGGGCACGTGTGTGCGCGGGCATGTGCGAAGATGTGTGCTCTGTGTTTTGACATGTGTGCAGGTGTGTGCGGCCATGTGCACAGGCATGTATGTGTGTGTGAGTATTGTGGCTGTGTGGGTGCACAGTGTGGTGGCTGTGGGTGTGTGTGCAAGTAGGCATGTGTGTGCACATGGGTGTGTGGGGTGTGTGTCGTGCACGTGCATGCACGGGTGTTTCACAGGAATGTGTGTGTGTCGTGTACATGTGTGTGGATGCACATAGGCGTGCCCATGTGCACTTGGTGCACGCACCAGTGTGTGCCATTGTGGAGGCCATGGTGGCTCACCTGGTGTGGTGTTGTCTCATGTTACCCGTGGGTGTGGGGTTTGCATGTCGCACACGTGCAGCGCGGGATGTGTGCAGCCGGGAGCTGAGGTTCTGACAGACACCACCTGCCTCCCCTGCCACCTCCGGACCCCGCCCCTCACCGATGTGCAGGGGGTGGGAGGCCCGTGTGTGGGCACCTTCTCCCTGCAGCCCCCCTGCAGCCCCTGACCTCTGACCTCTGACCTTTGTGCCCTGCCCCGCTGGCCTGCCACCTGCAACCCCAGGCTGAGCAGCTCCACCGAGCAGAGCACCTCCTCCCGGCTCATCCGGAAGCACAAGCGGCGGCGGCGGAAGCAGCGCCTCCGGCAGGCGGACCGCGTAGGTACAGGCGGGCGGGCAGGCGGGGTCTGTGCTGCCCTCCCAGCCTCACCCGCGCCCGGCCCTCCAGGCCTCCTCCTTCAGCAGCATCACCGACTCCACCATGTCCCTGAACATCATCACCGTCACGCTCAACATGGGTGAGGCTCTGGTGCCCTGGGTGGGCGGGGCCCAGGGGGGCCGGGGGCAGGGTGTGAGGGCCTGGGGCAGAGTGTGGGGGCCGGGGTGGGGCCCAGAGGGGCCTGGGGCAGAGTGCGGGGGCCGGGGGGGGGTGGGGGGGCCGGGGTGGGGCCCAGAGGGGCCTGGGGTGGAGTGTGGGGGCCGGGGCGGGTGTGGGGGCCGGGGCAGGGTGTGGGGGACCAGGGCGGGTGTGGGGGGCCGGGGCGGGGTGTGGGGGGCCTGGGCGGGGTGTGGGGGACGGGGCGGGGTGTGGGGACCAGGGCGGGGTGTGGGGGACCAGGGTGGGGTGTGGGGGACCGGGGTGGGTGTGGGGACCAGGGCGGGGTGTGGGGGCCGGGGTGGGGTGTGGGGGCCTGGGGCGGGGTGTGGGGGCCGGGGCGGGTGTGGGGGACCGGGGCGGGTGTGGGGCCCGGGGCGGGGTGTGGGGGGCCGGGGCGGGTGTGGGGGCCCGGGGCGGGGTGTGGGGGGCCGGGGCGGGGTGTGGGGGACCAGGGCAGGGTGTGGGGGACCAGGGCGGGTGTGGGGGACCAGGGCGGGTGTGGGGGACCAGGGCGGGGTGTGGGGGACCAGGGCGGGTGTGGGGCCCGGGGGTGGGTGGGCTGCTGACTGCTCCCCCCCAGAGCGGCACCACTTCCTGGGCATCAGCATCGTGGGCCAGAGCAACGACCGGGGCGACGGCGGCATCTACATCGGCTCCATCATGAAGGGCGGGGCCGTGGCCGCCGACGGCCGCATCGAGCCGGGGGACATGCTGCTGCAGGTGGGGCTCGGCCGGTGGGGCGAGAGGTCTGCACCCCTCCACCCCCACTGCACCCCCCCCATCCCCCCACCCCCACCCACCGCCCGGACCCCGTCCCCCAGGTGAACGACGTCAACTTCGAGAACATGAGCAACGACGACGCCGTGCGGGTGCTGCGGGAGATCGTGTCCCAGACGGGGTGAGGGGGGCAGACGGGGGGCAGACGGGGTGAGGGGGGGCCATGGGGGGCAGACGGGGTGAGGGGGGCAGACGGGGGGCAGACGGGGTGAGGAGGGGCAGACGGGGTGAAGGGGGCAGACGGGGAGCAGACGGGGTGAGGGGGGGGCAGACGGGGTGAAGGGGGCAGGCGGGGAGCAGACGGGGTGAGGGGGGGGCAGACGGGGTGAGGGGGCCACGGTGGGCAGACGGGGGGCAGACGGGGTGAGGGGGGGCAGACGGGGTGAGGCGGGGGGCATGTGAGGGGGGCACCCGGGCACACGGGTCCTCGTCCACACGACCGGCCGTCCCTGCCCTGCAGGCCCATCAGCCTCACGGTGGCCAAGTGCTGGGACCCCACCCCCCGGAGCTACTTCACCGTCCCAAGGGGTGAGTGACCGTGGGTTGGCGGGTGGGAGTGTTGGGGGGTTGGGGGTGAGGGTAGGGGGGTGGGGAGGGCTGGCAGGTGGGGGGGGTTGGGGGGTTGGGGGTGAGGGTAGGGGGGTGGGGAGGGCTGGCGGGTGGGGGGTGGTGGGGGGTGGTGGGGCTGGGGGTGGGGTGCCCAGCCGGCCTACGGCCTCTCTCCGCTTGGCCCTGTGCTCCACTTTGTCCTGTCTGTGCCTGTCCATCTTTCTTTTTGTTGCCGTCTGCGGCCTCCCAGCTGACCCTGTCCGGCCCATCGACCCGGCCGCCTGGCTGTCGCACACGGCGGCGCTGACCGGAGCCCTGCCCCGCTACGGGACCAGCCCCTGCTCCAGCGCCGTCACACGCACCAGCTCCTCCTCACTGACCAGCTCTGTGCCTGGCGCCCCACGTAAGCGGCAGCTCTCAGCTCGGGAACTGAGGCCCAGGGCCCAGGCCAGGCCGAGGCGCCTGGTGCGGCCCCCACCCCGGGGCGCCCTGCCGGCCTCCGTCCTGCTGCTGCAGGGCCCCGGTCGGAGGCTCCTCCCGTGCACACCCTCTGCAGTGGGGAGGCCTGAGAGGCCGAGCCAGCCTGGGCCCTGCCCGGGGTCTTCTGTGGCAGGGCAGACAACTGCGTGTGTGCATGCGCATGCACATATATGTGTGTATGGATGCCTGTGTGGAGCTCCATCTGCTTTCTGCCTCTGACACGACTAACAGCCCTGGGGGGGTGCTGATGTCCCCCTGGGCTGTGGCCATGGTGGGGGCGGCCTCCCCTGGTTTGTGGGGGACCCTATGGAAGCAGCTCCAGGAGGAGACGGCCCCACCCCTCCCTCGGCCGGGGGCTCCCAGCTCGGGCCTCGGAGGGTGCGGTGGGCACTGCGGGCGACGGGCACCGCGGGCGACGGGCACCGCGGGCGGCGGGCACCGCGGGCGGGCGACGGGCACTGCGGGCGGGCGGCGGGCACCGCGGGCGGCGGGCACCGCGGGCGGCGGGCACCGCGGGCGGCGGGCACCGCGGGCGGGCGACGGGCACCGCGGGCGACGGGCACTGCGGGCGGGCGACGGGCACCGCGGGCGACGGGCACTGCGGGCGGGCGACGGGCACCGCGGGCGGCGGGCACTGCGGGCGGGCGACGGGCACCGCGGGCGGCGGGCACCGCGGGCGGCGGGCACTGCGGGCGGCGGGCACCATGGGCGGCGGGCACCGCGGGCGGCGGGCACCGCGGGCGACGGGCACCGCGGGCGACGGGCACCGCGGGCGGCGGGCACTGAGGGCGGGCGACGGGCACCGTGGGCGGCGGGCACCGTGGGCGGCGGGCACCGTGGGCGGCGGGCACCGTGGGCGGCGGGCACCGCGGGCGGCGGGCACCGTGGGCGGCGGCCTGTCCGCTGAGGAGGGTGTGCTTGTAGAGCTGGAGGAGGCGCCGCTGACGGTGAAGAGTGACATGGGCGCCGTGGTCCGGGCCATGCAGCTGCCCGACTCGGGGCTGGAGATCCGTGACCGCATGTGGCTCAAGATCACCATCGCCAACGCCGTCATCGGTGAGCGTCCCTCGTGCCGGGGCGGGCGGGCGGTGCGCGCGCACACACACACACACGTGCACACGCACACACACGCGCACACACACACACACACACGTGCACGGCCGCCCCGGCTGATGTGAGCCCCGCAGGCGCGGACGTGGTGGACTGGCTGCACATACGTGTGCACACACACACACACACACGTGCACACGCACACACACGCGCACACACACACGTGCACGGCCGCCCCGGCTGACGTGAGCCTCGCAGGCGCAGACGTGGTGGACTGGCTGTACACGCGTGTGGAGGGCTTCAAGGAGCGGCGGGAGGCGCGCAAGTTCGCCAGCGGCATGCTCAAGCGCGGCTTCCTGCGGCACACGGTGAACAAGGTCACCTTCTCCGAGCAGTGCTACTACGTCTTCGGGGACCTGTGCAGCAGTGAGTGGGGGCCGCGCGGGGGGAGAAAGGGGTCCCCGGGGCCTGCCCGCCCCTCCCGCCCTCACCGGACCGCCCCGCCCACCCTCACCACCCGCCCCACCCACCCTCACCGGACCGCCCCGCCCACCCTCACCACCCGCCCCACCCACCCTCACCGGTCGGCCCCACCCGCCCTCACCCGCCTTCACCGGCCTGCCCACCCTCACCGGCCAGCCCCGCCCACCCTCACCACCCGCCCCACCCACCCTCACCGGTCGGCCCCACCCGCCCTCACCCGCCTTCACCGGCCTGCCCACCCTCACTGGCCAGCCCCGCCCACCCTCACCAGCCCGCCCGCCCTCACCAGCCCACCCACCCTCACCAGCCTGCCCTCACCCGCCCGCCCGCCCTCACAGCCCGCCCTCACAGCCCGCCCTCACCAGCCCGCCCTCACACCAGCCCGCCCTCACAGCCCGCCCTCACACCAGCCCACCCTCACCAGCCCGCCCTCACCCGCCCTCACCAGCCCGCCCTCACCAGCCCCCCCTCACACCAGCCCGCCCTCACAGCCCGCCCTCACCAGCCGGCCCTCACCAGCCCCCCCTCACACCAGCCCGCCCTCACAGCCCACCCTCACCAGCCGGCCCTCACCAGCCCGCCCTCACCGGCCTCCCCTCTCGCAGCTCTCGAGGCCCTGAACCTCAACAGCGGCTCCAGCGGGGCCTCCGACCAGGACACGCTGGCCCCGCTGCCCCACCCGGCGCCCTGGCCGCTGGCGCAGGGCTACCCCTACCAGTACCCGGGGCCGCCGCCCTGCTTCCCGCCCGCCTACCAGGACCCTGGCTTCAGCTACGGCAGCGGCAGTGCCGGGAGCCAGCAGAGCGAAGGTGAGAGCCTGCCTGCGGGTGCCCACTCCCTACTGTGCTCCCTGCGTGCCCGCCCTCTGCCCCGTGCCCGCCCTCTGCCCATGTGCCCGCCCTCGGCCCATGTGCCCGCCCTCGGCCCATGTGCCCGCCCTCGGCCCCGTGCCCGCTCCTCTGCCCATGTGCCCGTCCCTCTGCCCTGCATGCCCGCCCTCTGCCCATGTGCCCGCCCTCGGCCCCGTGTGCCCGCCCTCTGCCCATGTGCCCGCCCTCGGCCCTGCATGCCCGCCCTCTGCCTGCTCTGTGCTTGGAGTCTGGGGGGGCTCCCTTTGCGAGGGAGGAGTGCTGAGGGAGGTGGGGAGGAGGAGCCTGGAGGCTCTGGGGTGGGGGGCGGAGGCAGGAAGCAGGAGACGGGGAGGGAAGGGGGTGGCCTGGGCTGGGAGCACAGAGGGTCTCCAGGACCCAGTGGAGGACAGACAGCGGGAGCCAGAGGCCGTCCATCCCCATAACCACGCCCTCCGGGCATGTGGGGAGCGAGGAGATGGGGGAGACATTCCATGAGGAAGGCTGGCCTGAGGGCCCAGGGTCTGGGAGACGCCAGGCAGCTGACCCCGCAGGCGAGGCCGGGCGGGCGGCCGGGCAGGAGAGCAGGCTGCCTGGGGCCAGCGGGCCCGGTGTGTAACTCATGTATCCCTTGCTTTGTGCTGAGCAAGCCTTAGACTGAGGACTAGCGGCTGGACCCTCGGGGCCGGTAAGCCAGGGCCCTGCCCGGCGTCCCTCGTGGCGTGTCCCTCGCCGGCCGGCATCCCTGGGCTCCCGGTGTTTCTGCGAATCCGGACGAGGCTGGGCCGCGCCGTTAGCCAGGGCCCCGGGGTCCGGCGGAAGGTGGGGGTCAGGGTGGGGGCCCAGGTTGTCCAGCGGGAGCCTCAGTTTCTCAGGGGCAAGGCCAGGCCTTCGGTGCAGGCGTCGGAGTGAGGTGTGGGGGCACCACGCTGGCCCCCGTGTCCCTGCCTGCCTCACCCCCCCCCCCCGCCCCCGCCTGCTGCAGCTGCGCCTGTGTCTCTGGGCGGGTCCGCTCCTGCCCTGGTGTCTGCATGGCTGCCCCTCCCTCCCGTCTCTGGTGCCGGCAGCCTTCAGTCTGGAAGAGGCAGGCCTGGCACCGACAGCCCGTCCCCCCTTCCTCCATCCCAGGAAGCAAAAGCAGCGGGTCCACGCGGAGCGCGGGCGGGAGCAGCCGGCGGGCCCCGGGCCGCGAGCAGGAGCACCGGAGGCCGGGAGCCGGGGGCAGCGGCAGCGAGTCCAACCACACGGCCCCGAGCAGGGCGGGCGGCGGTGGCTGGTGGGAGCGTCCCGGCAGCCAGCTCAGCCGCGGCGGCAGCCCGCACAGCCAGGCCTCCACCGCCGCCCCGGGGCTCCCCCCGCTGCACCCCCTGACGAAGGCGTACTCGGTGGTGGGCGGGCCGCCGGGGGGGCCCCCCGTCCGGGAGCTGGCCGCCGTCCCCCCCGAGCTGACGGGCAGCCGCCAGTCCTTCCAGAAGGCCATGGGGAACCCCTGCGAGTTCTTCGTCGACATCATGTGACCGAGGACGGGGTGCCCTCCCCCGGGAGGCCTCGCCGTGGGGCTGGGGGTCCTGCTGTCCCCCCTGGAGGCGCTGCCTCTGGAGCTTGTGTGGCCTCGTCTTAGCTGTGGCCGTCGGGGGTCAGGCAGCTGTCCATGTGCAGCAGGGGCTGTGCTGTGGGGTCTGGGCTAGTCAGCGTGGGGGCAGCCCGTCTGTCCTGGCCAGAGCAGCCCTGGCCATGCGGACTTGGGGGGCCTCTGCAGGCGGGTCTGACCTGCCCTGTGGCGAGGGCCTCGGGGACCCCGTGTGCCCCCAGCACTGCAGACAGGTCCCTGGCCTGGTCCCCACGGTCACCCCGTGTGCAGGCCCTGTGCTTCTTGCTCAGACTGGGGCGGCCATGCTGGGCTGGAAGGGAGCCCCCAGACCTCCCTGGCCGCCCGGGTCGGTGTAATTTATTTATTTATTTCTTGGCCCGTGTCCTGTGGGAGGCGGTGGCCAGGTCAGCCGCGCAGCAGCCGGAGCGGTTTGTGTGTCCCCACGTGGAGGCACAGGGCGTGTCTGAGCGTGGGGGCCGGTGAGGGGGAGACGGGAGGCCTGGCCTGGCCCACGGATGCCCCGCTGCTGCAGGACGGGTCTGGGGAGAGGGGCCGGCCTGCCCTCCTGCTGTCCTCAGGTGACCGCCCCCCCCCCACGCACACGCCTCCTCCCGGCGAGCTGGCCTGCAGGTGTCTGCAGTGTGGATACTGCGTCGTGTCTGCGTGTAGATGCTGTGTCAAGTCACAGGGCGTCGGACAGTGAACGGAGCTGCTTCTGTGTAAATGCTATTTTAAACACTAAAAAGCATTTAATTTTATGGGACTGACTGTGCCTGTGTCTCCTCCCTCCTGCCAGCTCCCTCAGATTCCTGTGTGGGGGCTGGGCCAGCCTCCCCCGGGGCCTGGCCAGTTGCTAGCAGCCCTCCAGGTCCTGGCGCCACGTCTTCTGTTCACGGTGCTGGCTCCTGGTTCCAGGGGTCCTGACGGCGGGCGCTGGCCTTGGTGCTGAACCCCCCACCCAGCCAGGCTCTGTCCGCGGTGCTGGCGGTGGGCTTACCCCTCTTATCGGCTCCAGCCAGGACGGGGGGCGGGGGGGAGAGGAAGCTGGTGTCCACCCCAAGGGGCCTCCGTCCTGCACTGGGGCCCATGTTAGGGCGGCTGTAGCACACTCACCCACCTCCCACCCCAGTGGTGATCGGAGGGGTGCTGGGTGGGGGACCTAGGCTAGGCCCAGCCAGGTGAATGATGCCCAGCTTGACCTGCAGGTGACCCAGCTGTGGCTTCCCTGAGCCCTCCGCCTGGGTGTGGCCGTGGGGTCCCTGGGCAGGCCTGGCTGGATGGGACAGCCTGACTGGTGCCCACGTGGTGAGACCTCACAGGGCCAAGCACAGGCCCTGCGGGCGTTGGGTCACAGGCAGCAGTCAGCCTGGGGTCAGGACCTAGGGGTGGGCCTGCAGGTTGCTCTGCAGGAAGGAGCTAGGTCTGGGCGCCCTGGGGCGAGGTCGCTGGGTCGAGGGCTCCACCCCTGCTGCCGCCCGGCCCGCCGGCACCGCCAGGACCCCCTCCCTGGGAGGACGCGGGCAGGGTGCCCGCCGGCTGCCGCAGTAGCAGGCAGCACCTGGGCAGGTGGAAGGTGGCCAGGATGCCCAGGACGCAGAGGAGGCTGGCACCCATCTGCACAGCGGGCTGGTAGGCCACGTGCACGTTGGCGAAGAGGGGCACGAAGGAGACCCAGGTGATGAAGTAGGCCAGCATGGCGAAGGTGAGGCTGCGGGCGCCCTCGCCGCGGCCGGGCTGGCGGTGCACCAGGAAGGTGCCGAGGAAGCAGAGCGAGGCCAGCACGGCGTTGCCGGCGTGCACCAGGGCGAAGCCCACCCAGGAGCGCACTCGGCAGTGCACCAGCGCCTCCCTGGGCAGCACCTGCCAGTCCGTCACCACCTCCGGCGGGAAGGCCACCAGGTACCAGGTGCACAGCGCCGCCTCCGCCAGCATGGCCAGCAGCACCGCCAGCCAGGCCCTCCGCCCCCGCAGGTGCCCGCGCAGCCGGTGCGCCCAGCCGGGCGGCAGCTCCGCCTCCACAAAGACCTCGGCCGCCCGCAGGAGGAGGGCGCTCAGGCAGCCCGTGAGGGGCAGGTGCAGCAGCGGCTGCTGGGCCAGGCAGCGGGCGGGCCGGGGCCGGCCGGGCAGCAGGAGGACGCTGAGGCAGGCCAGGCCCAGGCAGGCCAGGCCGAAGCAGGCCCGCGGCCCGCCCGAGGCCTGCACCAGGGGGCTGTCCCGGTGCCGGACGAACAGCCCCAGGGCCGCCAGCACCAGGCCCAGTGTCAGGGCCAGCAGCGCGAGCAGCACCAGCACGGCCGGCTCCCCCCAGGCCAGCCACCGGGGCCTGCGGGCGAAGCAGCGCAGGCTCCTGTCGGGGGACCACTGGTCCTGGCCGCACGGGGTGCAGGAGAGGTCATCTGCGGGCCGAGGGGAGAGGGCGCTGGGGCGCGGCTTGCCTCTGCCTCGGGCTCCCGCCTCTGAGCCAGGACATGCCAGGACCCTCTGGGCCGTGCGTCCTCCCCCTGAGGGGCCCTCCCCACGCCTGCTCAGCGACATGCACCAGCAGGGAGGGGCTGGCCGGAAGGGCTGACCTGGGCTGCGCCGGTAGCTGCCCGCCTTGCAGTCCATGCAGTCGTAGCAGCAGGAGTGGAACCCCTTCACCCGGCGCACCTGGCCCTCCTGGCACTTCCTGGAGCACTGGGACACGGGCCTCTGGAGCGGGGCCTCGGACTCAGGCCTCGCCCGCAGGCCGGGTGCACCCCCAGGGCCTGGGACGGCTGCCCCCTCGCCCTCGCCCCCGCCCCCGCCCCCCCCAGGCGGGCGGGCCTTGCCGCTGAGCGGCTGTGCGGTGGGGCCCGGCCCGGCACTCACCGTGTTCCCGGGCGTGTGCCAGCGCATCTGGGGCAGCTGCAGCTGCAGGCGGCCGTCGAAGCTGCCCACCGTGCGCAGCTCGGGCTCCGGGTCCCGCCACACCCAGAGCTTCAGGTCGTAGGCCATGTCCACGTTCCCGCTGGCGTCGAACCCCAGCGGCAGGCCCCGCACCCGGAAGCTCATGTTGTACATGTTCTCCAGGAGCTGGCGGGGTGTGGGCAGTGGGTGGGGAGCCAGGGGGGGCGGGGCTGTCCCAGCAGCCAGTCCCAGGCCCCCTCCTCTGCCCCCTCCTCCCCTTGGGCACACGCGGGGCCGGCCCAGCTCCCTCGTCCTCACCTGCCAGGGCCTCACGGGCGCGCGTGGGGGGCAGCCCGAGGCGGTGCAGAGCAGCGTGTTGTGCAGGGCCTGGGCCACGCTGTACACGGCGGCGTAGGCCGAGAAGGCCTGGTGGTGCAGGAGGCCGGTGGACACGTCCTCCGGCGAGACGTGGTCGCACTGCGGGCAGCCGGGCCCCGCCACGTGCCCCTCGGGGCCCGGCCGCCCCGCGCCCAGCGAGGCGCAGAAGGCGGGGTCCGCGGCCCGGGCCAGGCGGGCGTGCACGTAGGCCGGGAAGTCGGGCATCGGGGCGCCCCGCTGCAGGAAGCCCAGCACGGTGCCCACGCGGGCCAGGCCGGGCAGGGACAGCACCGGGGCCGACGTCAGCCAGGCCTCGCTGGCCACCCACACCTTGGGCGCCAGCCCGGAGCGGATGCTGAAGCTGAAGAGGGCGCGGGCCGCCCGGGCGGAGGAGAAGAGCACCACCACCTGCACGCGGCTCTGGTTCACCTGGCGCAGCAGCCCCTGCGCCTCGCCCAGCTGCGGGCCGTGGGCGCCCCCCGTGGCCGCCCGCAGCAGCCCCTCGTGGGCGATGCAGAGGCCCCGGGCGCTGGCCAGGCTGGAGAAGAGGCTCAGGCCCTGCCGGCCGTACTCGTCGTCGCTGCCCACGGCGGCCACCCAGTTCCACTGGAGCGCGTGCAGCAGCTCCACCACGGCCGCCACCTGGGCACGGTCGCTGGGCACCGTGCGGAAGAAGGAAGGGAAGGCCTCCCGGTCGCTCAGCCGGTCTGCGCTGGCCCCGTAGCTGACCTGCGGCGGCCGGGGGGGGGGTGTGTGTCCCGATGGGGGCCCCTGGGGCGGGCCGGAGGAGGTAGATGGTGCGGGGGAGACAGGGGGGACCCCCTGGGGCCGGAGGGAGGGGGTGGGTGGCATGGGGAAGGCAGGGGGTGTCCCCTGGGGTGGACTGGAGGGGGTGGGTTGTTCGGGGGTCACAGGGGGGACTCCCTGGGGCTGGAAGGAGGGGGTGAGAGGTGACCAGAGGGGGTGGGTGGCATGGGGGAGGCAGGGGGTGCCCCCTGGGGCAGGCCAGAGGGGGTGGGAGGTGTGGGGGGGACAGGGGCGCACCTGGGGCAGGCCAGAGGGGGTGGGAGGCGCGGGGGACAGGGGGGACCCCCTGGGGCAGGCCAGAGGGGGTGGGAGGTGTGGGGGGGACAGGGGCGCACCTGGGGCATGAGGAAGAAGCCGAAGAGCTTGCCGGTGACCAGGGCCAGCTCCGTGGAGTGGGGCCCGATGACGGCCAGCACGCGGGGCTGGTACCGTGAGTAGTCACAGTAGGCGGCGACGTCGCGGCCGCCCGCCTCGGCCATGAACCCCAGGCTGGGCTTCATGGCCACCACCGGCTCCGAGCAGGTGTCGAAGATGTCGTGGCCCAGGCGCAGGCCGGGCAGCAGGGCCGACCCCCGGTTGATCTCCTCCACGGCCATCATCATGGCCAGGGCCCAGAGCAGGCCGAGCGAGGAGAACCTGGGGCCACACGGGGCTGCAGGGGACGGCGCCTCACCCCCCTCCTCTGGGAGCCTCCCGCCTGCCCGCCCCCGCCCCGCTCCCTACCTGGTGCACACGGTGGTGTTGGGCTGGGTCCTGGGGCCGAGGCCCGCGTCCTCGCCCGCGTCCTCGGCCGCGCCCAGGGGGAAGAGCCCCCCCAGCACATAGTCCCCCCGCATCCGGAGCTGTCGGGACAGACACAGGGGGCCCCCCGCTCCGAGGCCCAGCAGAGCCCAGAGGCCCAGCAGAGCCAGGCCGGCCATGGCGGAGACGGCTCCTGATGACAATGGCCGGCGGTGGACCCGGCAGGGTGAGCAGGGCTGGGAGGGGAGGAGGATTTGTTTAGCAAAACCCTCCTCCCCTGCCAAGCCCCTTCCTGAGCCCGAGGCTGCACACGGCAGGCGCTGCTGGCCGTCCTAACTCTACCAGTCCCTCTGGCCGACAGCTTGGAGCAGCTCCTGCCCATGGCCTTGTCACCTGCTGGCGCCCAAGCCCCTCCCATCCACCCACTTGGGGAGGGCAGGAGGGACGCCCAGGATTCCTCTGCAGAGGGTCCTGGGCTCTCCAGCTGCCCTGCCCGGGAGTGGGCACAGAACACGGGTCTCTCCCACCCGGGGGGGCCATCTGCAGTCAGGAGGGGCTCCACCTGCACCCACAGGCAGCCTGAGGGGGGGCGTGCCTCTCAGCCCGTCTGGGAACTGGGCACCGTGTGGCGGGAAGCGTTGGGAGCCCGTGGCTGGCGGTGCCCCCGCCGGGTCTGGCACCCGACAGAGTGGGAGCCTCCCTCTGGGGACAGGCCTCTCGCTGGGCCCCCAGGGGCTGCATGCAAAGGAGGGAGAAAAGCTGTAACCAAATGGGCCCCCGCGGCCGGCGGCTCCAGGTGTGCAGAAGCACTGCCCCTCCCTGCACCTGGGCCTCGCAGACCGGTGCTGGGGTGGAGGAGCAAGAGGAGCCGGGAGCGGGAGGGCTCCGGGCGGCTCAGCCCTGGCAGATGTTTACAGGAAGTGTCTCCACTGGCCTGTGGGGAGGGCCCACAGCTCGGCACACTCAGAACATGCACAGGACACCCACAGGTGCACGCGCGCGCACACACACACACACACCACAGAGCATGGACCTGCATACCCAGGCGATGGATTCCCATACCTCCATGACAGACCACTGCACCTGCATGTACACACTGCAGCACACCTGCACCTGCACACACACACACACACACACACACACACACACACAGCCTGCACTCTTTGGCCCATGTGGCCCCCAGGCTGTTCTTCCTGCCTTGTCACCGGCCTGTGCTGGACCACCTGGGGCTCAGCTCTGCTTGATGTGGGTGCAGCAGCAGAGTCGACACTGCACTGAGGCCCTGAGATTGGGGGGCAGTGATCAAGGGGACCCTCCCGACACTGTGTGTCAGAGCAGCCCACCCCCCTGGGCCGGCCCAGGCCTGCCCAGCTCAGCCCCTCTATCTTCTCACCAATGAAATGACAGCTCTGTGACCTTGGTGGGGGGGCGGAGCTGACCCCTGTGGCTGGCTTGCCCTACACTCCTGGCTGTGGGCTCAGCCGCTCCCCGCCCCTCCCTGGCGAGCAGACGCGGGATCAGGCGGCACCCACCCTGGAGGGCGGGATATGCTTCTGTGACTGTCCTTTATTTACGTTGGGAAAGTCATCACCCGTATTGCAGTGTTCAAGTCATCACCCAGCACAGCTGTGGCACCAGGGCCCTGAGCTAACAGTGAAGAGCGGTGGGCAGGCCAGGCTGGGGGTGCCCATCGGCCAGCCCATCATGCAAAGAGGTCCAGGCCCCGCTCTGCCGTGCACCCTGAGTCTCTGGGCTCCAGGGGGACGGGCAGCAGGGGCAGCAGGGGCGCGGGGAGGGGATACAGCATCGCTGGGTGCCAGGGAGGCCAGCTGGCCCAGCAGGGAGGGGCTCTGGGGGGCTTGGGGGCTGAGCTGTGCAGACTCACAAGCAGAGGCCTGGGGAGCAGTGTGGCCGCAGGAGGCAGGGCTGGAGGCAGGGCCGGCCTGTGCTCCCGCTGCCTGCCGTGTGGAGGTCACATGGGCCCCTGGCTCAGGAGATGGGGGCAGGGAACAAGACGCAGTGCTCCCTTCCTGCCCCAGGGACAGCCCGCCTGCCACCGACGCCAGGACCCAAAGGCTGAGAAGCACACGCTTGCTGGATTGTCGGCGGGTGAGGAGCCTGCTCTCCGAGGACCTGGGGCTCCCGCTGCACAGACCGGACTCAGGGGTGAGGGCAGCCTCTTGTGTGAACTCTGACCCAGCCCCACTGTCCCTGCCTTCTGCCCTCGCTCACCCTCCCGGCCGGCCGGCACCTGCCTTCTCGTCTGCAGCCCAAGCGGGCCGCGCCAGGCCCACGGCCCCCGCAAGCTCAGCGGCAGGGGGACAGTGGCGCTCCTGCCCCAGGCACCCCCGGGGAGCTCCGCGGTGGGACTGAGGGGCCCCGGCTGCCCAGCCTGGCCCCGGGGGCGGGGGCCGGGCCTCGGGGCCCTAGGGCAGGTCCAGCAGGGCATGCTCGGCGTAGAGCTTCTGGGAGACGTCGTACACGTGCTCGATGAAGGGCAGGGCCTCGCCCAGCATGGCCACGGCCTGCTCCGCGGACCCCACGTGCATGGCCTCCAGGAAGACCTTGCGCGTGGGCAGCGTGCAGAAGGCCAGGGTGACGGCCCGGCGGACGATCCAGGGGTGGTAGGCGGCCAGCGAGGCGTTGTAGGAGTCGGTGCAGAGCGTGGCCGTGCGCGCGTCCTCCGGGCTGGTGCGCAGGCCCTCCAGGAAGAGCTGCAGCCAGCGCAGCGCCCGGTGCAGCCGCAGCACCGTCCGGCAGCCGGAGTCCGGGTGGCCGGAGCGGCGCTCCAGGTCCACCAGCTGGTTGCCCACCTCGTAGGCCACCATGGACTGCAGGCTGCAGTAGTGGTCCCGCTGGGGCCCTCCGCACAGGCGCTCCATCACCTGCAGCTTCGCCACCACGTCCTTGGAGATGAAGGAGAAGATGGCGCCCAGGCTGTTCAGGAACCTGCGAGGGAGGGAGGGGAGGCAGAGGCTGGGCCCCGGGTGCTGCAGGGCCTGCCCCGGGGGGGGTGTGGCTGGGAAAGCCCCACTTTGCCCCCCCAGCACCCACGCACCTGACCAGCCCCCTCCAGCCGGCGAGGTAGTGCTCCAGCAGCACCTCCTCCTTCTCGTTGAGACACTGCTTGAAGCTGACCAGGACGACCTTCAGGTTGAAGTCCGACCCTGCATCGTCCATGGTCGCTGGGGCTGGGGCTGGGGCTGGGGCTGGGGCTGGGGCCGGGGTCGTCTCCATGGGAATGGGCTGACTCCTTCGGGGGAGGGGCAGGAGGAGAGAAACAGCTGGGGTCCCACTGCTCCCCGAGAGCCCACCTGCCTCTCGGACACCCACCGGACCCTGCCACGCCCCTTCCCGGAACACGGGCCCACAGACCTCAGCCCGGCCTCCCCCTGCCCCTCAGACATGCTCCCCCGCCGGTTTTCCGGTTTCTGTGGGTGTAATGTCTCTCTCTCATGAGAACGTCTGTGGTCGCTACTTGGAGAAATGCACGCTGGGTCCCCACCCAGCTCCAGGCTGGGGTGTCAGTGACAGACACACTGCCCAGCCTCCTCGGGGAGACATTTTAGAGGGGGCGGGCGGGGAATAACACAGACGGGAAATTGCGGCAGGGGAACGAGGGGAGGAGTGAAAGGACAGTGAGGGGAGGTGTGATGGCCAGGAGGGGGCTGCGCGGCCTGGCCTGTCCCCGCTCACAGCTGCCTCCATCCGGGGAGCCAGCACCGAGGCTGCAGGCCAGCGTGTGCTGGACAGATGGACAGACACCGATCCTTTCCTGCTCTGGATCCTGCTTGTGTTCATACCGTGGCTCCACAAACATCCAAGCACCATAGCGCCCTAGTTGGCGTTGAAGTGTGGCTCTTATGGGCCCTGGGGACTCAGCGGCACCTCACCTCAAGTCCAGGACAAGCTCCCATCCCATTGGGGCTGGGGGTTCCCCTGCCTTTGGTGCTGGGTGCCCTGTGGAGACCTGGCCAGGGAGGGAGGCCACCCGAGCTGTGCAGCCAGGAACCGGGCATCTGGGCAGGCTCTGCCTCCAGCTCTGGGCAGGCCACTCACCATCCTAAGGCTGGGCCTCCACCTGGGGGGGGAAAGGGTCAGCACGCCCTGCCCTGCCCACCGTCCAGGCTGATTGGGCTCAGTGAGTGGGTTGGCCTGAATGCCTGGCATGGGGTGGAGCCCTCAGAGGTGAGCTCACCCCGTCTCAGGTGTGGGGGCGGCCAGGCCTCAGGAAGATGTCCCTCTGGAGACTTCCAGCACCCCATCCCCAGGGCCTCCGTTCTCTGCCCGCGAAGCAGATGGCCTCCGGGCACTCAGGGCCCCCTTCCTGGCCACCGGACATCCTGTGAGCCTGGCCTTCCTGCCCGGAGCCCCAGCCAGCAGCCCACAAGGGCGGCCGGGAGCCTCCGGAGCCTGGAAACAGGAAGGGCAGTGCAGCTGAGGGTGGCAGCGGGCCAGCTAGGGAAGGTGGTGCAGGACAGGCCAGGGCTCCCCGGGGGCAGCCCTGGGCCAGAGGTCAGGGCTCAGCGGGAGGGCGCCCCAGCCCCCGAACCCCATGCTGACAGCAGGCTGAGTCCCCTGGAGAGGGCACCCCCGTCCCTGCAACCAGGCCCCGAGCTGGGAGCAAAGTCCGCCCAGGACGGCCTGCAAGTCTCGCCTGGGAAAGGGGCACCGGGCGGCGCCGGGCTGGGGCGGGGTGGGGCCGTTCCTGGGCAGGTGCTGCTCCCGCTGAGGCCCAGGGATGGGACAGGTTCCCGGGGTGCGGGGTCCCGGGTCCGGGATGGAGGGGAGCCGGGTCCTCGGCCGCCCCGTCCCGCGACCGGGGTCCCGCGCTCGCCCCGGAGAGATGCCCAGCCGGACCGGTCCGGTTCCGGGTTCCCAGCGCCCACCCGCGCCCGCCGCGCCCGCCGCGCCCGCCCGCGCCCACAGCGCCCGCCGCCCGGCTCACCTGCGGCGCCTAAGCCGCCGCCGCCGCCGCCGCTGCTGCCGCCACTGGACCGCCCCCGCCCTGGATGGGCCGCCCGCCGCCCAATTAGAATGCGCGGCCCGCACTTCCGGCGGGCGGACCGGAACTGGGCGCCGTGGAGGCGGGATCGCGCCTGCGCCGTGCGTCACCGCCAGCCGCGCTCTCGTGTTGCGCTTGGGGTCCCTGCGGCCGGGGTCCCGTCCGGCGGCCGGTGAGCGCGGAGCGACAGGCCGGGGAGCGCGCGGCAGGATGCCCGAGATCAGGGTCACGCCCCTGGGTGAGTGAGGGCGCCGGGCGGACCGGCGGTGGTGTGTCAGGGCCGGGCGCGGGGCCGCCCTCCCGGCCGCAGCTGTGGCGCGGGGCCTCGGGGTGCGGGGTCCCGGGTCCGGGCTGGCGGGGCCTCAGGGCGCGGGGTCTCCGGGCCGGGCTGGCGGGGCCTCGGGGTGCGGGGTCCCGGATCCGGGCTGGCGGGGCCTCCGGGTGCGGGGTCCCGGATCCGGGCTGGCGGGGCCTCAGGGCGCGGGGTCTCCGGGCCGGGCTGGCTGGGCCTCGGGGCGCGGGGTCCCGGGTCCGGGCTGGCGGGGCCTCGGGGCGCGGGGTCCGGGTCCGGGCTGGCGGGCTGGGCGCCGCACCTCCCTCGCTTTGCGCGTGGACTGATGCTCGCGGCGCCTCCCCCCCCCCCCCCCCCCTCGCGCTTCGCTCGCCTGCTCCACCTGCCTCGCGCCCGGTGGCCTGCAGGCTCCCATCTACCCAGCCTGGTGGTCCACTTAGATCAGCCCGTGGTTTACGTGACCTCGTGACTTTAAAGAAAATAGCTTTGCTTCTTGAAAAAGATACGCGTTTGCACGTTTATGTTGTTACCCCAGACCTGAGGATTTTTTCTCTTTCTTCCCATTGCTTTTCAGAGTGGGAAGGAGGGGAGGGAGGGAGGGAGGGAGGGGAGCGACAGGAGAGCCGCACATTGACTGGTTGTTACTGGCTGCCTCCCGCAGGAACCCCTACGAGGCCGGGGGTGAACCTGAAACTCAGGCTCCAGCCCTTGATCAGGAATCTGACCTTGACCCTTCGGTGCTTGGGCCAATGCTCTAACCTAGAGGTGTCGAACTCAATCAGAGAAGGGGCCAAAACCTAAAATCCAGCCTAAATCGCGGGCCGAATGGTTTACTGAACAGTCAGTCATAAACTGTCATTGTGATGGAAACGCAGCGGAGTGCAGTGATGACAGCGCGGTGCGGGCCACATTGCAAGGCCTGGCGGGACGGATTTGGCCCACGGGCCTTGTGTTTGATACATGTGCTCTAACCCATGAGCAACACCGGCCAGGGCCTCGTGCACTTTTAAAAGCCTGAACTGTCCAGAACAGTGCGAAGGCGGAAAGGTCAGGCAGAGCCCAGGGTTCCAGGAACAAGTGGGCTGTCGCCTCCAGGACTCCGGCATTTCCCTGCTCACAGCAGGTGCCCTGTTCCAGCCCTGCCTTCTTCGCTGGCTGCCAGTTGAGGGCAGCTTCCCGCTCAGGTGTCCCACGGACCTCCACACCCTTGCTCTTCCTCAGAAGAGCCCGCCCACCCCCAGCTGGGACGCTGAGCTGTGGCAGCCACAGCGCACAGCCAGCCCCTGCCCAAGCCTCGCCCTCAGCCTCGGGGTGTGTGTGTGTGTGTGTGTGTGTGTGTGTGTGGGAAGGGCAGGGGGGGAGCACACATCTCAGTCCACCGTGTGCACGTCACTCCCATGGCCTCTTGTGGCCGCTGGCGCAGGGTCCCCTCTGGCCATGGGCCCCACGCCTGCCCCTGCCCCTGCCCCCCCTCATCCCCAGGGCACTGCGGGACCCTCCCTCCAGCCCCTTTTCCATTTGCCGTTTTGTCAGCAAGCGCTCTCCTCGAACAGTCCTCCCTCCTTGCTTCTCTGACCCCGGCTGCACCTGGTGTGCCCCGGGCCACGCAGCCACATCACCAAAACTGAACCTGCTTCTCCCTTCGCCCGTTTCCGCCTTGTTTGTGGGCTCCCAGGTCCACCTGGGCTGGACAGTCTCCGAAATCACCGGGGCCACGGGCCTTGGCACCCTGCCTCCCGCTGCTGTCCCACCCGCTGGGTTCTGGAAGTTTCTGTGGCCCCTTCCCTGCCCACCTTACCCCCTGGCACTGACCTCCACCTGGTGGGCTCACCGTCTGTCTCTTGGCCTGGACCCTGCGCTCCCTGCAGGCAGGTGGTCTCCTTTCCTTTGAGTCCTGCCCCTGTGTGTGCCCCGGGCTCTGTTCTCACATCTCCCACCCAGTTCAAGCTCCCGAGTGGTCGTTGGGGCCGGTGTGCACGGCTAGGAGCTGGGCTCGGGTCGGAGGCCATCCCTGGCCCATGCTTAGGAGCCATGCGTCAGGGGCAGAGGTGGATCCCACCAGACGGTGGCCCTTCCCCGCCCACAGACGTCGGGAGGGCCTCTGGGCCGGCACGCTGGGAGCAGACAGTTACCACCGCCCACGGGGCGTCCTGGTGGAGACAGGAGCGGGCCTGGAGGGACCCCGGGCGGCCACCGGGGCTGGGCTGCCTGAGGCACAGGCAGAGCTCCTGGCTGGCGTCCCTGCGGTTGTCATGGGGATAAGCGTCTCCAGGACCAGCCGCTGTCCTGCGCTGGCCGTGGTCCTGTCGCCTCTGGGTGTGCTGCCAACAGCGGCCCGGTGGCCGGCAGAAAGCTGGCCATTTGCCATTACGGGGCCGTATGAGGTTGTGTCCATTCCTTCTGGGCCCTGAGGCCACAGGTGGGCCAGAGGTGCTGGATGTGCCCTGTGACGGCTGGAGCAGCCGGGCAGGGCTTGGCGCCAGGAAGTGGGCGGGAGCGGGTTCCGGGCTGGTCCCTGAGGTGGGTGCTGCTGTCAGTTGGGCATGCTTCCCCGTGGCCAGGCTGAGCCCTGGGAGCCTCGGTGGTGGCACCAGGGCCGGCAGCGAGGTGGGCCGCCCCCGGGGGCCGCTCAGGACTGCCAGTGCCGTCTCAGCCCAGGTTTCAGGGGGTGGTGAGGCGGAGCCCCGGTGCTCAGCAGCCCCGGGCCTTCCAGGGAGCGGTGGGTCACAGCAGGCGGATGCAGCCTCCCTGCATCCGAGGCTGGCAGCAGAGGCCGGGCCTGAGGCTGGAGGCGAGGGCCGCTCAGGCCAGGACGCCCTTGGAGGACAAGGCGCTCGGTCCCCTCCTGCGCGTCCCCTTCCTGTCTGCGGTGGGTGTGACGTGGTCTTACATCACACGTCCACTCAGCCGTCGTGAGGTCCTTTCCCAGCCCGAGGGCTCTGCCAGCCAGGGGTCCAGAGTGCCCGGGGGGCCTGGGACAGGCAGCTGGGCCTCGGCCTTTGGGGGCGGGACAGCGGGCGGTGGGGATGGGAGGGTGTGGCAGCACCTCCCTGACCCTGACCCTGACCCTGACCCTGACCTGCAGGGGCTGGCCAGGACGTGGGCCGGAGCTGCATCCTGGTCTCCATCGGGGGCAAGAACGTCATGCTGGACTGCGGGATGCACATGGGCTTCAACGATGACGTGAGTTCCGGGGAGGGCGGGGCGTGGGGGCTGGGCCATCCTGCCAGGCTGGCCCTGGGCGCGGACCTGGGGGACTCGCGTGTCAGGCGCTGACCCATGGAATGGACACAGTCTGGGCAAGTGGGCAGTGCAGGCGGCAGGTGGGCTGCCCCTCCATCACATGACGGATGGGGTGTCCTGCCTGGGTCAGTCTGTCCAGGGAAGGGCTGTGGGCGTCCGCAGGCTGTGTGGCGGCTGAGACCCCGTGCTCAGAGGCTGTGAGTGGGCAGTGGTCCTGGCACCGCCGCTGCCAGATCCGGGTGTTGGTGCCTGCTCCCTGGAGACTGGCTGCCCCGCCGTCGCTGCGAGCCGGGCAGCCGCTGTGTCTGACGCTTTCTCTGGATTCCTCAGCGGCGCTTCCCAGATTTCTCCTACATCACCCGCAACGGCCGGCTGACCGACTTCCTGGACTGCGTGATCATCAGGTGGGCGCTGCCTCAGGCCGGGGGGGGCCGGGGGGCCGGGGCTGGGGGATGGGACTGTGAATGGGGCTGTGGGATGGGGCTGTGGGGACAGGGCTGGGGACGGGGCTGTGGGACGGGGCTGGGGAAGAGGCTGGGGATGGGACTGTGGGATGGGGCTGGGGATGGGGCTGTGGGGACAGGGCTGGGGGATGGGGCTGGGGGGCTGGGGAAGAGGCTGGGGGATGGACTGTGGGACGGGGCTGGGGAAGAGGCTGGGGGATGGGACTGTGGGATGGGGCTGGGGACGGAGCTGGTGGATGGGACTGTGGGACGGGGCTGGGGAAGAGGCTGGGGGATGGGACTGGGGGATGGGGCTGGGGAAGAGGCTGGTGGATGGGACTGTGGGACGGGGCTGGGGAAGAGGCTGGGGGATGGACTGTGGGATGGGGCTGGGGAAGAGGCTGGGGGATGGGACTGTGGGACGGGGCTGGGGAAGAGGCTGGGGGATGGGACTGTGGGACGGGGCTGGGGAAGAGGCTGGGGGATGGGACTGTGGGACGGGGCTGGGGACGGGGCTGGGGGATGGACTGTGGGACGGGGCTGGGGAAGAGGCTGGGGGATGGGACTGTGGGATGGGGCTGGGGACGGGGCTGGGGACAGAGTTGGGGGATGGACTGTGGGACAGGGCTGGGGATGGAGCTGGGGGATGGACTGTGGGACAGGGCTGGGGAAGAGGCTGGGGGATGGACTGTGGGACGGGGCTGGGGACGGAGCTGGGGGATGGACTGTGGGACAGGGCTGGGGAAGAGGCTGGGGGATGGGACTGTGGGATGGGGCTGGGGACGGGGCTGGGGGATGGACTGTGGGATGGGGCTGGGGGATGGACTGTGGGATGGGGCTGGGGGATGGACTGTGGGATGGGGCTGGGGACGGGGCTGGGGGATGGACTGTGGGACGGGGCTGGGGACGGAGCTGGGGGATGGACTGTGGGACAGGGCTGGGGAAGAGGCTGGGGGATGGGACTGGGGGATGGGGCTGGGGACGGGGCTTGGGGATGGACTGTGGGACGGGGCTGGGGACGGAGCTGGGGGATGGACTGTGGGACGGGGCTGGGGACGGAGCTGGGGGATGGACTGTGGGACGGGACTGGGGACGGAGCCGGGGGATGGACTGTGGGACGGGGCTGGGGACGGAGGTGTGAATGGGGCTGTGGGATGGGGCTGGGGACGGGGCTGGGGGCTGGGGGTGTGGGATGGGGCTGGGAGATGGGGCTGGAGGACGGGGCTGGGGGCTAGGGGTGTGGGATGGGCTGGGGGCTGGGGGTGTGGGATGGGCTGGGGGATGGGGCTGGGGGGCTGGGGGACGGGGGTGTGGGATGGGGCTGGGGCATGGGGCTGGGGGACGGGGCTGGGGGACGGGGCTGTGGGGTGGGGCTTGGGGACAGGGCTGGGCTGTCTCTAGCCTTCCCTGCTTGGCCTGCAGAGGCTGCAGGCTGGTGGTTCTGTCCCAGTTGCCTTGTGGCTCGCCCCAGGCCTGGCCCTCCCTCTCGTGCTGGCCCTGAAGGTGGTGTCTGTGTGTGGTCATAGGTGTTCATGGTGCTGCTGGCTGGGCTGCAGTCAGCTTTTTGGGGGAGGGGGACACAGTGTAGTGGAGGAGAGCCAGGTGCGCAGGACGATGGGCCAGGCCAGGTCTCCAGGGGGAGGCCAAGACCGGCCCATCGACAGCCGTGCAGAGGGCTCCGGGCGCACTGTCTTTTTGGCTGATCTGTTTCTTCAAGAACATGTCGCTGTCTGACACACATTCTCACGGCGTGTCGCTGTCTGACACACATCTAACCCAGCGTTTTTCAACCGCTGTTCCTGGTGTGCCGTAGGTGCAGACAAGACAAGAATTTTATAATTTTTCACTGTTTTGTTTACTTAATATTTCATAATAAAGTAATTATGAAATACTTTCTTTGTGTTTATTTGATTCCTATTCAAGAGAATTACTTTATATATAGTCAATATAGGCACAGAGTTAAATTTTTTAACGTTTTCTAATGGTGGTGTGCCTCGTGATTTCTTTCATGACACAAGTGTGCCTTTGCCCAAAAAAGGTTGAAAAACACTGATCTAACCGTTCCTGTGCTCACTGCTGAGCAGGGTGTTAGAGTGTAAGGTCTGTCTGTCTGCTCCTGCCCACCCCGGCACTTAGGACACGCCTGGCACCGGGAGCCCTCAGCGAGTGAGGGGTGGGAGGACGATGGTGGGCAGGGACCGAGTGGAGCTGGTGGGAGGGGCTGTGAGGGGGGTGCCGTGGCCGCTGACCCTGCTGCGCCCCCAGCCACTTCCATCTGGACCACTGCGGGGCGCTGCCCTACTTCAGCGAGATGGTGGGCTACGACGGGCCCATCTACATGACCCACCCCACCCAGGCCATCTGCCCCATCCTGCTGGAGGACTACCGCAAGATCGCCGTGGACAAGAAGGGCGAGGCCAACTTCTTCACCTCCCAGATGATCAAGGACTGCATGAAGAAGGTGGTGGCCGTGCGGCTCCACCAGACGGTCCAGGTCAGTGCCAGGCCTGGCCACCAGGGGGCACCGGCGTCCGAGCAGGACAGAGCTCCTGCGTGCTGGCCGGGGAGGCAGGGGCTGGACGGAGCGGAGCGGGGCTGCGGGGTTTGGGCTCCATCTCGGCCACTGCTGTGCGCGCGTCAGGGGCAGACGGAGGGCTGGCCGCAGGCGAGAGGTTAAGTGGCAGCATTTATCAGAGACGCTGCTTGTGTGTGTTTCCTTAGAGCAGTGGTTCTCAACCTTCCTAATGCCGCAGCCCTTTAATACAGTTCCTCATGTTGTGGTGACCCCCAACCATAAAGTTATTTTCGTTGCTACTCCCCCCCGCCACCCCACACACACACCCCTTACACACAGCCACAGCCCTGACCCGGCCCTCCCCTCCCAGGTGGACGAGGAGCTGCAGATCAAGGCCTATTACGCCGGCCACGTGCTGGGGGCCGCCATGTTCCAGATCAAAGTGGGCTCGGAGTCCGTGGTCTACACGGTCAGTGGGTGCCCTGGGGCACGGGTGGGGTGCTGGGCGGGGGGAGGAGCGCCTCCTGAGAGCTGCTCCCCTGCAGGGCGACTACAACATGACCCCGGACCGGCACCTGGGGTGAGTAGGCAGTGGTTTCATGCAGTGCCGCCCCCCAGGGAGGCAGAGTCTCCTCGGGGCTCCCTGCCTGCTGCTGGGCCTTGCAGAGGAGGCTGCCCCTCGGTCCGGAGGCCTGGGCGCGAGCCGCTGGGTCTGGCTTGATGCTCCCCTGCTGGAGGCCCTGTGGACTGTCCCCCTCAGGCCATGCCCCTCTTCCAGAGCCGCCTGGATTGACAAATGCCGCCCCAACCTGCTCATCACAGAATCCACGTACGCCACGACCATCCGTGACTCCAAGCGCTGCCGGGAGCGGGACTTCCTGAAGAAGGTCCATGAGACGGTGGAGCGCGGCGGGAAGGTAGGCCCCAGCGGGGGGGCGGGCCTGAGGGCGGACAGTTAGGCCTCAGTGGGGGGGGGGGGGGGGGGGGCGGGCCTGAGGGCGGACAGTTAGGCTGCAGCGGGGGGGGAGGGGGGGGGCGGGCCTGAGGGCGGACAGTTAGGCCCCAGCGGGGGGCGGGCGGGCCTGAGGGCGGACAGTTAGGCCGCAGCGGGGGAGGGGGGGGCCTGAGGTCGGACAGTTAGGCTGCAGCGGGGGAGCGGGCAGGCAGATCATGAGGTCGGGGTGGTGCTGTGGTTCTGGCCGGGAGAGGCCCTACTCCTGTTGGGAAGAGAAGCGCCCTTTGACCCTCTGGGGTACTGGCTTCCCCTCATCTCAGGTCCCACCACAGGCTGGCCAGTGTCCACCACTCCCTTTGGGATGGAGTGTGGCCGGAGGGGTGGTGGGGGTGGGGTGGGGCAGGATGTAGGGGGGCCTCCAGCTCTCAGGGGTGCCTGGCCGTGGCCTCTTTGTGGACGTGGCCTCCGCCATAGGAACTGCCAGCAGGGCTAGTCTTCACGGCTGCTGCCCAAGAAGGTGGCCACAGGGAGTACCTGCCCAGCCACTGTGTTCTCACGAGCTCTGCCTGGGTGAGCAGGGCGGCCTGGCCCCTACCCACGCCAGCCTGCCCTCTGCAGGTGCTGATCCCCGTGTTCGCGCTGGGCCGCGCTCAGGAGCTCTGCATCCTGCTGGAGACCTTCTGGTGGGTACGGGGCCCTGGGCTGAGTGCGCGGTAGAGGGGGCTGTGGGGCCAACCTGAGCCTGGGGCCCAGAACAGCACGTGGGCACCTCGTTCTGCACTGAGGCCTCCACACAGCCCTGCCGCTCGGAGGGGCAGGCAGGCCGAGGGCCTGGGGACGTGCGGGTCGACCTTCGGCTCCCCCACCACGGCCACCCGCCCACAGGGAGCGCATGAACCTGAAGGCCCCCATCTACTTCTCCACCGGCCTCACGGAGAAGGCCAACCACTACTACAAGCTCTTCATCACCTGGACCAACCAGAAGATCCGCAAGACCTTCGTCCAGCGGAACATGTTCGAGTTCAAGCACATCAAGGCCTTCGACCGAGCTTTCGCCGACAACCCGGGCCCAATGGTGAGGCCCTGGCCTCTGTGCCGCTGCAGCCAAGGCATGCCCCCAGGCTGGGGCTGGGCCTGGGCCTGGGCCAGCCCCATGTCCACAGCGCCTTCCTCCTTGTCTGGGGCCTGCCCGGGTCCCTGCCTGCGCCCCACCCCCCTCCGTGGAGTGGGGCACGCGGTGCTGGAGGAAAGACGGTGTTGGGTTGGGTGGGAGATGTGAGTGGAGCAGGAGGCCTGATGGGCGGGGAGGACAGATGTGTGCAGAGCCTGGTTCTTGGTCGGGCGCGGCGAGGGCTGCCCTGACTGCCCCATGGTCACCCCCAGGTCGTGTTCGCCACACCCGGGATGCTGCACGCCGGGCAGTCCCTGCAGATCTTCCGGAAGTGGGCCGGGAATGAGAAGAACATGGTGAGGGGTCTGGGATGGCTCCGTGGAAGGCCTGAGGTTGGGCAGAGGTGGGGAGCAGGGGCTCCCCCGGCTTGGGCACACTGCTGCTATCAGAAGGGGTGCAGTACCGGGGCCCAGGGTCCAGCCAGGCAGCTCAGACGTCACTGTCTGCCCGTCTAGTATCAGGAAGCCCTCCTGAGCAGGGGTCGGTCGTGGGGCTCAGCCCTGGGCAGATCGAGGCCATGCAGGCGGCTAGCAGCTCTGCCTTTTCTCCTGCAGGTCATCATGCCGGGCTACTGCGTGCAGGGCACCGTGGGCCACAAGATCCTCAGCGGGCAGCGCAAGCTGGAGATGGAGGGGCGGCAGGTGGTGAGTGCTGCCTGCCCCCAGCTCCCGGGCCCCTCTCGGGTGGGTGCTGACAGCCTGTGCCTGTGCCCTGCAGCTGGAGATCCGCATGCAGGTGGAGTACATGTCCTTCAGTGCCCACGCGGACGCCAAGGGCATCATGCAGCTGGTGGGCCAGGCGGAGCCCGAGAGCGTGCTGCTGGTGCACGGCGAGGCCAAGAAGATGGAGTTCCTGAAGCAGAAGATCGAGCAGGAGTTCCGTAGGCAGCTGATGCGCGGGAGGGCTCGGCGGGTCGCCCCCAGGGGTCAGCATGGTGGGCTGGCCAGCCTGACTGACGTGCTCTCTGCCCCTGGCCCAGGAGTCAACTGCTACATGCCAGCCAACGGCGAGACTGTGACCCTGCCCACAAGCCCCAGCATCCCCGTGGGCATCTCACTGGGGCTGCTAAAGCGGGAGATGGCGCAGGGTAAGCGGGGCAGGCGTGCCTGCTGGGCGGAGCCAGGCGGGCAGCGGGCCCTGGCAGCTCTGATCCCTGCTCTTCTCTAAGGGCTTCTCCCCGATGCCAAGAAGCCACGGCTCCTGCACGGCACCCTGATCATGAAGGACAGCGTGAGTGCACAGCAGGGCGGCGCGGTGGGGCGGGTAGGGGCCGTGGCGTGCTCTGACCTGACCCGACCCTGCCCCGCAGAACTTCCGGCTGGTGTCCTCTGAGCAAGCCCTCAAGGAGCTGGGCCTGGCCGAGCACCAGCTGCGCTTCACCTGCCGAGTGCACCTGCACGACTCACGCAAGGAGCAGGAGACGGCCATGCGTGTCTACAGCCACCTCAAGAGGTGGGCACAGCCTGGCCCTCTGGCGGGGGGCGGGCGGGGGGGTGTGTCTCACGAGGTGGGGCCTGACGTGTCTCCTCCTGAGCAGCCTCCTCAAGGACCACTGCGTGCAGCACCTCCCTGACGGCTCGGTGACCGTGGAGTCCATTCTCATCCAGGCTGCGGCACACTCCGAGGACCCCGGCACCAAGGTGCTGCTGGTCTCCTGGACCTACCAGGTGCGTGCAGGACCCAGGAGCTGGCCCCGGGCAGCGGGTCAGGACGGGTGGGGTCACTCCTTCCGCCTGAGCTGCGAGGCGGGACTACAGCTCCTGTGTCCCCTCGTAGGACGAAGAGCTGGGGAGCTACCTCACGTCTCTGCTCAAGAAGGGCCTGCCCCCAGCCCCCAGCGGAGGCAGCTGACCGCCACGGCCGCCTGCCCTTCCCTCGCCAGCCAGGGGCCTGGGCTTCCACTGCAGGACAGTGCCTGCTGCGGGCTTCCCTCTGGACGTGCAGCCCGCAGCCGGCCAGCGCCAGCCTCACGTGGGCAGCACCAGTGTCCCATGTCTGCCCGCGTGGCCGTTTGGGGCGGAAGAAATAAATAACCCTAGAGACCTCTTCACATTTTATTTTATCATATTAATTCCCAGTGACAGGACCGGAGGTGCTTGTCTCCCCGCCTTGGTGCTCACACCCATCTCCTGCACCTACGCCAGGGCCGCCCACCTGGGCAGATGGGCACGCTGGGTGCTGGGTGCTTGGGGAGCAGGAGGCCTGCTGTGGCCCCAGGTAGGTCATGCGGTGTGCAGAGCCAGGCAGGATCCAGTGGCCAGACCGTGAGCGTGGGTGCTCTGACCTTGGCTCGGCACCTGGGGCCATCTGTGGCTTCCGTGCTATGGACCCTGCAAACCATGAGCCAGAAGCTCTGGGGCTGCGGGAGGCAGGACTGGTGGCCAGATCCTAGGTCAGGCTGGGAGCCCCCCTCTCCCACTGGGGACGGGCGTGGGCTGAGGGGGCTCTGGCTCTAAGGGGCATGGCACCTCACTCCAGGCTGCCTGCCTTCGGGCCACTGGTCTCCAGCCCGGGGTCTTCTGGCCAAGCCGGAGCCTCCCGGCCCCCTGGTCCCTGGCTCTCCTGCTGGGCACAGTGTGGGCTCCCAGCTGCTAGAACGGCAGGGGAGGTGGTGTCAGCATGGCTCCTGCTCCTGCGGGACCCAGCCCGGAGTGGGCCCCTCAGCGGCACACGGAGGGGCCTTCCCCGGCACCTCTTACCGAGGTCTCTGAGGCCCCCGAATCGCACCGACTTCAGGAACAAGCCGTGGGCTGGGGCCACGCGTGTCTGGTGCTTGCCCAGCGGGTCCCGGCTCTGGAGAATCGTCTTCACCTGAGCAGGGGTCACAGCCCCCAGCCCCACGGCCACCAAGATGGCCGTCATCCTCCGCACCTGCAACCCAAGGCTCAGCCTGCCACCTGGGCCCAGTTCCCACCTCCCGGGGCGGGCCCCGGCGCAGAGCCCACCTGTCGGTACAGGAAGGACTGGCTCTCAAACTCCAAGCTCCAGAACTGCAGCCTCCTGGGGACACGGGTACCGTGAAGTCAGCGCCGCAGGGCAACCCCAGCTGCCTGGCTCCCGACGAGGAGAGGGTGCTGGGCACGCAGAGGGCCCAGGAAGCCGTACCCACCCTCTTCCGCCCCAGGAGCCTCCTATGGGAGGTGCGAACCCGACAGCTATCCCTTGTGAGGGAGGGGAGAGCCTTCCGAGGGCCATGCGGTGGGGACAGGGCCTAGGGGAGATGCTAAGGTCCTGGCACCAGCTCAGGGCTCTGACACATCTAAGGCTAATGGTGCCCACACTAGGAAGGTTCTAGAAGTCAGCAGCTGCCATGTGACCAGAGGCCCCTGGGATGGTGCTGGGAGCAGTGGTACCGCCCTTGTCAGGCTGGGCCAGAACCCCTCCTGAGCGGTGAGCTTGGGGCAGGGCTGGGAGCCCTCAGGGAAAGCAGCCCTTGTCCTGTTCTCCAGCCGGGGGTGGAGGGGGGCAGCGCAGCTGCGGGTTCACGGCACCAACTGCCCAGCTCACCCCCAGCGGGTGCCCAGGACGTCCTGCCTCTGCACGGCCCACTGTGCCGGGGAAGGCCCATAGGCTGGGTCCCTGCAGGAGGAGCCATGCTGTCAGCCCTCACCTATCGTTCTAGCAGCTGGGAGTCCAGACCGTGCCCAGCAGGAGAGCCAGGGACTGGGGGCAGGGAGGCTCCGGGTTGGCCAGAGGAGGTGCTGGGCTCACACAGCCTCCCTGGCCTCCATCCTAAGGCCGCTCTCCTCACCTGCTCTCCTGGGGAAGGACAAGGGGACCAGCTGGGCCCAGGGACACGGTGGCTCGACGCAGCGTGCGCACGGAGGTGGTGGAGGGGCTGCCGGCCGACTGGAAAGCGCTGAAGTCGTGTGTCCCCAGGAGGTGCTGGGCAGCCTCCTGCATGGCAGCCATGTCCAAGCGGCTGCAGGAGCCAGGTGAGAGGTCGGGAGGAAGTGGCCAGCCAGGTGGGCCTGGCACCCCCCCTTCACTGCCACACACCCACACTCACTCTGCTCGCAGGGCCCAGCACCGGTTTCGCTCAAACACAGACAGCTGGTCATACCGGGCACAGCCGGTGACCAGGCGGTACAGGTAGGTCCTGGATGTGGCAGCGTGGCGGGCATGGAAGTCAGTGGGCACACGGAAGGCCTGCAGGACCCTGTGGAGTAACACCGGGGACATGACCCCCACACACGTGTCCCCTTGCTGTCTCCCCGCATACCCTGAGAAAGTCTGTCCAGACAGTCCTCCCTGACCCCGCCTCAGCCGCGGTGGATGCCTAGGGCGGAGCGGGCGGTGCTCACCGGATGGCGGGGTGCCGCAGGTGGGTGTTGAGGGCCTCGGTCAGGACCTCGGGTGTGAAGGGCGGCTGGCCCGCGCGGCGCTGCACGTCCAGGTGCGCGGCGTTGCTCAGGGCGTGGACCCCAGCGTCCGTGCGGCTGGAGATGATGAACTTGACTGGCACGACCGACTTCAGCTTCTCGGCGGCCTCCTGCGGGGACAGCCGCCGGGGTCAGCCCCGAGTTCCCGCCGGCACCGGCCGCCCTCCGCCCTCCCGGGCCACAGGCCGGCTCACCTCCAGGTAGTTCTGCACCCCGACCGCGCGCTGGGCGCCCCTGACAGCCGCGCTCCCGCTGTGGGCAGAGGCGGGGCAGGTTGGCGGGCAGAGGCCGCCCGCCCGGCCCCGCTTTAAGCGGCCACCGCGGCCGCTCCGGGCCGGTGCCGGCGGGGCCGGAAGTGCAGACCCTACAGCTCCCGCCCCCTCCTCGCGCTCGCTGTCCTTGGGGACCAGCTCCCGCGCTTCCCCGGGGGCTGGGGCTCGGGAGGTCGGGACATACTTGAAGTCGGTGCCCACGTACTGGAAGAACACGAGGTAGCGCGCCCGCACCGAGCCCGCGACCGGACCCGAGCCCATGGCCCGGCGGGACCGGCGGGACCGGCGGGACCGGCCCACGAACCCAGGGGAGTGGAGGCCGCACGTGGGCCTGTGCGCATGCGCACAGAGTCCGGCCACGCCCCAGCGGCTCCGCGCCTGCGCTTTGCGTTTGCCCCGCCTCACAGCTAGACACGCCCGACCCCGGGCCGCCGAGGGCGGGGCAGGGGGCGGGGCCACCGTTAGGGAGCGGGTGCAAAGTGCGGCTCTCTGTGGGGCGCGTGGGCCCGACTCGGGCAGCTGCGTCAGGAATCCGCTCTCAAACTGCGCGCCGACCTGCACGCCCCCGCGTGCGCGCACTCCGACGTTCCCCTGTCCCCCCGCTTCCCGCTGCCCACCTCGGGGAGCCCGGGCTTCCGCTGAGGCCCCGCCCCGCGGGTTTTGCAAACGTCCCTCATTGCGCAACCGCGGCCGGCTCGCCGGAGAGGGCGTGCCCGCGCCTGGCGGTCAGCGACGGCTCCGACCCCCCGCTGCTGCCGAGCCCGCTCTCCTCCCCGATCTGGAGCGGCCGGGACTGAGGGGCGGATCGTCGGGGCGGGCGGAGCCGCGCGCCGGCGGCGGCCGGCGGGAGGGCAGGGCGTTTGGCGACGCTCCCTGGCAGTGACAGCGGCGGCTCCCGCGCTGCGCACTTGGGCGACGCTCCCCGGCGGTGACAGGCGGGCGGGGCGGCGGCCTCATTCCGGCGCGGGCGGGCGCGGAGCTCGGCGCGGGCGGCGGCGGCGGCGGAGGGGCGGCCGGCCGCCGAGGATGCGGCTCGGGGCGCCGCGGTCCTGAGCCAGTGAGCGCGCCGCAGCCATGACGGTGGAGTTCGAGGAGTGCATCAAGGACTCGCCGCGCTTCAGGTGAGCCGCCGGGGGCGCCCCCTCGGGACCGGGCGGCCGGGGAGGGCGCGGGCGGGAGGCGGCGGCGGCGCCCCCTTTGTGTCCGGCGCGGGAGCCGGTGACGGGCGCGGGCGGACCCGCCGCGGACAAAGCCCGCAGCGCCCGGACGGCCGGCGGAACAAAAGATGCCCCTTCGCCGGCCGCCTCGCCGAGGGGCGCGCGTGGGGCGGGGCTGCGCCGGCGTCCACCTCCCCGCGGGTGTCCACCTCCGTCCACCTCCCCACGGGGCGTCCACCTCCCACCTCCCCGCGGGTGTCCACCTCCCACCTCTCCGCGGGTGTCCACCTCCGTCCACCTCCCCGCGGGTGTCCACCTCCCACCTCCCCGCGGGTGTCCACCTCCGTCCACCTCCCCACAGGGCGTCCATCTCCCACCTCCCCGCGGGTGTCCACCTCCGTCTACCTCCCCACGGGTGTCCACCTCCCCGCGGGTGTCCACCTCCCCGCGGGTGTCCACCTCCCACCTCCCCGCGGGTGTCCACCTCCGTCCACCTCCCCACAGGGCGTCCATCTCCCACCTCCCCACGGGTGTCCACCTCCGTCTACCTCCCCACGGGTGTCCACCTCCCCGCGGGTGTCCACCTCCCACCTCCCCGTGGGTGTCCACCTCCCACCTCCCTGCGGCGTGTCCATCTCCGTCCACCTCCCCATGGAGTGTCCACCTCCGTCCACCTCCCCACGAGTGTCCACCTCCGTCCACCTCCCCGCGGGTGTCCACCTCCCCACAGGGTGTCCACCTCCGTCCACCTCCCCGCGGGTGTCCACCTCCCCACAGGGTGTCCACCTCCCCGCGGCATGTCCACCTCCGCCCACCTCCCCACGGGTGTCCACCCGCTTTGTGCGGGCCCCGTCATGCCGGCCACCTGCACGGCCCTGCGGGCTGCTCTGGCCGGGATGTCGCTCTGGCCGGGGATGTGGGCCTGTCCTGCATTCTGTCTGGTCCCCCTGCCCAGAGCTGCCCAAGGGGGACAGCCAGCCAGAGCCACGTGGACAGAGGTGACCTCAGGGTCAGACTGAGCAGCCTGGGCCCAAGGCTGTGGCCCTTCCATCCTGGGTTCTGGAAGAGCAGGCGTGCTTGCCCGTGTGTGTGTGCGTGTGTGTGCGTGAGCGCGCGTGTGTGCATGTGTGCATGTGCGCGCGTGTGCACGTGTGCGTGTGTGCGCATGTGTGTGCATGTGTGTGTGTGCGTGTGTGTGTGTGTGTGTGTGTGTGTCTGTCTGTCTGTCTGCTTTCCCCACGCACTTCACACCCTCGGGTGCCAGACCCTGGATGTGACTGTCGTGAGCTGTACCCCTGCGCTGGCCTGCTGGGAACATGTGTGCACACCAGCAATGCGTGCGTGCACGTGTGCCACCTGTGACTTCTTGGTGTGGACACGTACATGTACTTTTCATGCTGGCGTGAGTGTTGCCACTAAACGCGCAGGTTAGATTGTTCATGTGTATCCCAGCACTGGGACACGAGATTCTGCACGTGTGTCTGCGTGTGCACCGTGCCACCACACACATGCACCTGGGATGGCTCAGGAGATCCCGTGTAGTGTGCATGCCCGGTCCCTGGGCTGTGCCAACAAGAGTGCGTGTGTGCGTGTGTGTGTGTGTGTGTGTGTGTGTGTGCAGCCCCCTGCAGCCAGCCTCTTGCACAGCCTCTCCCCAGGGCGGCTGGGGTGTGAGCAGCACGTGCACTCATGGTCTGGCCGCACCTCTGCCCACTGTCCCCCAGGCCCCGCAGAGCCTCCTGCTCTTCCTCCCTTTGGGTGGGACCCCCTTCCCGGTCAGGCCCGGCCCCAGCACCCAGTCCCCTCTGGGCCTTCCTCCACCCCAGCCCGTTCTGCCTGTGGCTCCCCGGGCAGGGAGAGTGCCCGCCCCGGCCTGAGGGAGCTCCGTGGATCCCCGGGACCCGGTTTCGGGCTGGGCAGAGAGTTTACGGGGTGCGAGGCCGTCCTGAGGCCCCTCAGCGGCTGAGCGTGTAACCTGGCTTCCTGGAGGCTGGCCTGAGGAGGCGGTCAGGGTCCGGCCGGCCAGGAGGATGTGGTCAGTGATGTGGGCCATGTGAGCCCAGCCCTGGGAGGGGAGCTGGCCGTGTGCTCTTGGCCTGGGGGAGCCCCACAGCCCCGTGCACGTGGTTCGGGGGACCAGACGCTCTCAGACAGGCCCGGCCTCGCCCACCCCGTTGTCCTCGGTGCCCCCTCCCTTGGGTGGGGCGTCAGCACTGAGTCACGGCTTCGGTGGAGGAACCTCCCTCCTCCCTCCTCCTCCAAGCTGCTGAGGAAATCCTGGAGGGCGGGCAGGAGAGGCGGCCCTGGTCCCCGGGGCTGGGGTGGGGGGGCTGGGAGGGGTCTGGGGTGGGGCCTGGGGAGGGGGTCCAGGGAGGGGGCTGGCCCAGGCTCCAGTGCTGCACCTTCCTTGCTGGCTCAGGGACCAGGCGCCCAGCTCCCGGGTGGCAGCTCGCTGTGCAGCTGCCAGGGCACTTGGGGTGCTGGGGCTGCCCCTGCAGCACCCTCTTCTGGGGGGTGGGCCTTCCCTGCCTCGGGAGGGACCCTGTGAGGGGACCCGAGAGGCCACAGCAGAGGCCAGGGTCCCTGGGCCAGGCAGTCCTGGGTGGGCGGTGGGCACCTGCGGGGGCCGGGCAACGGCTGGGACAGGGAGTCACCCCTCTGACAGCTCTGCTCCGAGACGCATCCCCTGAACCCCTCAGAGAGGAGCTGTGTCCTGCCGGGCGGAGTGGAGACTCATGAGTTCCCTGCCCCCTCCCCCAGCTCCCCGGGAGGTCACCCTGAGCTGCACCCCACCTGAGGGACCTGGGAAATCCTGGCGCACGCCCCTCCCCCCGCACGCCTCCCCTCGGCCTGACCCCGCCCAAGGCCTGTCTCCGGAGGCCTGCCTCCCTGCCTGGCCGGAGCCGCTCCCTCGTCCCTCCACCCCGGAGGCCAGATGGGGGGGGGGGGGGGCACCGGGACACTGGCCTGATTTTCCTATTTCCTGTTCCCGGAGCGTTTGTGGGGGGAGGGTCACGTGCCCGATCCATCTGCCTCTGCCTTCCGGGGATTCTCCTGTCCTCGGCTCCTCGGTGATGTCATGTGTTAACTCTCCCCGCCCCTCGCCCCTCCCGGGAGAGCTCATTGTCAGGCTGCGGGGTTCGGTGGGGTGGGGTAGGGGGGTGGAATGGGGGGAGGACGGGACCTGACCCACCCCTCTCCTGGCAGATGGTGCCATTCTTTCTTATTTGGAGGTTGGGGGTGTCTGAGCGAGCCAGAGAAGTTCTGGCTGAGACAGGCAAGCGGCAGGAGCCACCAGGCTGGGGAGCCCAGTGGAGTCTGGGGCGGGGCGGGGCGGGGCGGCGGTGGCTGGCGGCCCTGGCCTCGCCCTGCCCTGCGTGTGCACCTGCCCTGGGTTCCGGTCCCTCTCTGTCCTCAGGCTTGTCTGACCTCTGTACCCAGGGCCACAGCAGCCCAGCCTCAGATGGGGGGCGGTCACATGTGACAGGCCCTCTCTGCCTGGGGAGGTGGTGGCTCTGGGCAGCTCGAGTCTGCTGGACTGGCCGCTGTCCTGCCTCCTCTCCCAGCTCCGCCTCCTGGCCTGACTGAGGGCCGCGGGGCCGCGGGTCAGCCACAGGAGCCAGCAGCCCCCCTGGGGAGGGGCGTGGGCAGGCGAAGACCCAGCCTGGCCCGAGGTTAGGGCGGCTGGCCGCGGGCTGACCCCTGACTGACCTCTTCCCGTCGCAGGGCCACCATCGACGAGGTGGAGACAGATGTGGTCGAGATCGAGGCCAAGCTGGACAAGGTGAGGGGCTGGGCAGTGTGGGCTCCAGGGCTGCCCCCCGCCCCCAGGCCCGGCCACTGGGGTGTGTGCACACACGTGTGCGAGTGCACGTATGTTGCATGTGGGGCATGCAGCCCGTGTGCGTGCACGAGACGTGGCTGTGTCCCCTCGCCACAGCTGTACCTACATGCCCATCCCCAGTGCACACTCTGCACACACACACACACACACACACACACACACGTGTGCGCCTCTGGGTCTCCCATCGGGGGGAGGCCACTGGGAGGCTGTGCCTCTGAGTAACCAGATTGGGGGCCCAGGGGGAACTGGGGGAGCACTGAGGGGCACTCTCCTGAGCCCCCTCGGTGGCTGGTCCTGCTGACCCTTGGCCCAGCCCATGTGCCCACATGCCCACCCGTGCTGGGCTCTTTGCTCACCTCCCTCTGGAGCCAGGGCTCCGGTGGCTGGCACTAGGCTGACCCAGCGCCCAGTGGGCTCAGGATGGAGGGCGGGCAGGGGGGTCCCCCCAGCGCTCGGCAGCCCAGGTGTCACACCTCGTCCCGTCCCGTCCGCAGCTGGTCAAGCTGTGCAGCGGCATGATCGAGGCCGGCAAGGCCTACGTCACCACCAACAGGCTCTTTGTGAGCGGCGTGCGCGACCTGTCCCAGCAATGCCAGGGAGACACCGTCATCTCGGTGAGGGCCCCGGCCTCCGGCCTCCGGCCTCGCTGAGGGCAGGCCCGGGCAGGCAGCCCCTGCGGGCGCCGGGGTCCCGGGAGCGTGTGGGCGTCTGTGTGGGCGGCGGGGCGGCTCCGAGGCCTGTCGCCGGGAAGGTGCGGGTGCTCGGGGGCATGGCTGACCCATCTGAACGAGGGTCTCCCCTGCCCCCCAGGAGTGTCTGCAGAGGTTTGGAGACAGCCTGCAGGAGATGGTCAACTACCACATGGTGAGCCAGCGGCGGAGCGGGGGGGAGAGGGGAGACACACACACACACACACATACACACGCACATGCACGCATGAGGGCCTGTCCCAGGGCCTGTCCGCGGGGCTAAGCGGCCGGCAGGGTCTGATCTGGGAGAGCCCACACCCCGCCTCCTGTCTGGGTGGGCGACGTCTCGAGGCTCTTGTGTGTCCCAGTGAGGGCCAGACAGTGGGCTGGCCGGTCTGTGGGCAGTGGGCTCTCAGGGGGGAGACGCTTTGGAGGGTCACCCAGGGCCCCTCACTGGGCAGGTCTCGGCCGTCCAGTGCAGTGAGAGGACCTCCCAGGCTGCCCCGGCCCCTGGTGTCCTGGCCTCGCTGCTCCCGGTCAGGTCTGGATGACCTCCAGCCCTCAGGGCCACCGGCACGGCCACCGCACAGGCCTGCGTGAGGCGCATGTGGGCGGCTGGACAGCGGCCTGGCAGCCGGAGCCCCAGACTAAACAAGGGGCCCCACCAACAGGGGAAGTTCAGAAATAAACCGGCTCAGAACAGCACGTCCTGCCCTGGCTGTCTGTCTGTCTGCTTCCGGACAGGCCCCCGGGCGGTGGGTCCGGCTCTGGGCCCCGGCCAGTCCGGCTCTGGGCCCCCGGGCGGCCGGTCCGGCTCTGGGCCCCGGCCAGTCCGGCTCTGGGCCCCCGGGCGGCCGGTCCGGCTCTGGGCCCCCGGGCGGCGGGTCCGGCTCTGGGCCCCCGGGCGGCCGGCCCGGCTCTGGGCCCCCGGGCGGCCGGCCCGGCTCTGGGCCCCCGGGCGGCCGGCCCGGCTCTGGGCCCCCGCGCGGCCGGTCCGGCTCTGGGCCCCCGGGGGCCGGTCCAGCTCTGGGCCCCCGGGGGCCGGTCCGGTTCCGGTCCGGCTCTGGGCCCCCGCGCGGCCGGTCCGGTTCCGGTCCGGCTCTGGGCCCCCGCGCAGCTGGTTCGGTTCCGGTCCGGCTCTGGGCCCCCTAAGTGCTCAAGAGCCCTCCAACCCCCACCACCACCCGCCCCTGCTCCTAGGCCAGTCCTCAGGAGCTCCAGCTCCCACCCCATCCTTCCTACCGCAGGCTGGTCCTCCCCGAGGTGGGGGTGTCACAGGTGCCCTGTGGGTGGGGCAGAGGAGGAGGGGCCCATCTGGGACAGCTCTGGCCGAGAGCCAGGAGGGGGCGTGGGCAGGTGGTCACAGCTGTCGCCTCTGGGCACCGGCCCAGGCCTGAGGCCACCCCCGCTCCCCTAGGCCCCGTGAGGCCGGCTCTGTGGGGGACGGGCTGGGGCCCAGGCTGGGCTGGGCGGGACTCTCCCTGGTCCTCACCTGAGAGTGAGGGGGCCTGGCCCCTGGGGTCACGTGGGGACAGACCACTCACACCCCCTGTCCGTGACCCCCCAGATCCTGTTTGACCAGGCCCAGAGGTCCGTGCGGCAGCAGCTCCACAACTTCATCAAAGAGTGAGTGGGTGGAGGCCCGGATCCCGAGGGGGTGCCTCGCCTCTCCCGGCCTGGGAGGGGCTCCTGGCGTTTCCTGAGCTGGATCTGGGGGTCCCAGGGCCTGTCTGGGAGGGGCCTTGGCCCCAGGCCTCAGGCTCTGGGTGGGGGCTCAGCGTGGGCAGAGGCTCGGAGGGGGACAGGGCGGGAGGGTAAGGTGAGGGCCTCGGGCGAAGGGCGAGGGGGAGGGCGTGACTGTGGGAGGAGTCAGGGTGATGGTGGGAGGAGGTGAGGGTTGGGTGGGAGTCTGGGCTCAGCACCTGTGTGTGCAGTTGGGGTGCCTATGGGACCCCCAAGTGATGCCACATTGAAGTTGGGGGCCTGAGCCTGGAGTCTGGTGAAGCTGGGGGTCACCCCAGGCTGGACTGACCTTCGGATTGAGGTGGTGAAGGGCAAGGGGGAGCCCTGGGTCCGGGAAGGGGCCTCGAGGAGGAGAGGAGGGAGAAGGGAAGGCAGAAAGGGGGAAGGAGGGGGACAGCCCGCTCGACGGCTGCGGGGGGCGCAGACAGGGAGGCCCTGCCCAGGAGCAGGGAGGGCATCGCAGCAAGGGGGAGACCCCACATCCGTCCCTCCTGGGAGCCCCCGCCCTGACCAGCCCCCCCTGCCCCCCCGCCCCCAGGGATGTGCGGAAGTTCAAGGAGACCAAGAAGCAGTTTGACAAGGTCCGGGAGGACCTGGAGCTGTCCCTGGTGAGGAACGCCCAGGCCCCGCGGCACCGGCCCCATGAGGTGGAGGAGGCCACCGGCGCCCTGACCCTCACCCGCAAGTGCTTCCGCCACCTGGCCCTGGACTATGTGCTCCAGGTGAGCCGCCGGCACGGAGGCCGGTCCTGGGGGGCGGTCCTGCGGACGGACGGACGGATGGACGGGCGGTGGGCGGAGCTGACCTCGGGAGAGGTGCTTCTGGCTCCAGAAAACGAATCAGGTCTTGGGGAGGGACCAGGTGGGGCAGCCACAGGCCCAGCGGTGGGCTCGGGCGGGTGCGGGCGCGGGTGCGGGCGAGGGTGGGGCCCGGGAGACTTTGCTGAGGGCAGAGTCGGGATGGGAGTTGCCCGTGGGAGGGACCCGCCATCCTGACAGGGGAGAATGCGGTTGGCCCCAGGGCAGGGATGCGAAGATGAGTCGGGGGTCTCAGGGGACCACAAGCAGCCTGAGCGGGCGTGGTGGCAAGGTGCAGGCCGTGGGCTGCCTCGACCCCGACACCCTTTCCCGGTTTTCCCCTCCCCCTCCCTGGCAGATCAATGTCCTCCAGGCCAAGAAGAAGTTTGAGATCCTGGATTCTGTGAGTGCCTGGCGCGGGGCGGGCGGGGCACAGGCATGGCGGCAGATGCCGGGCAGTGGCCTCACCAGCGCCTCCTGCCCGCCTGCAGATGCTGTCCTTCATGCACGCCCAGTACAGCTTCTTCCAGCAGGGCTACAGCCTGCTGCACCAGCTGGACCCCTACATGAAGAAGCTGGCGGCCGAGGTGAGCCTGGGGCGAGGAGGGGAGGGGACGGGCCCGGCCTGGGTCTCGGGGAGAGGGGTCCCTTCTCCCCGCCCTGACGCCCCTCCCCACAGCTGGACCAGCTGGTGATCGACTCGGCCGTGGAGAAGCGGGAGATGGAGCACAGGCATGCGGCCATCCAGCAGCGGGTGAGGCCCTCCTCGCCCTGCCCTGGGATCGGGGGTGTGAGGGGCACCCCGTCCCGCTGCCCTGGGGGGCCCCTGGCACCTACACACGCCCCCCTTCCCCCAGGCCTGCCCACCCTCACCGTGATGGAGCAGGAGGGCGGGTGGCCCCATGTTACTCAGAGGCTAGAGCAGGGTGGGCAGAGGCCAGTGAATGCCCCTCGTCCTTCAAGGCCAGGGTCGCCTCTGGGGCCTCAGGTGCTGGCTGCTACTGGCTCCTCTTTGGTAACCTGCCAGACCGCTGCCCCCACACTGCCCAGGGCGGATGGGCTGCAGGCAGAGCTGCCATTTCAGTCAGTGAAGGCCTGGGCACTCACTGGCATTCTCTCTCTCCTCCCACCCCCTCCTGCTCTGCCCAGACCCTGCTGCAGGTGAGTGGGCTTTGCCCTGGACGCGGAGGGGGGGGGGAGGGGTAGGGGGAAGGCCAGAGGAGTGGGGCGTCCGCCCTCCCTTGCGGGGGCACTTCAGCACCAAGGACACCTCCCAGGCACCTGGTGGCGGGCGGGCGCTGCACCTGGTGGCTGGCACCAGCGAGGACTCGGGCCCAGCCGGGAGCGTCCCCGTGGGAGTGGCAGCAGCTGTCCCTCCCTGCCCCCACTCGGCCAGGACAGCAGGTGGCGGGGCCTCCGCTCCCACTGCCACACACAGGACACGCTCAGTGTCTCGGCCTGTGAATGGAGCTCTGTGGCTGGGAGCAGGCCCAGCTGGCAGCGTGAATGGGGACCCGGCTGCCGGGGGGCGGGGGGCACAGACAGCTTCCTTCCTCGTCGCACAGCCTGCTGTTCCGTGGGGCTGGGCTCGGCTCCAGCCCCGGCAGGGATGTGAGGGGACCGCCTGCCCCAGGAGGTTCGGGCAGGGCCATGCTCGGGTCCGGGTGGGCATTCACGGGGGACCGTCCCCAACCCCCAGGACTTCTCCTACGATGAGCCCAAAGCGGAGTTCGACGTGGACGCGCCCAGCGGGGTGGTGATGGAGGGCTACCTCTTCAAGAGGGCCAGCAACGCCTTCAAGACGTGGAACAGGTGAGGGGTCCGTCCTTCCTGGGGGGCAGGGCACCGGGGCATTCGTGAGGTCAGCCTGCCTGACCCCCCCGGCTCGTCCCCACCCAGGCGCTGGTTCTCCATCCAGAACAGCCAGCTGGTCTACCAGAAGAAGCTGAAGGTGCGTGCAGGCCCCTCCCCCTGGCCCCGAGTGGCCGCCCCGGCGTCACGCCTCAGTGGTGGGGGGGCAGGGGCACGTGGGTCCCGGTGGCCTGAGTGGTGGGGGGCAGAGGGCACGTGGGTCCAGTGGCCTGAGTGGTGGGAGGGCAGAGGGCATGTGGGTCCCGGTGGCCTCAGTGGTGGGGGGGCAGGCAGAGGGCACGTGGGTCCCGGTGGCCTCAGTGGTGGGGGGCAGGCAGGGGGCACGTGGGTCCGGTGGCCTGAGTGGTGGGGAGCAGGGGGCACGTGGGTCCCGGTGGCCGGGGGGGCAGGCAAAGGGCACGTGGGTCCGGTGGCCTCAGTGGTGGGGGGCAGGGGCACGTGGGTCCCGGTGGCCTGAGTGGTGGGGGGACAGAGAGCACGTGGGTCCAGTGGCCTGAGTGGTGGGGGGGCAGGGAGCATGTGGGTCCGGTGGCCGGGGGGACAGGCAGAGGGCACGTGGGTCTGGTGGCCGGGGGGGCAGGCAAGGGAGCACATGGGGGTCGGTGGCCGGGGGGAGGCAGGCAGAGGGCACGTGGGTCCGGTGGCCGGGGGACAGGCAGGGGGCACGTAGGGGTCAGTGGCCGGGGGGGCAGGCAGGGGGCACGTGGGTCCGGTGGCCGGGGGACAGGCAGGGGGCACGTGGGTCCGGTGGCCGGGGGGGCAGGCAGGGGGCACGTGGGTCCGGTGGCCGGGGGACAGGCAGGGGGCACGTGGGTCCAGTGGCCGGGGGACAGGCAGGGGGCACGTGGGTCCGGTGGCCTCAGTGGTGGGGGGCAGAGGGCACGTGGGGGTCGGGCTGGGCTCGAGGCCGTGCTCCGCCCGCAGGACGTGCTCACTGTGGTGGTGGATGACCTCCGGCTGTGCTCCGTGAAGCCGTGTGAGGACATCGAGCGGAGGTTCTGCTTCGAGGTCGTGTCGCCCACCAAGTGCGTATGCCCGGCGGGGGCCGGGGCTGATGGGGGCCGGGCCGGCGGGGGGCACAGGGCTGATGGGGGCCGGGCTGGCAGGGCCCGGGCTGGCGGGGGCCGGGCTGGTGGGGGGGCCCCTCTGCCAGGCCTGACCCCCTCGCCCCGCAGGAGCTGCATGCTGCAGGCGGACTCCGAGAAGCTGCGGCAGGCCTGGGTCCAAGCCGTGCAAGCCAGCATCGCCTCCGCCTACCGGGAGAGCCCGGACAGCTGCTACAGCGAGGTGCGGCCACTGCGCCCTCCACGTGCACACACGGCCCCCCGGGCTGCGTGCCGGCATGTGTGGGCACTGTGGGCATGTGCATGTACCTGCACACGTGTGGGCGTGGGCGTGGCTTCAGGCTCCGGCAGTGGCGGGGGCGGGGGAGGGGTGGGGGCCGCTGGGGTGGCCGCGGCCGGAGCTCCGAAGGGGCTGACTGGCCCTCACCGTCCCCAGAGGCTGGACCGCACAGCGTCCCCCTCCACCAGCAGCATCGACTCGGCCTCGGACTCCCGGGAGCGCGGCGCCAAGGGCGAGAGCGTGCTGCAGCGTGTGCAGGGCGTGGCTGGCAACGGCCAGTGCGGTGACTGCGGCCAGCCGGACCCCCGCTGGGCCAGCATCAACCTGGGCGTGCTGCTCTGCATCGAGTGCTCAGGCATCCACAGGTGGGCCCGCGGGCGGCCGGGCAGGGCGCCAGGCCGAGCCGCCCCTGACTCACCCCTCCTCCCCGCTGTCTAGGAGCCTGGGTGTCCACTGCTCTAAGGTGCGGTCCCTGACGCTGGACTCGTGGGAGCCTGAGCTGCTGAAGGTGTGTGTGGGGCCATCACGGGCCACCAGCCGCCTGCTCGGGGTGTCTGGGTGTCTGCGAGCCGGGGCTGGGGCCTGGGGGTGTCTGCTGGCCGGGGGTGTCTGCAGGCTGGGGGTGTCTGCAGGTGGGGGTGTCTGCAGGCTGGGGGTGTCTGCAGGCCAGGGTTGAGGCCTGGGGGTGTCTGCAGGCTGGGGGTGTCTGCCGGCCGGGGGTGTCTGCCAGCTGGGGGTGGTGTCTGCAGGCCGGGGCTGAGGCCTAGGGGTGTCTGCCGGCTGGGGGTGTCTGCCGGCTGGGGGTGTCTGCAGGCCAGGGCTGAGGCCTGGGGCTGAGGCCTGGGGGTGTCTGCTGGCCGGGGGTGTCTGCAGGCTGGGGGTGTCTGCAGGTGGGGGTGTCTGCAGGCTGGGGGTGTCTGCAGGCCAGGGTTGAGGCCTGGGGGTGTCTGCAGGCTGGGGGTGTCTGCCGGCCGGGGTTGAGGCCTGGGGGTATCTGCCGGCCATGGCTGGAGGTTGGGGGTGTCTACACGCTGGGGGTGTCTGCCGGCTGGGGGTGTCTCCAGGCTGGGGCTGGGGTCTGGGGGTGTCTGCAGGCTGGGGGTGTCTGTGGGCTGGGGGTGTCTGCAGGCTGGGGCTGGGGTCTGGGGGTGTCTGCAGGCTTGGGGTGTCTGTGGGCTGGGGGTGTCTGCAGGCTGGGGTCTGGGGGTGTCTGCAGGCTTGGGGTGTCTGTGGGCTGGGGGTGTCTGCAGGCTGGGGGTGTCTGTGGGCTGGGGGTGTCTGTGGGCTGGGGGTGTCTGCAGGCTGGGGGTGTCTGCCGGCCGGGGTTGAGGCCTGGGGGTATCTGCCGGCCATGGCTGGAGGTTGGGGGTGTCTACACGCTGGGGGTGTCTGCAGGCTGGGGGTGTCTGTGGGCTGGGGGTGTCTGTGGGCTGGGGGTGTCTGCAGCTGGGGCTGAGGCCCTCACGCCCTGTCTCCCGCCAGCTGATGTGCGAGCTGGGAAACCGCACGGTGAACCAGATCTACGAGGCCCAGTGCGAGGGGCCGGGCAGCAGGAAGCCCACGGCCAGCAGCCCCAGGTGAGGGGGTGCAGCAGGGGGCGGGGGCGGCGGGCCGGGGCCTGGGCGCGGCCTCACGCCCCCCGGTCCAGGCAGGACAAGGAGGCCTGGATCAAGGACAAGTACGTGGAGAGGAAGTTCCTGCGGAAGCCACCCTCCGCGCCCGCCCGGGAGGCCCCACGGCGCTGGCGGGCCCGCAGGTGCCCCGGCCAGCACAGCTCGCCCCGCGCCCCCGCCGCCCGCCGCCAGGTCCGGCTGGAGCCCGTCCTGCCCGCCGTGGCCGCCCTGTCCTCAGGTGGGCGGGCCTCTGGCTCCCGGGCGGCCGTGGGGGGCGGGCTGCAGCGGGGGGAGGCCAGACCCCGGGAGGCCAGGGCTGGCCCAGGAGACAGGCCCCCTGTGGCCCCTGGTCCCCCCGTAGGTGCCGTGGAGCGCAGGTTCCGCAGGGACTCCCTCTTCTGCCCGGACGAGCTGGACTCCCTCTTCTCCTATTTTGACGCAGGGGCTGCTGCGGCTGGTCCACGCAGTAAGTGCTGCCAGCACCCCGGCCCGCTGCCCACCCCCTCCCTGCCGGGCCTCGGGCAGCGCCAGGCAGGGCTCCCGGGATGGTGTACCAGTGGCCATTTGCTGGGACAGGGCTCGGAGCGGGTGTCGTGGGGGGCTGGTCTGGAGGGGAGGAACGGGGTCAAGCGGGCCTGAGGCTGGATAGTGCCTTGAGGGGCTGGGGGCAATGGGGTATCGACTTGGAGACCAAGGTCACGACCCCTGAGTGGTGTGTGTGTGTGTGTGTGCTGTGTGCACACAGGAGTAGGTGTGTATCAAGTGTGTTTTGTGGGTGTCCATGTGCACCTGTGTGCTGGGGGCCTGGAAAACTCGGGGCACACATCTTTCTCACCCCGTTTGGGGTTGGGGGACAATTGCTATACCTCGAGTTCTCCCCCAAGGGCTGCCTGCTCATGGGCGGGCGGTCAGCTCCTCCTGCCATGCGTGGGCAGGAGGCAGGGCCCTCTGCCAGGAATTGGCATGGTGACTGCGGGCAGCAGGGGGCGCTGCTTCACCGTCCCTGAGCCTGGGCTCTTGGGGGCTGCCCCTGGCTGAGCTGGGCCAATCTTTGGCTGAGACTCCACCCCTGGGCGGTGACCTCCTCACATGCACCACAGCCTCACAGGCCCACCCATCCTGCCGCCCGCAGACCTGCCTGTGGGCGGGTGCACGTGGACCTGCAATAGCTTGTTTTGCCCCTTTTCTCCCACCCTAGCCGGACTCTCCTGCCCCCGGGGCACCCCCTGGAGGATGGTGGGGTCTCGGGAGGCGACAGGGATCCTCAGGGCCCCTCTGCCCATGGACCCCGCAGGTCTGAGCAGCGACAGTGGCTTAGGGGGGAGCTCCGATGGCAGCTCTGACGTCCTGGCCTTCGGCGCCGGCTCCGTGGTGGACAGTGTCCCCGAGGAGGGTGGGTGCCTGCCTCCCCAGCCCTCCCCCCGCCCCCGCCCCCGCCCCCGCGGGGCCGTCACCGCTCTGACCGCACCCGCTCCCCGCAGAGGTGGCGGAGGAGTCAGACTCCAGCGGAGAGGCGGACGGAGACGCGGAGGCCTGGGCGCTGGCGGACGTGCGTGAGCTGCACCCCGGGCTCCTGGCGCACCGCGCGGCTCGCACCCGGGACCTCCCCGCGCTGGCCGCGGCGCTGGCCCACGGGGCGGAGGTCAACTGGGCCGACTCGGAGGACGAGGGCAAGACGCCGCTGGTGCAGGCCGTGCTGGGGGTGAGCGGACGGGGCCTCTTCAGCTTCTCCTTGTGGCTGGTACCCGGCCCCCGCTGGAGACCCGCTCGTTTGGGGCTCCGTCCGGTCCGGTCCGGTCCGGTCTGGCAGGGGCGCCTGGGACACCCCTAGCAGCCCTCCCCCCGGGCTCAGCGCGGCTTCCCCGCTCCCCAGGGCTCCCTGGTCATCTGCGAATTCCTCCTGCAAAACGGGGCGGACGTGAACCAAAGAGACAGCCGGGGCCGGGCGCCCCTGCACCACGCCACGCTCCTGGGCCGCACCGGGTGAGTGCGGGTGCCCTGCGGCTCACCTTGGGGCGCGGGTGTGTGTGTGTGTGTGTGGGTGTGTGGCCTGGGTGCGCCCCGGCTCATCGCCTCGCCCGCAGCCAGGTCTGCCTGTTCCTGAAGCGGGGCGCCGACCAGCACGCCCTGGACCACGAGCAGCAGGACCCTCTGAGCATCGCTGTCCAGGAGGCCAACGCGGACATCGTCACGCTGTGAGCGCGGGGCGGGGCTTGGTGCCTTAGGGGGCGGGACTTGGTTCTTAGAGGGCGGGGGCTTGTCTTGGGGGCGGGGCTTGGTGCCTTAGAGGGGACGGGGCGCTGTGGGGGAGAGGAGCGGGGTGCCATGGGGCACAGGTCGCCCCTCACTCTGTGCTTCCCTCAGGCTCCGCCTGGCGCGCATGGCCGAGGAGATGCGGGAGGCGGAGGCGCCCCCCGGCCAGCCCGGGCCCCTGGCGGTCTGCAGCCCCACGGAGCTCCAGTACCGCAGGTGCATCCAGGAGTTCATCAGCCTCCACCTGGAGGAGAGCTAGGGCGGCGGCCCTCTCCGGAGTGTCCGGGCCCAGCAGCCTGCTCTGCCCTCCGCGGAGCCGTCCGGGGAGGGGGGACCCAGCCCCAGTCTCCCGAAGCCCCACGTTTCCCCAGAGGTGCTGACCCTACGTCCTCAGGTGACTTCTCCCCGGGGCCTGGGCTGCCCACGCCACAAACCGCTCTCGAGGCCCTGGTCCCCTCGTACCCAGGGCCGTGTGCTTCTGTGTCCCTCGGACCCGGGGCCCGTGCCACCTCGTGTCCTTCTGCCAGGGCCTGTGTCACGTGTGTTCCTCTGTCCAGAGGCCTGTGTCACCGTGTGCGCCCCCCCCTTACTGCCCCAGACACGGACCTGCTAGTTGGGTCCGCCCTGTCCCCGGGCCCCTGCACCGGGCCCTCCCCGAGGCTGGTGGCTGGCCATCAGCCCCCTGCCAGGGCAGAGGGGCAGCCCATCCAGGGAATCAACCCGTGTACCTCACGCAGTGACCCCGGCGGCCAAGCTGGGCTTCTCCGGGGCTGGGGGCATGTGCACGGGGTCTCGGCCCTGGCTGGATGCGGGCGTCCCCAGGCCACGTGGCTGGCCACGCCGGCCTCACGCCGGGCAGCCCCAGCCGCCCCTGCCTCCTCCGAGTGCTGGGCCCGGAGCGGGTGCATAAAGGACTTTGGCGCTTGGCACCCCTGCATCCGACCTTTCCTCCTGGACGAGTGGGTTTCCTGCAGCCACTGTGTTCTCACTTGTCTCGCCTCGTCTCTCTGGACTCGGGAGGACCACCTGACCCCAGCTCTGTCTGCTGCGGGGGCGCGCCCCTGCAGCTCTGCCCCCACTTGCCAGCTTTCCGCCCAGGCAGGGCCCTCCGTGGGCGCCAGGTCCCTCCGCTCACTCCCCAGGGCCCTCACTGCCTTCTGCGTCCCCTGTTCCCGGAGCCCTGGGGCAGTGCTGGGCCTCGCCCCAACTCGGGTCCTCCATCAGGCCACGGCCAGTCCGCTGGTCACTATGCAAAGGCTGCCCAGGAGGCCCCATGGGTGGCAAGGTGGGCACTGACCGGGCCCCCCCAAGTCCCTCACCTGCAGGCTGTGACCCCTAAAGAGCAGAATTAACTCCTTCCTCTCTTCCTGCTTGAGCTCTGCCCCACCCACTGCCTGTCAGTGCCTCTCAGGCTGCTGGGACCGCCCACTCCAGATCACTCAGTAATAAACTGCCGCTTGCACCGCTGCCCCTGCCGCCGTCCATGGCTCACCCGCCTCACTCCGCTGTCTCAGCCAGGGAGGGGGTTTCAGGGTGCCCTGCCTTCATGGAGGGTGGCTGAGTAGGGTGGGACTGGAGCCCCACAAGGATGCAATAAGCAGGACCCAGGGCTTGATTGGGGCGGGGCGGGGGGAGGGCTTCTCTGGTGAAAACTGACTCCTGGCATCACAGCTCCCATTCCCGGGCTCTGCTCTTCTCTGGCCCGGACAGGGGCTCCTGGTAGGAGTTAGGGTGGATGCCAGCTGGCAAGGATGGTCTGGGCCTGGCCGCGTCCCCTGGACAAGCCCCAGCCCTGGACGGTGGCCCTGTTCTCTGTCTTCCTGTCCCGCCCAGCCCACCAAGTGTCTGTGGCCCCAGGCGTGTGGAGGTGCAGTCCGAGGTGCCAGCTCACCACGGAGGCGACGGGGAGGCCCTCCCGTGTTGGAGCACCAGGTGGAATTGCCAGTTTTATTACAGCCCAGCCTCATTAACGGCCTTGGCCTGGCCCTGCCCGCCCTCCCACCTGCCCCAAGCTGAGGTGTGGGCAGACATGTTGACACAGACAAACATATAATGCAGACACAGACACATTCCTATGTGGGGGCACCCCCACATGTACATTTACATGAAGGCACACATGTGCATACATGCATGCATGCATGGGTGTGCACACACATGCACAAGAAGCTCAGTCCTGCCTGGAACATGGGAATCAGTGGTGGGGACACTCCTCTCCCTGTGCCCTGGGCTCCTTGAGAACCACGAGGTCTCCTTGGAGCAGGTGGCTGCACCAGTGAGAGGCCCTGATGCGCTGGGCGCCCTTGTACCTGCCTGCCAGCCAGGCCTGGGCCCGAGGCCTTGCTGGCCGTCAGGGGGCCCCTGTGGAACTGGACAGGCCCCTCTGGGAAGCCAGGAGGGCCCACTGAGCCACGGCCCCCAGCATCAGACCGAGCTCCAGCTGGTTCAGGGCTTAGGAGTCTCGGGGGACCCACACTGACCTAACTCTTCACTGAGACTCCTGCCAGCGCCCGGGAGGCACCGCGGGCTGGGGCCCTGGGCGCCTGGCCTCATGCCTGCGGTCCCTGGGCACTGGGCAGGTCTCCGGCTTGGTGTGGGCCGCCCGCGGCTGGGACCCCTGCACACGCCGGAGCCGGTGGCAGCCCAGCAGCAGGGCCAGGGC